>NC_092669.1:7387334-7688334 GCF_032118995.1 Asterias amurensis | reverse complement strand
ATCCTCAAGAAGTAATCACGCTAATTCGGCTTTTCGGGGTGGCTCGAAAAAAGTTTATTCCCCCGGTAGGGAAAAGGGAAGAGCGGCCATCTTGTTTTTCTAATAGTCAACTCTGGAAATCGCGTTTTGACGGTACAAATCGACCAAGTTGAGCATCCTGAACAACTTTCCTGTGTGGAGTCATGCAAAATTCGCAAAACCTTGGGAATTACAACTTTTTGGTGCAAAAGTGACGTCATAATTTGACCAATAATCGTCGATTACCGTCAAAATATAACAATGACGGAGTTCAAATTTGCACCGGCACACTCGGGTGGGGTATCCTCAAGAAGTAATCACGCTAATTCGGCTTTTCGGGGTGGCTCGAAAATTAAAAAGTTTATTCCCCCGGTAGGGAAAAGGGAAGAGCGGCCATCTTGTTTTTCTAATAGTCAACTCTGGAAATCGCGTTTTGACGGTACAAATCGACCAAGTTGAGCATCCTGAACAACTTTCCTGTGTGGAGTCATGCAAAATTCGCAAAACCTTGGGAATTACAACTTTTTGGTGCAAAAGTGACGTCATAATTTGACCAATAATCGTCGATTACCGTCAAAATATAACAATGACGGAGTTCAAATTTGCACCGGCACACTCGGGTGGGGTATCCTCAAGAAGTAATCACGCTAATTCGGCTTTTCGGGGTGGCTCGAAAACTAAAAAGTTTATTCCCCCGGTAGGGAAAAGGGAAGAGCGGCCATCTTGTTTTTCTAATAGTCAACTCTGGAAATCGCGTTTTGACGGTGCAAATCTTCCAAGTTGAGCATCCTGAACAGCTTTCCTGTGTGGAGTCATGCAAAATTCGCAAAACCTTGGGAATTACAACTTTTTGGTGCAAAAGTGACGTCATAATTTGACCAATAATCGTCGATTACCGCCAAAATATAACAGTGACGGACTTCAAGTTTGCACCGGCACACTCGGGTGGGGTATCCTCAAGAAGTAATCACGCTAATTCGGCTTTTCGGGGTGGCTCGAAAATTAAAAAGTTTTTTCCCCGGTAGGGAAAAGGGAAGAGCGGCCATCTTGTTTTTCTAATAGTCAACTCTGGAAATCACGTTTTGACGGTACAAATCGACCAAGTTGAGCATCCTGAACAACTTTCGCAAAACCTTGGGAATTACAACTTTTTGTTGCAAAAGTGACGTCATAATTTGACCAATAATCGTCGATTACCGCCAAAATATAACAATGACGGAGTTCAAATTTGCACCGGCACACTCGGGTGGGGTATCCTCAAAAAGTAATCACGCTAATTCGGCTTTTCGGGGTGGCTCGAAAATTAAAAAGTTTATTCTCCCGGTAGGGAAAAGGGAAGAGCGGCCATCTTGTTTTTCTAATAGTCAACTCTGGAAATCGCGTTTTGACGGTACAAATCGACCAAGTTGAGCATCCTGAACAACTTTCCTGTGTGGAGTCATGCAAAATTCGCAAAACCTTGGGAATTACAACTTTTTGGTGCAAAAGTGACGTCATAATTTGACCAATAATCGTCGATTACCGCCAAAATATAACAGTGACGGAGTTCAAGTTTGCACCGGCACACTCGGGTGGGGTATCCTCAAGAAGTAATCACGCTAATTCGGCTTTTCGGGGTGGCTCGAAAATTAAAAAGTTTTTTCCCCGGTAGGGAAAAGGGAAGAGCGGCCATCTTGTTTTTCTAATAGTCAACTCTGGAAATCGCGTTTTGACGGTACAAATCGACCAAGTTGAGCATCCTGAACAACTTTCCTGTGTGGAGTCATGCAAAATTCGCAAAACCTTGGGAATTACAACTTTTTGTAGCAAAGGTGACGTCATAATTTGACCAATAATCGTCGATCACCGCCAAAATATAACAGTGACGGAGATAAATTTGCACCGGCACACTCGGGTGGGGTATCCTCAAGAAGTAATCACGCTAATTCGGCTTTTCGGGGTGGCTCGAAAATTAAAAAGTTTATTCCCCCGGTAGGGAAAAGGGAAGAGCGGCCATCTTGTTTTTCTAATAGTCAACTCTGGAAATCGCGTTTTGACGGTACAAATCGACCAAGTTGAGCATCCTGAACAACTTTCGCAAAACCTTGGGAATTACAACTTTTTGTTGCAAAAGTGACGTCATAATTTGACCAATAATCGTCGATTACCGCCAAAATATAACAATGACGGAGTTCAAATTTGCACCGGCACACTCGGGTGGGGTATCCTCAAGAAGTAATCACGCTAATTCGGCTTTTCGGGGTGGCTCGAAAATTAAAAAGTTTATTCTCCCGGTAGGGAAAAGGGAAGAGCGGCCATCTTGTTTTTCTAATAGTCAACTCTGGAAATCGCGTTTTGACGGTGCAAATCGACCAAGTTGAGCATCCTGAACAGCTTTCCTGTGTGGAGTCATGCAAAATTCGCAAAACCTTGGGAATTACAACTTTTTGGTGCAAAAGTGACGTCATAATTTGACCAATAATCGTCGATTACCGCCAAAATATAACAGTGACGGAGTTCAAGTTTGCACCGGCACACTCGGGTGGGGTATCCTCAAGAAGTAATCACGCTAATTCGGCTTTTCGGGGTGGCTCGAAAATTAAAAAGTTTTTTCCCCGGTAGGGAAAAGGGAAGAGCGGCCATCTTGTTTTTCTAATAGTCAACTCTGGAAATCGCGTTTTGACGGTACAAATCGACCAAGTTGAGCATCCTGAACAACTTTCCTGTGTGGAGTCATGCAAAATTCGCAAAACCTTGGGAATTACAACTTTTTGTTGCAAAAGTGACGTCATAATTTGACCAAAAATTGTCGATTACCGCCAAAATATAACAGTGACGGAGTTCAAATTTGCACCGGCACACTCGGGTGGGTTATCCTCAAGAAGTAATCACGCTAATTCGGCTTTTCGGGGTGGCTCGAAAATTAAAAAGTTTATTCCCCCGGTAGGGAAAAGGGAAGAGCGGCCATCTTGTTTTTCTAATAGTCAACTCTGGAAATCGCGTTTTGACGGTACAAATCGACCAAGTTGAGCATCCTGAACAACTTTCCTGTGTGGAGTCATGCAAAATTCGCAAAACCTTGGGAATAACAACTTTTTGTTGCAAAAGTGACGTCATAATTTTACCAAAAATCTTTAATTACCGCCAAAATATAACAGTGACGGAGTTCAAATTTGCACCGGCACACTCGGGTGGGGTATCCGCAAGAAGTAATCACGCTTATTCGGCTTTTCGGGGTGGCTCGAAAATTAAAATTTTATTCCCCGGTTAGGGTAAAGGGAAGAGCGGCCATCTTGTTTTTCTAATAGTCAACTCTGGAAATCGCGTTTTGACGGTGCAAATCGACCAAGTTGAGCATCCTGAACAGCTTTCCTGTGTGGAGTCATGCAAAATTCGCAAAACCTTGGGAATTACAACTTTTTGTTGCAAAAGTGACGTCATAATTTGACCAATAATCGTCGATCACCGCCAAAATATAACAGTGACGGAGATAAATTTGCACCGGCACACTCGGGTGGGGTATCCTCAAGAAGTAATCACGCTAATTCGGCTTTTCGGGGTGGCTCGAAAATTAAAAAGTTTATTCCCCCGGTAGGGAAAAGGGAAGAGCGGCCATCTTGTTTTTCTAATAGTCAACTCTGGAAATCGCGTTTTGACGGTACAAATCGACCAAGTTGAGCATCCTGAACAACTTTCGCAAAACCTTGGGAATTACAACTTTTTGTTGCAAAAGTGACGTCATAATTTGACCAATAATCGTCGATTACCGCCAAAATATAACAATGACGGAGTTCAAATTTGCACCGGCACACTCGGGTGGGGTATCCTCAAGAAGTAATCACGCTAATTCGGCTTTTCGGGGTGGCTCGAAAATTAAAAAGTTTATTCTCCCGGTAGGGAAAAGGGAAGAGCGGCCATCTTGTTTTTCTAATAGTCAACTCTGGAAATCGCGTTTTGACGGTACAAATCGACCAAGTTGAGCATCCTGAACAACTTTCCTGTGTGGAGTCATGCAAAATTCGCAAAACCTTGGGAATTACAACTTTTTGGTGCAAAAGTGACGTCATAATTTGACCAATAATCGTCGATTACCGTCAAAATATAACAATGACGGAGTTCAAATTTGCACCGGCACACTCGGGTGGGGTATCCTCAAGAAGTAATCACGCTAATTCGGCTTTTCGGGTTGGCTCGAAAATTAAAAAGTTTATTCCCCCGGTAGGGAAAAGGGAAGAGCGGCCATCTTGTTTTTCTAATAGTCAACTATGGAAATCGCGTTTTGACGGTACAAATCGACCAAGTTGAGCATCCTGAACAACTTTCCTGTGTGGAGTCATGCAAAATTCGCAAAACCTTGGGAATAACAACTTTTTGTTGCAAAAGTGACGTCATAATTTTACCAAAAATCGTCAATTACCGCCAAAATATAACAGTGACGGAGTTCAAATTTGCACCGGCACACTCGGGTGGGGTATCCGCAAGAAGTAATCACGCTAATTCGGCTTTTCGGGGTGGCTCGAAAATTAAAATTTTATTCCCCGGTTAGGGAAAAGGGAAGAGCGGCCATCTTGTTTTTCTAATAGTCAACTCTGGAAATCGCGTTTTGACGGTGCAAATCGACCAAGTTGAGCATCCTGAACAGCTTTCCTGTGTGGAGTCATGCAAAATTCGCAAAACCTTGGGAATTACAACTTTTTGGTGCAAAAGTGACGTCATAATTTGACCAATAATCGTCGATTACCGCCAAAATATAACAGTGACGGAGTTCAAGTTTGCACCGGCACACTCGGGTGGGGTATCCTCAAGAAGTAATCACGCTAATTCGGCTTTTCGGGGTGGCTCGAAAATTAAAAAGTTTATTCCCCGGTAGGGAAAAGGGAGGAGCGGCCATCTTGTTTTTCTAATAGTCAACTCTGGAAATCGCGTTTTGACGGTACAAATCGACCAAGTTGAGCATCCTGAACAACTTTCCTGTGTGGAGTCATGCAAAATTCGCAAAACCTTGGGAATTACAACTTTTTGGTGCAACAGTGACGTCATAATTTGACCAATAATCGTCGATTACCGCCAAAATATAACAGTGACGGAGTTCAAGTTTGCACCGGCACACTCGGGTGGGGTATCCTCAAGAAGTAGTCACGCTAATTCGGCTTTTCGGGGTGGCTCGAAAATTAAAAAGTTTTTTCCCCGGTAGGAAAAAGGGAAGAGCGGCCATCTTGTTTTTTCTAATAGTCAACTCTGGAAAATGCGTTTTGACGGTACAAATCGACCAAGTTGAGCATCCTGAACAACTTTCCTGTGTGGAGTCATGCAAAATTCGCAAAACCTTGGGAATTACAACTTTTTGTTGCAAAAGTGACGTCATAATTTGACCAAAAATTGTCGATTACCGCCAAAATATAACAGTGACGGAGTTCAAATTTGCACCGGCACACTCGGGTGGGTTATCCTCAAGAAGTAATCACGCTAATTCGGCTTTTCGGGGTGGCTCGAAAATTAAAAAGTTTATTCCCCCGGTAGGGAAAAGGGAAGAGCGGCCATCTTGTTTTTCTAATAGTCAACTCTGTAAATCGCGTTTTGACGGTACAAATCGACCAAGTTGAGCATCCTGAACAACTTTCCTGTGTGGAGTCATGCAAAATTCGCAAAACCTTGGGAATTACAACTTTTTGTTGCAAAAGTGACGTCATAATTTGACCAAAAATTGTCGATTACCGCCAAAATATAACAGTGACGGAGTTCAAATTTGCACCGGCACACTCGGGTGGGTTATCCTCAAGAAGTAATCACGCTAATTCGGCTTTTCGGGGTGGCTCGAAAATTAAAAAGTTTTTTCCCCGGTAGGAAAAAGGGAAGAGCGGCCATCTTGTTTTTCTAATAGTCAACTCTGGAAAATGCGTTTTGACGGTACAAATCGACCAAGTTGAGCATCCTGAACAACTTTCCTGTGTGGAGTCATGCAAAATTCGCAAAACCTTGGGAATTACAACTTTTTGGTGCAAAAGTGACGTCATAATTTGACCAATAATCGTCGATTACCGTCAAAATATAACAATGACGGAGTTCAAATTTGCACCGGCACACTCGGGTGGGGTATCCTCAAGAAGTAATCACGCTAATTCGGCTTTTCGGGGTGGCTCGAAAATTAAAAAGTTTATTCCCCCGGTAGGGAAAAGGGAAGAGCGGCCATCTTGTTTTTCTAATAGTCAACTCTGGAAATCGCGTTTTGACGGTACAAATCGACCAAGTTGAGCATCCTGAACAACTTTCCTGTGTGGAGTCATGCAAAATTCGCAAACCCTTGGGAATTACAACTTTTTGGTGCAAAAGTGACGTCATAATTTGACCAATAATCGTCGATTACCGCCAAAATATAACAGTGACGGAGTTCAAATTTGCACCGGCACACTCGGGTGTGTTATCCTCAAGAAGTAATCACGCTAATTCGGCTTTTCGGGGTGGCTCGAAAATTAAAAAGTTTATTCCCCCGGTAGGGAAAAGGGAAGAGCGGCCATCTTGTTTTTCTAATAGTCAACTCTGGAAATCGCGTTTTGACGGTACAAATCGACCAAGTTGAGCATCCTGAACAACTTTCCTGTGTGGAGTCATGCAAAATTCGCAAAACCTTGGGAATTACAACTTTTTGGTGCAAAAGTGACGTCATAATTTGACCAATAATCGTCGATTACCATCAAAATATAACAATGACGGAGTTCAAATTTGCACCGGCACACTCGGGTGGGTTATCCGCAAGAAGTAATCACGCTAATTCGGCTTTTCGGGGTGGCTCGAAAATTAAAATTTTATTCCCCGGTTAGGGAAAAGGGAAGAGCGGCCATCTTGTTGTTCTAATAGTCAACTCTTGCAATCGCGTTTTGACGGTACAAATCGACCAAGTTGAGCATCCTGAACAACTTTCCTGTGTGGAGTCATGCAAAATTCGCAAAACCTTGGGAATAACAACTTTTTGTTGCAAAAGTGACGTCATAATTTGACCAATAATCGTCGATTACCGTCAAAATATAACAATGACGGAGTTCAAATTTGCACCGGCACACTCGGGTGGGGTATCCTCAAGAAGTAATCATGCTAATTCGGCTTTTCGGGGTGGCTCGAAAATTAAAAAGTTTATTCCCCGGTAGGGAAAAGGGAGGAGCGGCCATCTTGTTTTTCTAATAGTCAACTCTGGAAATCGCGTTTTGACGGTACAAATCGACCAAGTTGAGCATCCTGAACAACTTTCCTGTGTGGAGTCATGCAAAATTCGCAAAACCTTGGGAATTACAACTTTTTGGTGCAAAAGTGACGTCATAATTTGACCAATAATCGTCGATTACCGCCAAAATATAACAGTGACGGAGTTCAAGTTTGCACCGGCACACTCGGGTGGGGTATCCTCAAGAAGTAGTCACGCTAATTCGGCTTTTCGGGGTGGCTCGAAAATTAAAAAGTTTTTTCCCCGGTAGGAAAAAGGGAAGAGCGGCCATCTTGTTTTTCTAATAGTCAACTCTGGAAAATGCGTTTTGACGGTACAAATCGACCAAGTTGAGCATCCTGAACAACTTTCCTGTGTGGAGTCATGCAAAATTCGCAAAACCTTGGGAATTACAACTTTTTGTTGCAAAAGTGACGTCATAATTTGACCAAAAATTGTCGATTACCGCCAAAATATAACAGTGACGGAGTTCAAATTTGCACCGGCACACTCGGGTGGGTTATCCTCAAGAAGTAATCACGCTAATTCGGCTTTTCGGGGTGGCTCGAAAATTAAAAAGTTTTTTCCCCGGTAGGAAAAAGGGAAGAGCGGCCATCTTGTTTTTCTAATAGTCAACTCTGGAAAATGCGTTTTGACGGTACAAATCGACCAAGTTGAGCATCCTGAACAACTTTCCTGTGTGGAGTCATGCAAAATTCGCAAAACCTTGGGAATTACAACTTTTTGGTGCAAAAGTGACGTCATAATTTGACCAATAATCGTCGATTACCGTCAAAATATAACAATGACGGAGTTCAAATTTGCACCGGCACACTCGGGTGGGGTATCCTCAAGAAGTAATCACGCTAATTCGGCTTTTCGGGGTGGCTCGAAAATTAAAAAGTTTATTCCCCCGGTAGGGAAAAGGGAAGAGCGGCCATCTTGTTTTTCTAATAGTCAACTCTGGAAATCGCGTTTTGACGGTACAAATCGACCAAGTTGAGCATCCTGAACAACTTTCCTGTGTGGAGTCATGCAAAATTCGCAAACCCTTGGGAATTACAACTTTTTGGTGCAAAAGTGACGTCATAATTTGACCAATAATCGTCGATTACCGCCAAAATATAACAGTGACGGAGTTCAAATTTGCACCGGCACACTCGGGTGTGTTATCCTCAAGAAGTAATCACGCTAATTCGGCTTTTCGGGGTGGCTCGAAAATTAAAAAGTTTATTCCCCCGGTAGGGAAAAGGGAAGAGCGGCCATCTTGTTTTTCTAATAGTCAACTCTGGAAATCGCGTTTTGACGGTACAAATCGACCAAGTTGAGCATCCTGAACAACTTTCCTGTGTGGAGTCATGCAAAATTCGCAAAACCTTGGGAATAACAACTTTTTGTTGCAAAAGTGACGTCATAATTTTACCAAAAATCGTCAATTACCGCCAAAATATAACAGTGACGGAGTTCAAATTTGCTCCGGCACACTCGGGTGGGGTATCCGCAAGAAGTAATCACGCTTATTCGGCTTTTCGGGGTGGCTCGAAAATTAAAATGTTATTCCCCGGTTAGGGTAAAGGGAAGAGCGGCCATCTTGTTTTTCTAATAGTCAACTCTGGAAATCGCGTTTTGACTGTGCAAATCGACCAAGTTGAGCATCCTGAACAGCTTTCCTGTGTGGAGTCATGCAAAATTCGCAAAACCTTGGGAATTACAACTTTTTGTTGCAAAAGTGACGTCATAATTTGACCAATAATCGTCGATCACCGCCAAAATATAACAGTGACGGAGATAAATTTGCACCGGCACACTCGGGTGGGGTATCCTCAAGAAGTAATCACGCTAATTCGGCTTTTCGGGGTGGCTCGAAAATTAAAAAGTTTATTCCCCCGGTAGGGAAAAGGGAAGAGCGGCCATCTTGTTTTTCTAATAGTCAACTCTGGAAATCGCGTTTTGACGGTACAAATCGACCAAGTTGAGCATCCTGAACAACTTTCCTGTGTGGAGTCATGCAAAATTCGCAAAACCTTGGGAATAACAACTTTTTGTTGCAAAAGTGACGTCATAATTTTACCAAAAATTGTCGATTACCGCCAAAATATAACAGTGACGGAGTTCAAATTTGCACCGGCACACTCGGGTGGGTTATCCTCAAGAAGTAATCACGCTAATTCGGCTTTTCGGGGTGGCTCGAAAATTAAAAAGTTTATTCCCCCGGTTGGAAAAAGGGAAGAGCGGCCATCTTGTTTTTCTAATAGTCAACTCTGGAAATCGCGTTTTGACGGTACAAATCGACCAAGTTGAGCATCCTGAACAACTTTCCTGTGTGGAGTCATGCAAAATTCGCAAAACCTTGGGAATTACAACTTTTTGGTGCAAAAGTGACGTCATAATTTGACCAAAAATTGTCGATTACCGCCAAAATATAACAGTGACGGAGTTCAAATTTGCACCGGCACACTCGGGTGGGTTATCCTCAAGAAGTAATCACGCTAATTCGGCTTTTCGGGGTGGCTCGAAAATTAAAAAGTTTATTCCCCCGGTAGGGAAAAGGGAAGAGCGGCCATCTTGTTTTTCTAATAGTCAACTCTGGAAAATGCGTTTTGACGGTACAAATCGACCAAGTTGAGCATCCTGAAAAACTTTCCCGTGTGGAGTCATGCAAAATTCGCAAAACCTTGGGAATTACAACTTTTTGGTGCAAAAGTGACGTCATAATTTGACTAATAATCGTCGATTACCGTCAAAATATAACAATGACGGAGTTCAAATTTGCACCGGCACACTCGAGTGGGGTATCCTCAAGAAGTAATCACGCTAATTCGGCTTTTCGGGGTGGCTCGAAAATTAAAAAGTTTATTCCCCCGGTAGGGAAAAGGGAAGAGCGGCCATCTTGTTTTTCTAATAGTCAACTCTGGAAATCGCGTTTTGACGGTACAAATCGACCAAGTTGAGCATCCTGAACAACTTTCCTGTGTGGAGTCATGCAAAATTCGCAAAACCTTGGGAATTACAACTTTTTGGTGCAAAAGTGACGTCATAATTTGACCAATAATCGTCGATTACCGCCAAAATATAACAGTGACGGAGTTCAAATTTGCACCGGCACACTCGGGTGTGTTATCCTCAAGAAGTAATCACGCTAATTCGGCTTTTCGGGGTGGCTCGAAAATTAAAAAGTTTATTCCCCCGGTAGGGAAAAGGGAAGAGCGGCCATCTTGTTTTTCTAATAGTCAACTCTGGAAATCGCGTTTTGACGGTACAAATCGACCAAGTTGAGCATCCTGAACAACTTTCCTGTGTGGAGTCATGCAAAATTCGCAAAACCTTGGGAATAACAACTTTTTGTTGCAAAAGTGACGTCATAATTTTACCAATAATCGTCAATTACCGCCAAAATATAACAGTGACGGAGTTCAAATTTGCACCGGCACACTCGGGTGGGGTATCCGCAAGAAGTAATCACGCTTATTCGGCTTTTCGGGGTGGCTCGAAAATTAAAATTTTATTCCCCGGTTAGGGTAAAGGGAAGAGCGGCCATCTTGTTTTTCTAATAGTCAACTCTGGAAATCGCGTTTTGACGGTGCAAATCGACCAAGTTGAGCATCCTGAACAGCTTTCCTGTGTGGAGTCATGCAAAATTCGCAAAACCTTGGGAATTACAACTTTTTGTTGCAAAAGTGACGTCATAATTTGACCAATAATCGTCGATTACTGCCAAAATATAACAGTGACGGAGATAAATTTGCACCGGCACACTCGGGTGGGGTATCCTCAAGAAGTAATCACGCTAATTCGGCTTTTCGGGGTGGCTCGAAAATTAAAAAGTTTATTCCCCCGGTAGGGAAAAGGGAAGAGCGGCCATCTTGTTTTTCTAATAGTCAACTCTGGAAATCGCGTTTTGACGGTACAAATCGACCAAGTTGAGCATCCTGAACAACTTTCCTGTGTGGAGTCATGCAAAATTCGCAAAACCTTGGGAATTACAACTTTTTGGTGCAAAAGTGACGTCATAATTTGACCAATAATCGTCGATTACCATCAAAATATAACAATGACGGAGTTCAAATTTGCACCGGCACACTCGGGTGGGGTATCCTCAAGAAGTAATCACGCTTATTCGGCTTTTCGGGGTGGCTCGAAAATTAAAAAGTTTATTCCCCCGGTAGGGAAAAGGGAAGAGCGGCCATCTTGTTTTTCTAATAGTCAACTCTGGAAATCGCGTTTTGACGGTACAAATCGACCAAGTTGAGCATCCTGAACAACTTTCGCAAAACCTTGGGAATTACAACTTTTTGTTGCAAAAGTGACGTCATAATTTGACCAATAATCGTCGATTACCGCCAAAATATAACAATGACGGAGTTCAAATTTGCACCGGCACACTCGGGTGGGGTATCCTCAAGAAGTAATCACGCTAATTCGGCTTTTCGGGGTGGCTCGAAAATTAAAAAGTTTATTCTCCCGGTAGGGAAAAGGGAAGAGCGGCCATCTTGTTTTTCTAATAGTCAACTCTGGAAATCGCGTTTTGACGGTGCAAATCGACCAAGTTGAGCATCCTGAACAACTTTCCTGTGTGGAGTCATGCAAAATTCGCAAAACCTTGGGAATTACAACTTTTTGGTGCAAAAGTGACGTCATAATTTGACCAATAATCGTCGATTACCGTCAAAATATAACAATGACGGAGTTCAAATTTGCACCGGCACACTCGGGTGGGGTATCCTCAAGAAGTAATCACGCTAATTCGGCTTTTCGGGTTGGCTCGAAAATTAAAAAGTTTATTCCCCCGGTAGGGAAAAGGGAAGAGCGGCCATCTTGTTTTTCTAATAGTCAACTATGGAAATCGCTTTTTGACGGTACAAATCGACCAAGTTGAGCATCCTGAACAACTTTCCTGTGTGGAGTCATGCAAAATTCGCAAAACCTTGGGAATAACAACTTTTTGTTGCAAAAGTGACGTCATAATTTTACCAAAAATCGTCAATTACCGCCAAAATATAACAGTGACGGAGTTCAAATTTGCACCGGCACACTCGGGTGGGGTATCCGCAAGAAGTAATCACGCTAATTCGGCTTTTCGGGGTGGCTCGAAAATTAAAATTTTATTCCCCGGTTAGGGAAAAGGGAAGAGCGGCCATCTTGTTTTTCTAATAGTCAACTCTGGAAATCGCGTTTTGACGGTGCAAATCGACCAAGTTGAGCATCCTGAACAGCTTTCCTGTGTGGAGTCATGCAAAATTCGCAAAACCTTGGGAATTACAACTTTTTGTTGCAAAAGTGACGTCATAATTTGACCAATAATCGTCGATTACCGCCAAAATATAACAGTGACGGAGATAAATTTGCACCGGCACACTCGGGTGGGGTATCCTCAAGAAGTAATCACGCTAATTCGGCTTTTCGGGGTGGCTCGAAAATTAAAAAGTTTATTCCCCCGGTAGGGAAAAGGGAAGAGCGGCCATCTTGTTTTTCTAATAGTCAACTCTGGAAATCGCGTTTTGACGGTACAAATCGACCAAGTTGAGCATCCTGAACAACTTTCCTGTGTGGAGTCATGCAAAATTCGCAAAACCTTGGGAATTACAACTTTTTGGTGCAAAAATGACGTCATAATTTGACCAATAATCGTCGATTACCATCAAAATATAACAATGACGGAGTTCTAATTTGCACCGGCACACTCGGGTGGGGTATCCTCAAGAAGTAATCACGCTTATTCGGCTTTTCGGGGTGGCTCGAAAATTAAAAAGTTTATTCCCCCGGTAGGGAAAAGGGAAGAGCGGCCATCTTGTTTTTCTAATAGTCAACTCTGGAAATCGCGTTTTGACGGTACAAATCGACCAAGTTGAGCATCCTGAACAACTTTCCTGTGTGGAGTCATGCAAAATTCGCAAAACCTTGGGAATTACAACTTTTTGGTGCAAAAGTGACGTCATAATTTGACCAATAATCGTCGATTACCATCAAAATATAACAATGACGGAGTTCAAATTTGCACCGGCACACTCGGGTGGGTTATCCGCAAGAAGTAATCACGCTAATTCGGCTTTTCGGGGTGGCTCGAAAATTAAAATTTTATTCCCCGGTTAGGGAAAAGGGAAGAGCGGCCATCTTGTTGTTCTAATAGTCAACTCTTGAAATCGCGTTTTGACGGTACAAATCGACCAAGTTGAGCATCCTGAACAACTTTCCTGTGTGGAGTCATGCAAAATTCGCAAAACCTTGGGAATAACAACTTTTTGTTGCAAAAGTGACGTCATAATTTGACCAATAATCGTCGATTACCGTCAAAATATAACAATGACGGAGTTCAAATTTGCACCGGCACACTCGGGTGGGGTATCCTCAAGAAGTAATCATGCTAATTCGGCTTTTCGGGGTGGCTCGAAAATTAAAAAGTTTATTCCCCCGGTAGGGAAAAGGGAGGAGCGGCCATCTTGTTTTTCTAATAGTCAACTCTGGAAATCGCGTTTTGACGGTACAAATCGACCAAGTTGAGCATCCTGAACAACTTTCCTGTGTGGAGTCATGCAAAATTCGCAAAACCTTGGGAATTACAACTTTTTGGTGCAAAAGTGACGTCATAATTTGACCAATAATCGTCGATTACCGCCAAAATATAACAGTGACGGAGTTCAAGTTTGCACCGGCACACTCGGGTGGGGTATCCTCAAGAAGTAGTCACGCTAATTCGGCTTTTCGGGGTGGCTCGAAAATTAAAAAGTTTTTTCCCCGGTAGGGAAAAGGGAAGAGCGGCCATCTTGTTTTTCTAATAGTCAACTCTGGAAATCGCGTTTTGACGGTACAAATCGACCAAGTTGAGCATCCTGAACAACTTTCATGTGTGGAGTCATGCAAAATTCGCAAAACCTTGGGAATTACAACTTTTTGTTGCAAAAGTGACGTCATAATTTGACCAAAAATTGTCGATTACCGCCAAAATATAACAGTGACGGAGTTCAAATTTGCACCGGCACACTCGGGTGGGTTATCCTCAAGAAGTAATCACGCTAATTCGGCTTTTCGGGGTGGCTCGAAAATTAAAAAGTTTATTCCCCCGGTAGGGAAAAGGGAAGAGCGGCCATCTTGTTTTTCTAATAGTCAACTCTGGAAAATGCGTTTTGACGGTACAAATCGACCAAGTTGAGCATCCTGAACAACTTTCCCGTGTGGAGTCATGCAAAATTCGCAAAACCTTGGGAATTACAACTTTTTGGTGCAAAAGTGACGTCATAATTTGACCAATAATCGTCGATTACCGTCAAAATATAACAATGACGGAGTTCAAATTTGCACTGGCACACTCGGGTGGGGTATCCTCAAGAAGTAATCACGCTAATTCGGCTTTTCGGGGTGGCTCGAAAATTAAAAAGTTTATTCCCCCGGTAGGGAAAAGGGAAGAGCGGCCATCTTGTTTTTCTAATAGTCAACTCTGGAAATCGCGTTTTGACGGTACAAATCGACCAAGTTGAGCATCCTGAACAACTTTCCTGTGTGGAGTCATGCAAAATTCGCAAAACCTTGGGAATTACAACTTTTTGGTGCAAAAGTGACGTCATAATTTGACCAATAATCGTCGATTACCGCCAAAATATAACAGTGACGGAGTTCAAATTTGCACCGGCACACTCGGGTGGGGTATCCTCAAGAAGTAATCACGCTTATTCGGCTTTTCGGGGTGGCTCGAAAATTAAAAAGTTTATTCCCCCGGTAGGGAAAAGGGAAGAGCGGCCATCTTGTTTTTCTAATAGTCAACTCTGGAAATCGCGTTTTGACGGTACAAATCGACCAAGTTGAGCATCCTGAACAACTTTCCTGTGTGGAGTCATGCAAAATTCGCAAAACCTTGGGAATTACAACTTTTTGGTGCAAAAGTGACGTCATAATTTGACCAATAATCGTCGATTACCGCCAAAATATAACAATGACGGAGTTCAAGTTTGCACCGGCACACTCGGGTGGGGTATCCTCAAGAAGTAATCACGCTAATTCGGCTTTTCGGGGTGGCTCGAAAATTAAAAAGTTTTTTCCCCGGTAGGGAAAAGGGAAGAGCGGCCATCTTGTTTTTATAATAGTCAACTCTGGAAATCGCGTTTTGACGGTACAAATCGACCAAGTTGAGCATCCTGAACAACTTTCCTGTGTGGAGTCATGCAAAATTCGCAAAACCTTGGGAATTACAACTTTTTGTTGCAAAAGTGACGTCATAATTTGACCAAAAATCGTCAATTACCGCCAAAATATAACAGTGACGGAGTTCAAATTTGCACCGGCACACTCGGGTGGGGTATCCGCAAGAAGTAATCACGCTAATTCGGCTTTTCGGGGTGGCTCGAAAATTAAAATTTTATTCCCCGGTTAGGGAAAAGGGAAGAGCGGCCATCTTGTTTTTCTAATAGTCAACTCTGGAAATCGCGTTTTGACGGTGCAAATCGACCAAGTTGAGCATCCTGAACAGCTTTCCTGTGTGGAGTCATGCAAAATTCGCAAAACCTTGGGAATTACAACTTTTTGTTGCAAAAATGACGTCATAATTTGACCAATAATCGTCGATTACCGCCAAAATATAACAGTGACGGAGATAAATTAGCACCGGCACACTCGGGTGGGGTATCCTCAAGAAGTAATCACGCTAATTCGGCTTTTCGGGGTGGCTCGAAAATTAAAAAGTTTATTCCCCCGGTAGGGAAAAGGGAAGAGCGGCCATCTTGTTTTTCTAATAGTCAACTCTGGAAATCGCGTTTTGACGGTACAAATCGACCAAGTTGAGCATCCTGAACAACTTTCCTGTGTGGAGTCATGCAAAATTCGCAAAACCTTGGGAATTACAACTTTTTGGTGCAAAAGTGACGTCATAATTTGACCAATAATCGTCGATTACCATCAAAATATAACAATGACGGAGTTCAAATTTGCACCGGCACACTCGGGTGGGTTATCCGCAAGAAGTAATCACGCTAATTCGGCTTTTCGGGGTGGCTCGAAAATTAAAAAGTTTTTTCCCCGGTAGGAAAAAGGGAAGAGCGGCCATCTTGTTTTTCTAATAGTCAACTCTGGAAATCGCGTTTTGACGGTACAAATCGACCAAGTTGAGCATCCTGAACAACTTTCATGTGTGGAGTCATGCAAAATTCGCAAAACCTTGGGAATTACAACTTTTTGTTGCAAAAGTGACGTCATAATTTGACCAAAAATTGTCGATTACCGCCAAAATATAACAGTGACGGAGTTCAAATTTGCACCGGCACACTCGGGTGGGTTATCCTCAAGAAGAAATCACGCTAATTCGGCTTTTCGGGGTGGCTCGAAAATTAAAAAGTTTATTCCCCCGGTAGGGAAAAGGGAAGAGCGGCCATCTTGTTTTTCTAATAGTCAACTCTGGAAAATGCGTTTTGACGGTACAAATCGACCAAGTTGAGCATCCTGAACAACTTTCCCGTGTGGAGTCATGCAAAATTCGCAAAACCTTGGGAATTACAACTTTTTGGTGCAAAAGTGACGTCATAATTTGACCAATAATCGTCGATTACCGTCAAAATATAACAATGACGGAGTTCAAATTTGCACCGGCACACTCGCGTGGGGTATTCTTCAAGAAGTAATCACGCTAATTCGGCTTTTCGGGGTGGCTCGAAAATTAAAAAGTTTATTCCCCCGGTAGGGAAAAGGGAAGAGCGGCCATCTTGTTTTTCTAATAGTCAACTCTGGAAATCGCGTTTTGACGGTACAAATCGACCAAGTTGAGCATCCTGAACAACTTTCCTGTGTGGAGTCATGCAAAATTCGCAAAACCTTGGGAATTACAACTTTTTGGTGCAAAAGTGACGTCATAATTTGACCAATAATCGTCGATTACCGCCAAAATATAACAGTGACGGAGTTCAAATTTGCACCGGCACACTCGGGTGGGGTATTCTCAAGAAGTAATCACGCTAATTCGGCTTTTCGGGGTGGCTCGAAAATTAAAAAGTTTATTCCCCCGGTAGGGAAAAGGGAAGAGCGGCCATCTTGTTTTTCTAATAGTCAACTCTGGAAATCGCGTTTTGACGGTACAAATCGACCAAGTTGAGCATCCTGAACAGCTTTCCTGTGTGGAGTCATGCAAAATTCGCAAAACCTTGGGAATTACAACTTTTTGGTGCAAAAGTGACGTCATAATTTGACCAATAATCGTCGATTACCGCCAAAATATAACAGTGACGGAGTTCAAGTTTGCACCGGTACACTCGGGTGGGGTATCCTCAAGAAGTAATCACGCTAATTCGGCTTTTCGGGGTGGCTCGAAAATTAAAAAGTTTTTTCCCCGGTAGGGAAAAGGGAAGAGCGGCCATCTTGTTTTTCTAATAGTCAACTCTGGAAATCGCGTTTTGACGGTACAAATCGACCAAGTTGAGCATCCTGAACAACTTTCCTGTGTGGAGTCATGCAAAATTCGCAAAACCTTGGGAATTACAACTTTTTGTTGCAAAAGTGACGTCATAATTTGACCAAAAATTGCCGATTACCGCCAAAATATAACAGTGACGGAGTTCAAATTTGCACCGGCACTCTCGGGTGGTTTATCCTCAAGAAGTAATCACGCTAATTCGGCTTTTCGGGGCGGCTCGAAAATTAAAAAGTTTATTCCCCCGGTAGGGAAAAGGGAAGAGCGGCCATCTTGTTTTTCTAATAGTCAACTCTGGAAATCGCGTTTTGACGGTACAAATCGACCAAGTTGAGCATGCTGAACAACTTTCCTGTGTGGAGTCATGCAAAATTCGCAAAACCTTGGGAATTACAACTTTTTGGTGCAAAAGTGACGTCAAAAATTGCCGATTACCAAAAATTGCCGATTACCGCCAAAATATAACAGTGACGGAGTTCAAATTTGCACCGGCACACTCGGGTGGGGTATCCTCAAGAAGTAATCACGCTAAATCGGCTTTTCGGGGTGGCTCGAAAATTAAAAAGTTTTTTCCCCGGTAGGGAAAAGGGAAGAGCGGCCATCTTGTTTTTCTAATAGTCAACTCTGGAAATCGCGTTTTGACGGTACAAATCGACCAAGTTGAGCATCCTGAACAACTTTCCTGTGTGGAGTCATGCAAAATTCGCAAAACCTTGGGAATTACAACTTTTTGGTGCAAAAGTGACGTCATAATTTGACCAATAATCGTCGATTACCGTCAAAATATAACAATGACGGAGTTCAAATTTGCACCGGCACACTCGGGTGGGGTATCCTCAAGAAGTAATCACGCTAATTCGGCTTTTCGGGGTGGCTCGAAGATTAAAAAGTTTATTCCCCCGGTAGGGAAAAGGGAAGAGCGGCCATCTTGTTTTTCTAATAGTCAACTCTGGAAATCGCGTTTTGACGGTACAAATCGACCAAGTTGAGCATCCTGAACAACTTTCCTGTGTGGAGTCATGCAAAATTCGCAAAACCTTGGGAATTACAACTTTTTGGTGCAAAAGTGACGTCATAATTTGACCAATAATCGTCGATTACCGCCAAAATATAACAGTGACGGAGTTCAAATTTGCACCGGCACACTCGGGTGGGGTATCCTCAAGAAGTAATCACGCTAATTCGGCTTTTCGGGGTGGCTCGAAAATTAAAAAGTTTATTCCCCCGGTAGGGAAAAGGGAAGAGCGGCCATCTTGTTTTTCTAATAGTCAACTCTGGAAATCGCGTTTTGACGGTACAAATCGACCAAGTTGAGCATCCTGAACAACTTTCCTGTGTGGAGTCATGCAAAATTCGCAAAACCTTGGGAATTACAACTTTTTGTTGCAAAAGTGACGTCATAATTTGACCAAAAATTGCCGATTACCGCCAAAATATAACAGTGACGGAGTTCAAATTTGCACCGGCACTCTCGGGTGGGTTATCCTCAAGAAGTAATCACGCTAATTCGGCTTTTCGGGGCGGCTCGAAAATTAAAAAGTTTATTCCCCCGGTAGGGAAAAGGGAAGAGCGGCCATCTTGTTTTTCTAATAGTCAACTCTGGAAATCGCGTTTTGACGGTACAAATCGACCAAGTTGAGCATGCTGAACAACTTTCCTGTGTGGAGTCATGCAAAATTCGCAAAACCTTGGGAATTACAACTTTTTGGTGCAAAAGTGACGTCATAATTTGACCAATAATCGTCGATTACCGCCAAAATATAACAGTGACGGAGTTCAAATTTGCACCGGCACACTCGGGTGGGTTATCCTCAAGAAGTAATCACGCTTATTCGGCTTTTCGGGGTGGCTCGAAAATTAAAAAGTTTATTCCCCCGGTAGGGAAAAGGGAAGAGCGGCCATCTTGTTTTTCTAATAGTCAACTCTGGAAATCGCGTTTTGACGGTACAAATCGACCAAGTTGAGCATCCTGAACAACTTTCCTGTGTGGAGTCATGCAAAATTCGCAAAACCTTGGGAATTACAACTTTTTGGTGCAAAAGTGACGTCATAATTTGACCAATAATCGTCGATTACCGTCAAAATATAACAATGACGGAGTTCAAATTTGCACCGGCACACTCGGGTGGGGTATCCTCAAGAAGTAATCACGCTAATTCGGCTTTTCGGGGTGGCTCGAAGATTAAAAAGTTTATTCCCCCGGTAGGGAAAAGGGAAGAGCGGCCATCTTGTTTTTCTAATAGTCAACTCTGGAAATCGCGTTTTGACGGTACAAATCGACCAAGTTGAGCATCCTGAACAACTTTCCTGTGTGGAGTCATGCAAAATTCGCAAAACCTTGGGAATTACAACTTTTTGGTGCAAAAGTGACGTCATAATTTGACCAATAATCGTCGATTACCGCCAAAATATAACAGTGACGGAGTTCAAATTTGCACCGGCACACTCGGGTGGGGTATCCTCAAGAAGTAATCACGCTAATTCTGCTTTTCGGGGTGGCTCGAAAATTAAAAAGTTTATTCCCCCGGTAGGGAAAAGGGAAGAGCGGCCATCTTGTTTTTCTAATAGTCAACTCTGGAAATCGCGTTTTGACGGTACAAATCGACCAAGTTGAGCATCCTGAACAGCTTTCCTGTGTGGAGTCATGGAAAATTCGCAAAACCTTGGGAATTACAATTTTTTGGTGCAAAAGTGACGTCATAATTTGACCAATAATCGTCGATTACCGCCAAAATATAACAGTGACGGAGTTCAAGTTTGCACCGGCACACTCGGGTGGGGTATCCTCAAGAAGTAATCACGCTAATTCGGCTTTTCGGGGTGGCTCGAAGATTAAAAAGTTTATTCCCCCGGTAGGGAAAAGGGAAGAGCGGCCATCTTGTTTTTCTAATAGTCAACTCTGGAAATCGCGTTTTGACGGTACAAATCGACCAAGTTGAGCATCCTGAACAACTTTCCTGTGTGGAGTCATGCAAAATTCGCAAAACCTTGGGAATTACAACTTTTTGGTGCAAAAGTGACGTCATAATTTGACCAATAATCGTCGATTACCGCCAAAATATAACAGTGACGGAGTTCAAATTTGCACCGGCACACTCGGGTGGGGTATCCTCAAGAAGTAATCACGCTAATTCGGCTTTTCGGGGTGGCTCGAAAATTAAAAAGTTTATTCCCCCGGTAGGGAAAAGGGAAGAGCGGCCATCTTGTTTTTCTAATAGTCAACTCTGGAAATCGCGTTTTGACGGTACAAATCGACCAAGTTGAGCATCCTGAACAACTTTCCTGTGTGGAGTCATGCAAAATTCGCAAAACCTTGGGAATTACAACTTTTTGGTGCAAAAGTGACGTCATAATTTGACCAATAATCGTCGATTACCGCCAAAATATAACAGTGACGGAGTTCAAATTTGCACCGGCACACTCGGGTGGGGTATCCTCAAGAAGTAATCACGCTTATTCGGCTTTTCGGGGTGGCTCGAAAATTAAAAAGTTTATTCCCCCGGTAGGGAAAAGGGAAGAGCGGCCATCTTGTTTTTCTAATAGTCAACTCTGGAAATCGCGTTTTGACGGTACAAATCGACCAAGTTGAGCATCCTGAACAGCTTTCCTGTGTGGAGTCATGCAAAATTCGCAAAACCTTGGGAATTACAACTTTTTGGTGCAAAAGTGACGTCATAATTTGACCAATAATCGTCGATTACCGCCAAAATATAACAATGACGGAGTTCAAGTTTGCACCGGCACACTCGGGTGGGGTATCCTCAAGAAGTAATCACGCTAATTCGGCTTTTCGGGGTGGCTCGAAAATTAAAAAGTTTTTTCCCCGGTAGGGAAAAGGGAAGAGCGGCCATCTTGTTTTTCTAATAGTCAACTCTGGAAATCGCGTTTTGACGGTACAAATCGACCAAGTTGAGCATCCTGAACAACTTTCCTGTGTGGAGTCATGCAAAATTCGCAAAACCTTGGGAATTACAACTTTTTGTTGCAAAAGTGACGTCATAATTTGACCAAAAATCGTCAATTACCGCCAAAATATAACAGTGACGGAGTTCAAATTTGCACCGGCACACTCGGGTGGGGTATCCGCAAGAAGTAATCACGCTAATTCGGCTTTTCGGGGTGGCTCGAAAATTAAAATTTTATTCCCCGGTTAGGGAAAAGGGAAGAGCGGCCATCTTGTTTTTCTAATAGTCAACTCTGGAAATCGCGTTTTGACGGTGCAAATCGACCAAGTTGAGCATCCTGAACAGCTTTCCTGTGTGGAGTCATGCAAAATTCGCAAAACCTTGGGAATTACAACTTTTTGTTGCAAAAATGACGTCATAATTTGACCAATAATCGTCGATTACCGCCAAAATATAACAGTGACGGAGATAAATTAGCACCGGCACACTCGGGTGGGGTATCCTCAAGAAGTAATCACGCTAATTCGGCTTTTCGGGGTGGCTCGAAAATTAAAAAGTTTATTCCCCCGGTAGGGAAAAGGGAAGAGCGGCCATCTTGTTTTTCTAATAGTCAACTCTGGAAATCGCGTTTTGACGGTACAAATCGACCAAGTTGAGCATCCTGAACAACTTTCCTGTGTGGAGTCATGCAAAATTCGCAAAACCTTGGGAATTACAACTTTTTGGTGCAAAAGTGACGTCATAATTTGACCAAAAATTGTCGATTACCGCCAAAATATAACAGTGACGGAGTTCAAATTTGCACCGGCACACTCGGGTGGGTTATCCTCAAGAAGAAATCACGCTAATTCGGCTTTTCGGGGTGGCTCGAAAATTAAAAAGTTTATTCCCCCGGTAGGGAAAAGGGAAGAGCGGCCATCTTGTTTTTCTAATAGTCAACTCTGGAAAATGCGTTTTGACGGTACAAATCGACCAAGTTGAGCATCCTGAACAACTTTCCCGTGTGGAGTCATGCAAAATTCGCAAAACCTTGGGAATTACAACTTTTTGGTGCAAAAGTGACGTCATAATTTGACCAATAATCGTCGATTACCGCCAAAATATAACAGTGACGGAGTTCAAATTTGCACCGGCACACTCGGGTGGGTTATCCTCAAGAAGTAATCACGCTTATTCGGCTTTTCGGGGTGGCTCGAAAATTAAAAAGTTTATTCCCCCGGTAGGGAAAAGGGAAGAGCGGCCATCTTGTTTTTCTAATAGTCAACTCTGGAAATCGCGTTTTGACGGTACAAATCGACCAAGTTGAGCATCCTGAACAACTTTCCTGTGTGGAGTCATGCAAAATTCGCAAAACCTTGGGAATTACAACTTTTTGGTGCAAAAGTGACGTCATAATTTGACCAATAATCGTCGATTACCGTCAAAATATAACAATGACGGAGTTCAAATTTGCACCGGCACACTCGGGTGGGGTATCCTCAAGAAGTAATCACGCTAATTCGGCTTTTCGGGGTGGCTCGAAGATTAAAAAGTTTATTCCCCCGGTAGGGAAAAGGGAAGAGCGGCCATCTTGTTTTTCTAATAGTCAACTCTGGAAATCGCGTTTTGACGGTACAAATCGACCAAGTTGAGCATCCTGAACAACTTTCCTGTGTGGAGTCATGCAAAATTCGCAAAACCTTGGGAATTACAACTTTTTGGTGCAAAAGTGACGTCATAATTTGACCAATAATCGTCGATTACCGCCAAAATATAACAGTGACGGAGTTCAAATTTGCACCGGCACACTCGGGTGGGGTATCCTCAAGAAGTAATCACGCTAATTCTGCTTTTCGGGGTGGCTCGAAAATTAAAAAGTTTATTCCCCCGGTAGGGAAAAGGGAAGAGCGGCCATCTTGTTTTTCTAATAGTCAACTCTGGAAATCGCGTTTTGACGGTACAAATCGACCAAGTTGAGCATCCTGAACAGCTTTCCTGTGTGGAGTCATGGAAAATTCGCAAAACCTTGGGAATTACAATTTTTTGGTGCAAAAGTGACGTCATAATTTGACCAATAATCGTCGATTACCGCCAAAATATAACAGTGACGGAGTTCAAGTTTGCACCGGCACACTCGGGTGGGGTATCCTCAAGAAGTAATCACGCTAATTCGGCTTTTCGGGGTGGCTCGAAGATTAAAAAGTTTATTCCCCCGGTAGGGAAAAGGGAAGAGCGGCCATCTTGTTTTTCTAATAGTCAACTCTGGAAATCGCGTTTTGACGGTACAAATCGACCAAGTTGAGCATCCTGAACAACTTTCCTGTGTGGAGTCATGCAAAATTCGCAAAACCTTGGGAATTACAACTTTTTGGTGCAAAAGTGACGTCATAATTTGACCAATAATCGTCGATTACCGCCAAAATATAACAGTGACGGAGTTCAAATTTGCACCGGCACACTCGGGTGGGGTATCCTCAAGAAGTAATCACGCTAATTCGGCTTTTCGGGGTAGCTCGAAAATTAAAAAGTTTATTCCCCCGGTAGGGAAAAGGGAAGAGCGGCCATCTTGTTTTTCTAATAGTCAACTCTGGAAATCGCGTTTTGACGGTACAAATCGACCAAGTTGAGCATCCTGAACAACTTTCCTGTGTGGAGTCATGCAAAATTCGCAAAACCTTGGGAATTACAACTTTTTGGTGCAAAAGTGACGTCATAATTTGACCAATAATCGTCGATTACCGCCAAAATATAACAGTGACGGAGTTCAAATTTGCACCGGCACACTCGGGTGGGGTATCCTCAAGAAGTAATCACGCTTATTCGGCTTTTCGGGGTGGCTCGAAAATTAAAAAGTTTATTCCCCCGGTAGGGAAAAGGGAAGAGCGGCCATCTTGTTTTTCTAATAGTCAACTCTGGAAATCGCGTTTTGACGGTACAAATCGACCAAGTTGAGCATCCTGAACAGCTTTCCTGTGTGGAGTCATGCAAAATTCGCAAAACCTTGGGAATTACAACTTTTTGGTGCAAAAGTGACGTCATAATTTGACCAATAATCGTCGATTACCGCCAAAATATAACAATGACGGAGTTCAAGTTTGCACCGGCACACTCGGGTGGGGTATCCTCAAGAAGTAATCACGCTAATTCGGCTTTTCGGGGTGGCTCGAAAATTAAAAAGTTTTTTCCCCGGTAGGGAAAAGGGAAGAGCGGCCATCTTGTTTTTCTAATAGTCAACTCTGGAAATCGCGTTTTGACGGTACAAATCGACCAAGTTGAGCATCCTGAACAACTTTCCTGTGTGGAGTCATGCAAAATTCGCAAAACCTTGGGAATTACAACTTTTTGTTGCAAAAGTGACGTCATAATTTGACCAAAAATCGTCAATTACCGCCAAAATATAACAGTGACGGAGTTCAAATTTGCACCGGCACACTCGGGTGGGGTATCCGCAAGAAGTAATCACGCTAATTCGGCTTTTCGGGGTGGCTCGAAAATTAAAATTTTATTCCCCGGTTAGGGAAAAGGGAAGAGCGGCCATCTTGTTTTTCTAATAGTCAACTCTGGAAATCGCGTTTTGACGGTGCAAATCGACCAAGTTGAGCATCCTGAACAGCTTTCCTGTGTGGAGTCATGCAAAATTCGCAAAACCTTGGGAATTACAACTTTTTGTTGCAAAAATGACGTCATAATTTGACCAATAATCGTCGATTACCGCCAAAATATAACAGTGACGGAGATAAATTAGCACCGGCACACTCGGGTGGGGTATCCTCAAGAAGTAATCACGCTAATTCGGCTTTTCGGGGTGGCTCGAAAATTAAAAAGTTTATTCCCCCGGTAGGGAAAAGGGAAGAGCGGCCATCTTGTTTTTCTAATAGTCAACTCTGGAAATCGCGTTTTGACGGTACAAATCGACCAAGTTGAGCATCCTGAACAACTTTCCTGTGTGGAGTCATGCAAAATTCGCAAAACCTTGGGAATTACAACTTTTTGGTGCAAAAGTGACGTCATAATTTGACCAAAAATTGTCGATTACCGCCAAAATATAACAGTGACGGAGTTCAAATTTGCACCGGCACACTCGGGTGGGTTATCCTCAAGAAGAAATCACGCTAATTCGGCTTTTCGGGGTGGCTCGAAAATTAAAAAGTTTATTCCCCCGGTAGGGAAAAGGGAAGAGCGGCCATCTTGTTTTTCTAATAGTCAACTCTGGAAAATGCGTTTTGACGGTACAAATCGACCAAGTTGAGCATCCTGAACAACTTTCCCGTGTGGAGTCATGCAAAATTCGCAAAACCTTGGGAATTACAACTTTTTGGTGCAAAAGTGACGTCATAATTTGACCAATAATCGTCGATTACCGTCAAAATATAACAATGACGGAGTTCAAATTTGCACCGGCACACTCGCGTGGGGTATTCTTCAAGAAGTAATCACGCTAATTCGGCTTTTCGGGGTGGCTCGAAAATTAAAAAGTTTATTCCCCCGGTAGGGAAAAGGGAAGAGCGGCCATCTTGTTTTTCTAATAGTCAACTCTGGAAATCGCGTTTTGACGGTACAAATCGACCAAGTTGAGCATCCTGAACAACTTTCCTGTGTGGAGTCATGCAAAATTCGCAAAACCTTGGGAATTACAACTTTTTGGTGCAAAAGTGACGTCATAATTTGACCAATAATCGTCGATTACCGCCAAAATATAACAGTGACGGAGTTCAAATTTGCACCGGCACACTCGGGTGGGGTATTCTCAAGAAGTAATCACGCTAATTCGGCTTTTCGGGGTGGCTCGAAAATTAAAAAGTTTATTCTCCCGGTAGGGAAAAGGGAAGAGCGGCCATCTTGTTTTTCTAATAGTCAACTCTGGAAATCGCGTTTTGACGGTACAAATCGACCAAGTTGAGCATCCTGAACAGCTTTCCTGTGTGGAGTCATGCAAAATTCGCAAAACCTTGGGAATTACAACTTTTTGGTGCAAAAGTGACGTCATAATTTGACCAATAATCGTCGATTACCGCCAAAATATAACAGTGACGGAGTTCAAGTTTGCACCGGTACACTCGGGTGGGGTATCCTCAAGAAGTAATCACGCTAATTCGGCTTTTCGGGGTGGCTCGAAAATTAAAAAGTTTTTTCCCCGGTAGGGAAAAGGGAAGAGCGGCCATCTTGTTTTTCTAATAGTCAACTCTGGAAATCGCGTTTTGACGGTACAAATCGACCAAGTTGAGCATCCTGAACAACTTTCCTGTGTGGAGTCATGCAAAATTCGCAAAACCTTGGGAATTACAACTTTTTGTTGCAAAAGTGACGTCATAATTTGACCAAAAATTGCCGATTACCGCCAAAATATAACAGTGACGGAGTTCAAATTTGCACCGGCACTCTCGGGTGGTTTATCCTCAAGAAGTAATCACGCTAATTCGGCTTTTCGGGGCGGCTCGAAAATTAAAAAGTTTATTCCCCCGGTAGGGAAAAGGGAAGAGCGGCCATCTTGTTTTTCTAATAGTCAACTCTGGAAATCGCGTTTTGACGGTACAAATCGACCAAGTTGAGCATGCTGAACAACTTTCCTGTGTGGAGTCATGCAAAATTCGCAAAACCTTGGGAATTACAACTTTTTGGTGCAAAAGTGACGTCATAATTTGACCAATAATCGTCGATTACCGCCAAAATATAACAGTGACGGAGTTCAAATTTGCACCGGCACACTCGGGTGGGTTATCCTCAAGAAGTAATCACGCTTATTCGGCTTTTCGGGGTGGCTCGAAAATTAAAAAGTTTATTCCCCCGGTAGGGAAAAGGGAAGAGCGGCCATCTTGTTTTTCTAATAGTCAACTCTGGAAATCGCGTTTTGACGGTACAAATCGACCAAGTTGAGCATCCTGAACAACTTTCCTGTGTGGAGTCATGCAAAATTCGCAAAACCTTGGGAATTACAACTTTTTGGTGCAAAAGTGACGTCATAATTTGACCAATAATCGTCGATTACCGTCAAAATATAACAATGACGGAGTTCAAATTTGCACCGGCACACTCGGGTGGGGTATCCTCAAGAAGTAATCACGCTAATTCGGCTTTTCGGGGTGGCTCGAAGATTAAAAAGTTTATTCCCCCGGTAGGGAAAAGGGAAGAGCGGCCATCTTGTTTTTCTAATAGTCAACTCTGGAAATCGCGTTTTGACGGTACAAATCGACCAAGTTGAGCATCCTGAACAACTTTCCTGTGTGGAGTCATGCAAAATTCGCAAAACCTTGGGAATAACAACTTTTTGGTGCAAAAGTGACGTCAAAAATTGCCGATTACCAAAAATTGCCGATTACCGCCAAAATATAACAGTGACGGAGTTCAAATTTGCACCGGCACACTCGGGTGGGGTATCCTCAAGAAGTAATCACGCTAAATCGGCTTTTCGGGGTGGCTCGAAAATTAAAAAGTTTTTTCCCCGGTAGGGAAAAGGGAAGAGCGGCCATCTTGTTTTTCTAATAGTCAACTCTGGAAATCGCGTTTTGACGGTACAAATCGACCAAGTTGAGCATCCTGAACAACTTTCCTGTGTGGAGTCATGCAAAATTCGCAAAACCTTGGGAATTACAACTTTTTGGTGCAAAAGTGACGTCATAATTTGACCAATAATCGTCGATTACCGTCAAAATATAACAATGACGGAGTTCAAATTTGCACCGGCACACTCGGGTGGGGTATCCTCAAGAAGTAATCACGCTAATTCGGCTTTTCGGGGTGGCTCGAAGATTAAAAAGTTTATTCCCCCGGTAGGGAAAAGGGAAGAGCGGCCATCTTGTTTTTCTAATAGTCAACTCTGGAAATCGCGTTTTGACGGTACAAATCGACCAAGTTGAGCATCCTGAACAACTTTCCTGTGTGGAGTCATGCAAAATTCGCAAAACCTTGGGAATTACAACTTTTTGGTGC
Source organism: Asterias amurensis (assembly GCF_032118995.1). Lineage (NCBI taxonomy): Eukaryota > Metazoa > Echinodermata > Asteroidea > Forcipulatida > Asteriidae > Asterias > Asterias amurensis. The sequence continues at coordinate 7,659,947 of NC_092669.1, read as the reverse complement.
AAAAGTGACGTCATAATTTGACCAATAATCGTCGATTACCGCCAAAATATAACAGTGACGGAGTTCAAATTTGCACCGGCACACTCGGGTGGGGTATCCTCAAGAAGTAATCACGCTAATTCGGCTTTTCGGGGTGGCTCGAAAATTAAAAAGTTTATTCCCCCGGTAGGGAAAAGGGAAGAGCGGCCATCTTGTTTTTCTAATAGTCAACTCTGGAAATCGCGTTTTGACGGTACAAATCGACCAAGTTGAGCATCCTGAACAACTTTCCTGTGTGGAGTCATGCAAAATTCGCAAAACCTTGGGAATTACAACTTTTTGTTGCAAAAGTGACGTCATAATTTGACCAAAAATTGCCGATTACCGCCAAAATATAACAGTGACGGAGTTCAAATTTGCACCGGCACTCTCGGGTGGGTTATCCTCAAGAAGTAATCACGCTAATTCGGCTTTTCGGGGCGGCTCGAAAATTAAAAAGTTTATTCCCCCGGTAGGGAAAAGGGAAGAGCGGCCATCTTGTTTTTCTAATAGTCAACTCTGGAAATCGCGTTTTGACGGTACAAATCGACCAAGTTGAGCATGCTGAACAACTTTCCTGTGTGGAGTCATGCAAAATTCGCAAAACCTTGGGAATTACAACTTTTTGGTGCAAAAGTGACGTCATAATTTGACCAATAATCGTCGATTACCGCCAAAATATAACAGTGACGGAGTTCAAATTTGCACCGGCACACTCGGGTGGGTTATCCTCAAGAAGTAATCACGCTTATTCGGCTTTTCGGGGTGGCTCGAAAATTAAAAAGTTTATTCCCCCGGTAGGGAAAAGGGAAGAGCGGCCATCTTGTTTTTCTAATAGTCAACTCTGGAAATCGCGTTTTGACGGTACAAATCGACCAAGTTGAGCATCCTGAACAACTTTCCTGTGTGGAGTCATGCAAAATTCGCAAAACCTTGGGAATTACAACTTTTTGGTGCAAAAGTGACGTCATAATTTGACCAATAATCGTCGATTACCGTCAAAATATAACAATGACGGAGTTCAAATTTGCACCGGCACACTCGGGTGGGGTATCCTCAAGAAGTAATCACGCTAATTCGGCTTTTCGGGGTGGCTCGAAGATTAAAAAGTTTATTCCCCCGGTAGGGAAAAGGGAAGAGCGGCCATCTTGTTTTTCTAATAGTCAACTCTGGAAATCGCGTTTTGACGGTACAAATCGACCAAGTTGAGCATCCTGAACAACTTTCCTGTGTGGAGTCATGCAAAATTCGCAAAACCTTGGGAATTACAACTTTTTGGTGCAAAAGTGACGTCATAATTTGACCAATAATCGTCGATTACCGCCAAAATATAACAGTGACGGAGTTCAAATTTGCACCGGCACACTCGGGTGGGGTATCCTCAAGAAGTAATCACGCTAATTCGGCTTTTCGGGGTGGCTCGAAAATTAAAAAGTTTATTCCCCCGGTAGGGAAAAGGGAAGAGCGGCCATCTTGTTTTTCTAATAGTCAACTCTGGAAATCGCGTTTTGACGGTACAAATCGACCAAGTTGAGCATCCTGAACAGCTTTCCTGTGTGGAGTCATGGAAAATTCGCAAAACCTTGGGAATTACAACTTTTTGGTGCAAAAGTGACGTCATAATTTGACCAATAATCGTCGATTACCGCCAAAATATAACAGTGACGGAGTTCAAGTTTGCACCGGCACACTCGGGTGGGGTATCCTCAAGAAGTAATCACGCTAATTCGGCTTTTCGGGGTGGCTCGAAGATTAAAAAGTTTATTCCCCCGGTAGGGAAAAGGGAAGAGCGGCCATCTTGTTTTTCTAATAGTCAACTCTGGAAATCGCGTTTTGACGGTACAAATCGACCAAGTTGAGCATCCTGAACAACTTTCCTGTGTGGAGTTATGCAAAATTCGCAAAACCTTGGGAATAACAACTTTTTGTTGCAAAAGTGACGTCATAATTTGACCAAAAATCGTCAATTACCGCCAAAATAATTATAACAATGACGGAGATCAAATTTGCACCGGCACACTCGGGTGGGGTATCCGCAAGAAGTAATCACGCTAATTCGGCTTTTCGGGGTGGCTCGAAAATTAAAATTTTATTCCCCGGTTAGGGAAAAGGGAAGAGCGGCCATCTTGTTGTTCTAATAGTCAACTCTTGACATCGCGTTTTGACGGTACAAATCGACCAAGTTGAGCATCCTGAACAACTTTCCTGTGTGGAGTCATGCAAAATTCGCAAAACCTTGGGAATTACAACTTTTTGGTGCAAAAGTGACGTCATAATTTGACCAATAATCGTCGATTACCATCAAAATATAACAATGACGGAGTTCAAATTTGCACCGGCACACTCGGGTGGGGTATCCTCAAGAAGTAATCACGCTAATTCGGCTTTTCGGGGTGGCTCGAAAATTAAAAAGTTTATAACCCCGGTAGGGAAAAGGGAAGAGCGGCCATCTTGTTTTTCTAATAGTCAACTCTGGAAATTGCGTTTTGACGGTACAAATCGACCAAGTTGAGCATCCTGAACAACTTTCCTGTGTGGAGTCATGCAAAATTCGCAAAACCTTGGGAATTACAACTTTTTGTTGCAAAAGTGACGTCATAATTTGACCAAAAATCGTCAATTACCGCCAAAATATAACAGTGACGGAGTTCAAATTTGCACCGGCACACTCGGGTGGGGTATCCGCAAGAAGTAATCACGCTAATTCGGCATTTCGGGGTGGCTCGAAAATTAAAATTTTATTCCCCGGTTAGGGAAAAGGGAAGAGCGGCCATCTTGTTTTTCTAATAGTCAACTCTGGAAATCGCGTTTTGACGGTGCAAATCGACCAAGTTGAGCATCCTGAACAACTTTCCTGTGTGGAGTCATGCAAAATTCGCAAAACCTTGGGAATTACAACTTTTTGGTGCAAAAGTGACGTCATAATTTGGCCAATAATCGTCGATTACCGCCAAAATATAACAGTGACGGAGTTCAAATTTGCACCGGCACACTCGGGTGGGTTATCCTCAAGAAGTAATCACGCTAATTCGGCTTTTCGGGGTGGCTCGAAAATTAAAAAGTTTATTCCCCCGGTAGGGATAAGGGAAGAGCGGCCATCTTGTTTTTCTAATAGTCAACTCTGGAAATCGCGTTTTGACGGTACAAATCGACCAAGTTGAGCATCCTGAACAACTTTCCTGTGTGGAGTCATGCAAAATTCGCAAAACCTTGGGGATTACAACTTTTTGGTGCAAAAGTGACGTCATAATTTGACCAATAATCGTCGATTACCGTCAAAATATAACAATGACGGAGTTCAAATTTGCACCGGCACACTCGGGTGGGGTATCCTCAAAAAGTAATCACGCTAATTCGGCTTTTCGGGGTGGCTCGAAAATTAAAAAGTTTATAACCCCGGTAGGGAAAAGGGAAGAGCGGCCATCTTGTTTTTCTAATAGTCAACTCTGGAAATTGCGTTTTGACGGTACAAATCGACCAAGTTGAGCATCCTGAACAACTTTCCTGTGTGGAGTCATGCAAAATTCGCAAAACCTTGGGAATTACAACTTTTTGTTGCAAAAGTGACGTCATAATTTGACCAAAAATCGTCAATTACCGCCAAAATATAACAGTGACGGAGTTCAAATTTGCACCGGCACACTCGGGTGGGGTATCCGCAAGAAGTAATCACGCTAATTCGGCATTTCGGGGTGGCTCGAAAATTAAAATTTTATTCCCCGGTTAGGGAAAAGGGAAGAGCGGCCATCTTGTTTTTCTAATAGTCAACTCTGGAAATCGCGTTTTGACGGTGCAAATCGACCAAGTTGAGCATCCTGAACAACTTTCCTGTGTGGAGTCATGCAAAATTCGCAAAACCTTGGGAATTACAACTTTTTGGTGCAAAAGTGACGTCATAATTTGGCCAATAATCGTCGATTACCGCCAAAATATAACAGTGACGGAGTTCAAATTTGCACCGGCACACTCGGGTGGGTTATCCTCAAGAAGTAATCACGCTAATTCGGCTTTTCGGGGTGGCTCGAAAATTAAAAAGTTTATTCCCCCGGTAGGGATAAGGGAAGAGCGGCCATCTTGTTTTTCTAATAGTCAACTCTGGAAATCGCGTTTTGACGGTACAAATCGACCAAGTTGAGCATCCTGAACAACTTTCCTGTGTGGAGTCATGCAAAATTCGCAAAACCTTGGGGATTACAACTTTTTGGTGCAAAAGTGACGTCATAATTTGACCAATAATCGTCGATTACCGTCAAAATATAACAATGACGGAGTTCAAATTTGCACCGGCACACTCGGGTGGGGTATCCTCAAGAAGTAATCACGCTAATTCGGCTTTTCGGGGTGGCTCGAAAATTAAAAAGTTTATTCCCCCGGTAGGGAAAAGGGAAGAGCGGCCATCTTGTTTTTCTAATAGTCAACTCTGGAAATCGCGTTTTGACGGTACAAATCGACCAAGTTGAGCATCCTGAACAACTTTCCTGTGTGGAGTCATGCAAAATTCGCAAAACCTTGGGAATTACAACTTTTTGGTGCAAAAGTGACGTCATAATTTGACCAATAATCGTCGATTACCGTCAAAATATAACAATGACGGAGTTCAAATTTGCACCGGCACACTCGGGTGGGGTATCCTCAAGAAGTAATCACGCTAATTCGGCTTTTCGGGGTGGCTCGGAAATTAAAAAGTTTATTCCCCCGGTAGGGAAAAGGGAAGAGCGGCCATCTTGTTTTTCTAATAGTCAACTCTGGAAATCGCGTTTTGACGGTACAAATCGACCAAGTTGAGCATCCTGAACAACTTTCCTGTGTGGAGTCATGCAAAATTCGCAAAACCTTGGGAATTACAACTTTTTGGTGCAAAAGTGACGTCATAATTTGACCAATAATCGTCGATTACCGCCAAAATATAACAGTGACGGAGTTCAAATTTGCACCGGCACACTCGGGTGGGGTATCCTCAAGAAGTAATCACGCTAATTCGGCTTTTCGGGGTGGCTCGAAAATTAAAAAGTTTATTCCCCCGGTAGGGAAAAGGGAAGAGCGGCCATCTTGTTTTTCTAATAGTCAACTCTGGAAATCGCGTTTTGACGGTACAAATCGACCAAGTTGAGCATCCTGAACAGCTTTCCTGTGTGGAGTCATGCAAAATTCGCAAAACCTTGGGAATTACAACTTTTTGGTGCAAAAGTGACGTCATAATTTGACCAATAATCGTCGATTACCGCCAAAATATAACAGTGACGGAGTTCAAGTTTGCACCGGCACACTCGGGTGGGGTATCCTCAAGAAGTAATCACGCTAATTCGGCTTTTCGGGGTGGCTCGAAAATTAAAAAGTTTTTTCCCCGGTAGGGAAAAGGGAAGAGCGGCCATCTTGTTTTTCTAATAGTCAACTCTGGAAATCGCGTTTTGACGGTACAAATCGACCAAGTTGAGCATCCTGAACAACTTTCCTGTGTGGAGTCATGCAAAATTCGCAAAACCTTGGGAATTACAACTTTTTGTTGCAAAAGTGACGTCACAATTTGACCAAAAATTGTCGATTACCGCCAAAATATAACAGTGACGGAGTTCAAATTTGCACCGGCACACTCGGGTGGGTTATCCTCAAGAAGTAATCACGCTAATTCGGCTTTTCGGGGTGGCTCGAAAATTAAAAAGTTTATTCCCCCGGTAGGGAAAAAGGAAGAGCGGCCATCTTGTTTTTCTAATAGTCAACTCTGGAAATCGCGTTTTGACGGTACAAATCGACCAATTTGAGCATCCTGAACAGCTTTCCTGTGTGGAGTCATGCAAAATTCGCAAAACCTTGGGAATTACAACTTTTTGGTGCAAAAGTGACGTCATAATTTGACCAATAATCGTCGATTACCGCCAAAATATAACAGTGACGGAGTTCAAGTTTGCACCGGCACACTCGGGTGGGGTATCCTCAAGAAGTAATCACGCTAATTCGGCTTTTCGGGGTGGCTCGAAAATTAAAAAGTTTTTTCCCCGGTAGGGAAAAGGGAAGAGCGGCCATCTTGTTTTTCTAATAGTCAACTCTGGAAATCGCGTTTTGACGGTACAAATCGACCAAGTTGAGCATCCTGAACAACTTTCCTGTGTGGAGTCATGCAAAATTCGCAAAACCTTGGGAATTACAACTTTTTGTTGCAAAAGTGACGTCATAATTTGACCAAAAATTGTCGATACCGCCAAAATATAACAGTGACGGAGTTCAAATTTGCACCGGCACACTCGGGTGGGTTATCCTCAAGAAGTAATCACGCTAATTCGGCTTTCGGGGTGGCTCGAAAATTAAAAAGTTTATTCCCCCGGTAGGGAAAAAGGAAGAGCGGCCATCTTGTTTTTCTAATAGTCAACTCTGGAAATCGCGTTTTGACGGTACAAATCGACCAATTTGAGCATCCTGAACAGCTTTCCTGTGTGGAGTCATGCAAAATTCGCAAAACCTTGGGAATTACAACTTTTTGGTGCAAAAGTGACGTCATAATTTGACCAATAATCGTCGATTACCGCCAAAATATAACAGTGACGGAGTTCAAGTTTGCACCGGCACACTCGGGTGGGGTATCCTCAAGAAGTAATCACGCTAATTCGGCTTTTCGGGGTGGCTCGAAAATTAAAAAGTTTTTTCCCCGGTAGGGAAAAGGGAAGAGCGGCCATCTTGTTTTTCTAATAGTCAACTCTGGAAATCGCGTTTTGACGGTACAAATCGACCAAGTTGAGCATCCTGAACAACTTTCCTGTGTGGAGTCATGCAAAATTCGCAAACCTTGGGAATTACAACTTTTTGTTGCAAAAGTGACGTCATAATTTGACCAAAAATTGTCGATTACCGCCAAAATATAACAGTGACGGAGTTCAAATTTGCACCGGCACACTCGGGTGGGTTATCCTCAAGAAGTAATCACGCTAATTCGGCTTTTCGGGGTGGCTCGAAAATTAAAAAGTTTATTCCCCCGGTAGGGAAAAGGGAAGAGCGGCCATCTTGTTTTTCTAATAGTCAACTCTGGAAATCGCGTTTTGACGGTACAAATCGACCAAGTTGAGCATCCTGAACAACTTTCCTGTGTGGAGTCATGCAAAATTCGCAAAACCTTGGGAATTACAACTTTTTGGTGCAAAAGTGACGTCATAATTTGACCAATAATCGTCGATTACCGTCAAAATATAACAATGACGGAGTTCAAATTTGCACCGGCACACTCGGGTGGGGTATCCTCAAGAAGTAATCACGCTAATTCGGCTTTTCGGGGTGGCTCGAAAATTAAAAAGTTTTTTCCCGGTAGGGAAAAGGGAAGAGCGGCCATCTTGTTTTTCTAATAGTCAACTCTGGAAATCGCGTTTTGACGGTACAAATCGACCAAGTTGAGCATCCTGAACAACTTTCCTGTGTGGAGTCATGCAAAATTCGCAAAACCTTGGGAATTACAACTTTTTGTTGCAAAAGTGACGTCATAATTTGACCAAAAATTGTCGATTACCGCCAAAATATAACAGTGACGGAGTTCAAATTTGCACCGGCACACTCGGGTGGGTTATCCTCAAGAAGTAATCACGCTAATTCGGCTTTTCGGGGTGGCTCGAAAATTATAAAGTTTATTCCCCCGGTAGGAAAAAGGAAGAGCGGCCCATCTTGTTTTTCTAATAGTCAACTCTGGAAATCGCGTTTTGACGTACAAATCGACCAATTTGAGCATCCTGAACAGCTTTCCTGTGTGGAGTCATGCAAAATTCGCAAAACCTTGGAATTACAACTTTTTGGTGCAAAAGTGACGTCATAATTTGACCAATAATCGTCGATTACCGCCAAAATATAACAGTGACGGAGTTCAAGTTTGCACCGGCACACTCGGGTGGGGTATCCTCAAGAAGTAATCACGCTAATTCGGCTTTTCGGGGTGGCTCGAAAATTAAAAAGTTTTTTCCCCGGTAGGGAAAAGGGAAGAGCGGCCATCTTGTTTTTCTAATAGTCAACTCTGGAAATCGCGTTTTGACGGTACAAATCGACCAAGTTGAGCATCCTGAACAACTTTCCTGTGTGGAGTCATGCAAAATTCGCAAAACCTTGGGAATTACAACTTTTTGTTGCAAAAGTGACGTCATAATTTGACCCAAAAATTGTCGATTACCGCCAAAATATAACAGTGACGGAGTTCAAATTTGCACCGGCACACTCGGGTGGGTTATCCTCAAGAAGTAATCACGCTAATTCGGCTTTTCGGGGTGGCTCGAAAATTAAAAAGTTTATTCCCCCGGTAGGGAAAAGGGAAGAGCGGCCATCTTGTTTTTCTAATAGTCAACTCTGGAAATCGCGTTTTGACGGTACAAATCGACCAAGTTGAGCATCCTGAACAACTTTCCTGTGTGGAGTCATGCAAAATTCGCAAAACCTTGGGAATTACAACTTTTTGGTGCAAAAGTGACGTCATAATTTGACCAATAATCGTCGATTACCGTCAAAATATAACAATGACGGAGTTCAATTTGCACCGGCACACTCGGGTGGGGTATCCTCAAGAAGTAATCACGCTAATTCGGCTTTTCGGGGTGGCTCGGAAATTAAAAAGTTTATTCCCCCGGTAGGGAAAAAGGAAGAGCGGCCATCTTGTTTTTCTAATAGTCAACTCTGGAAATCGCGTTTTGACGGTACAAATCGACCAAGTTGAGCATCCTGAACAACTTTCCTGTGTGGAGTCATGCAAAATTCGCAAAACCTTGGGAATTACAACTTTTTGGTGCAAAAGTGACGTCATAATTTGACCAATAATCGTCGTTTACCGCCAAAATATAACAGTGACGGAGTTCAAATTTGCACCGGCACACTCGGGTGGGGTATCCTCAAGAAGTAATCACGCTAATTCGGCTTTTCGGGGTGGCTCGAAAATTAAAAAGTTTTTTCCCCGGTAGGGAAAAGGGAAGAGCGGCCATCTTGTTTTTCTAATAGTCAACTCTGGAAATCGCGTTTTGACGGTACAAATCGACCAAGTTGAGCATCCTGAACAACTTTCCTGTGTGGAGTCATGCAAAATTCGCAAAACCTTGGGAATTACAACTTTTTGTTGCAAAAGTGACGTCATAATTTGACCAAAAATTGTCGATTACCGCCAAAATATAACATTGACGGAGTTCAAATTTGCACCGGCACACTCGGGTGGGTTATCCTCAAGAAGTAATCACGCTAATTCGGCTTTTCGGGGTGGCTCGAAAATTAAAAAGTTTATTCCCCCGGTAGGGAAAAAGGAAGAGCGGCCATCTTGTTTTTCTAATAGTCAACTCTGGAAATCGCGTTTTGACGGTACAAATCGACCAAGTTGAGCATCCTGAACAACTTTCCTGTGTGGAGTCATGCAAAATTCGCAAAACCTTGGGAATTACAACTTTTTGGTGCAAAAGTGACGTCATAATTTGACCAATAATCGTCGATTACCGCCAAAATATAACAGTGACGGAGTTCAAATTTGCACCGGCACACTCGGGTGGGGTATCCTCAAGAAGTAATCACGCTAATTCGGCTTTTCGGGGTGGCTCGAAAATTAAAAAGTTTATTCCCCCGGTAGGGAAAAGGGAAGAGCGGCCATCTTGTTTTTCTAATAGTCAACTCTGGAAATCGCGTTTTGACGGTACAAATCGACCAAGTTGAGCATCCTGAACAGCTTTCCTGTGTGGAGTCATGGAAAATTCGCAAAACCTTGGGAATTACAACTTTTTGTTGCAAAAGTGACGTCATAATTTGACCAAAAATTGTCGATTACCGTCAAAATATAACAGTGACGGAGTTCAAATTTGCACCGGCACACTCGGGTGGGTTATCCTCAAGAAGTAATCACGCTAATTCGGCTTTTCGGGGTGGCTCGAAAATTAAAAAGTTTATTCCCCCGGTAGGGAAAAAGGAAGAGCGGCCATCTTGTTTTTCTAATAGTCAACTCTGGAAATCGCGTTTTGACGGTACAAATCGACCAATTTGAGCATCCTGAACAGCTTTCCTGTGTGGAGTCATGCAAAATTCGCAAAACCTTGGGAATTACAACTTTTTGGTGCAAAAGTGACGTCATAATTTGACCAATAATCGTCGATTACCGCCAAAATATAACAGTGACGGAGTTCAAGTTTGCACCGGCACACTCGGGTGGGTATCCTCAAGAAGTAATCACGCTAATTCGGCTTTTCGGGGTGGCTCGAAAATTAAAAAGTTTTTTCCCCGGTAGGGAAAAGGGAAGAGCGGCCATCTTGTTTTTCTAATAGTCAACTCTGGAAATCGCGTTTTGACGGTACAAATCGACCAAGTTGAGCATCCTGAACAACTTTCCTGTGTGGAGTCATGCAAAATTCGCAAAACCTTGGGAATTACAACTTTTTGTTGCAAAAGTGACGTCATAATTTGACCAAAAATTGTCGATTACCGCCAAAATATAACAGTGACGGAGTTCAAATTTGCACCGGCACACTCGGGTGGGTTATCCTCAAGAAGTAATCACGCTAATTCGGCTTTTCGGGGTGGCTCGAAAATTAAAAAGTTTATTCCCCCGGTAGGGAAAAGGGAAGAGCGGCCATCTTGTTTTTCTAATAGTCAACTCTGGAAATCGCGTTTTGACGGTACAAATCGACCAAGTTGAGCATCCTGAACAACTTTCCTGTGTGGAGTCATGCAAAATTCGCAAAACCTTGGGAATTACAACTTTTTGGTGCAAAAGTGACGTCATAATTTGACCAATAATCGTCGATTACCGCCAAAATATAACAGTGACGGAGTTCAAATTTGCACCGGCACACTCGGGTGGGGTATCCTCAAGAAGTAATCACGCTAATTCGGCTTTTCGGGGTGGCTCGAAAATTAAAAAGTTTATTCCCCCGGTAGGGAAAAGGGAAGAGCGGCCATCTTGTTTTTCTAATAGTCAACTCTGGAAATCGCGTTTTGACGGTACAAATCGACCAAGTTGAGCATCCTGAACAGCTTTCCTGTGTGGAGTCATGCAAAATTCGCAAAACCTTGGGAATTACAACTTTTTGGTGCAAAAGTGACGTCATAATTTGACCAATAATCGTCGATTACCGCCAAAATATAACAGTGACGGAGTTCAAGTTTGCACCGGCACACTCGGGTGGGGTATCCTCAAGAAGTAATCACGCTAATTCGGCTTTTCGGGGTGGCTCGAAAATTAAAAAGTTTTTTCCCCGGTAGGGAAAAGGGAAGAGCGGCCATCTTGTTTTTCTAATAGTCAACTCTGGAAATCGCGTTTTGACGGTACAAATCGACCAATTTGAGCATCCTGAACAGCTTTCCTGTGTGGAGTCATGCAAAATTCGCAAAACCTTGGGAATTACAACTTTTTGGTGCAAAAGTGACGTCATAATTTGACCAATAATCGTCGATTACCGCCAAAATATAACAGTGACGGAGTTCAAGTTTGCACCGGCACACTCGGGTGGGGTATCCTCAAGAAGTAATCACGCTAATTCGGCTTTTCGGGGTGGCTCGAAAATTAAAAAGTTTTTTCCCCGGTAGGGAAAAGGGAAGAGCGGCCATCTTGTTTTTCTAATAGTCAACTCTGGAAATCGCGTTTTGACGGTACAAATCGACCAAGTTGAGCATCCTGAACAACTTTCCTGTGTGGAGTCATGCAAAATTCGCAAAACCTTGGGAATTACAACTTTTTGTTGCAAAAGTGACGTCATAATTTGACCAAAAATTGTCGATTACCGCCAAAATATAACAGTGACGGAGTTCAAATTTGCACCGGCACACTCGGGTGGGTTATCCTCAAGAAGTAATCACGCTAATTCGGCTTTTCGGGGTGGCTCGAAAATTAAAAAGTTTATTCCCCCGGTAGGGAAAAGGGAAGAGCGGCCATCTTGTTTTTCTAATAGTCAACTCTGGAAATCGCGTTTTGACGGTACAAATCGACCAAGTTGAGCATCCTGAACAACTTTCCTGTGTGGAGTCATGCAAAATTCGCAAAACCTTGGGAATTACAACTTTTTGGTGCAAAAGTGACGTCATAATTTGACCAATAATCGTCGATTACCGTCAAAATATAACAATGACGGAGTTCAAATTTGCACCGGCACACTCGGGTGGGGTATCCTCAAGAAGTAATCACGCTAATTCGGCTTTTCGGGGTGGCTCGGAAATTAAAAAGTTTATTCCCCCGGTAGGGAAAAGGGAAGAGCGGCCATCTTGTTGTTCTAATAGTCAACTCTGGAAATCGCGTTTTGACGGTACAAATCGACCAAGTTGAGCATCCTGAACAACTTTCCTGTGTGGAGTCATGCAAAATTCGCAAAACCTTGGGAATTACAACTTTTTGGTGCAAAAGTGACGTCATAATTTGACCAATAATCGTCGTTTACCGCCAAAATATAACAGTGACGGAGTTCAAATTTGCACCGGCACACTCGGGTGGGGTATCCTCAAGAAGTAATCACGCTAATTCGGCTTTTCGGGGTGGCTCGAAAATTAAAAAGTTTTTTCCCCGGTAGGGAAAAGGGAAGAGCGGCCATCTTGTTTTTCTAATAGTCAACTCTGGAAATCGCGTTTTGACGGTACAAATCGACCAAGTTGAGCATCCTGAACAACTTTCCTGTGTGGAGTCATGCAAAATTCGCAAAACCTTGGGAATTACAACTTTTTGTTGCAAAAGTGACGTCATAATTTGACCAAAAATTGTCGATTACCGCCAAAATATAACAGTGACGGAGTTCAAATTTGCACCGGCACACTCGGGTGGGTTATCCTCAAGAAGTAATCACGCTAATTCGGCTTTTCGGGGTGGCTCGAAAATTAAAAAGTTTATTCCCCCGGTAGGGAAAAAGGAAGAGCGGCCATCTTGTTTTTCTAATAGTCAACTCTGGAAATCGCGTTTTGACGGTACAAATCGACCAAGTTGAGCATCCTGAACAACTTTCCTGTGTGGAGTCATGCAAAATTCGCAAAACCTTGGGAATTACAACTTTTTGTTGCAAAAGTGACGTCATAATTTGACCAAAAATTGTCGATTACCGCCAAAATATAACAGTGACGGAGTTCAAATTTGCACCGGCACACTCGGGTGGGTTATCCTCAAGAAGTAATCACGCTAATTCGGCTTTTCGGGGTGGCTCGAAAATTAAAAAGTTTATTCCCCCGGTAGGGAAAAAGGAAGAGCGGCCATCTTGTTTTTCTAATAGTCAACTCTGGAAATCGCGTTTTGACGGTACAAATCGACCAATTTGAGCATCCTGAACAGCTTTCCTGTGTGGAGTCATGCAAAATTCGCAAAACCTTGGGAATTACAACTTTTTGGTGCAAAAGTGACGTCATAATTTGACCAATAATCGTCGATTACCGCCAAAATATAACAGTGACGGAGTTCAAGTTTGCACCGGCACACTCGGGTGGGGTATCCTCAAGAAGTAATCACGCTAATTCGGCTTTTCGGGGTGGCTCGAAAATTAAAAAGTTTTTTCCTCGGTAGGGAAAAGGGAAGAGCGGCCATCTTGTTTTTCTAATAGTCAACTCTGGAAATCGCGTTTTGACGGTACAAATCGACCAAGTTGAGCATCCTGAACAACTTTCCTGTGTGGAGTCATGCAAAATTCGCAAAACCTTGGGAATTACAACTTTTTGTTGCAAAAGTGACGTCATAATTTGACCAAAAATTGTCGATTACCGCCAAAATATAACAGTGACGGAGTTCAAGTTTGCACCGGCACACTCGGGTGGGGTATCCTCAAGAAGTAATCACGCTAATTCGGCTTTTCGGGGTGGCTCGAAAATTGAAAAGTTTTTTCCCCGGTAGGGAAAAGGGAAGAGCGGCCATCTTGTTTTTCTAATAGTCAACTCTGGAAATCGCGTTTTGACGGTACAAATCGACCAAGTTGAGCATCCTGAACAACTTTCCTGTGTGGAGTCATGCAAAATTCGCAAAACCTTGGGAATTACAACTTTTTGTTGCAAAAGTGACGTCATAATTTGACCAAAAATTGTCGATTACCGCCAAAATATAACAGTGACGGAGTTCAAATTTGCACCGGCACACTCGGGTGGGTTATCCTCAAGAAGTAATCACGCTAATTCTGCTTTTCGGGGTGGCTCGGAAATTAAAAAGTTTATTCCCCCGGTAGGGAAAAGGGAAGAGCGGCCATCTTGTTTTTCTAATAGTCAACTCTGGAAATCGCGTTTTGACGGTACAAATCGACCAAGTTGAGCATCCTGAACAACTTTCCTGTGTGGAGTCATGCAAAATTCGCAAAACCTTGGGAATTACAACTTTTTGGTGCAAAAGTGACGTCATAATTTGACCAATAATCGTCGATTACCGCCAAAATATAACAGTGACGGAGTTCAAGTTTGCACCGGCACACTCGGGTGGGGTATCCTCAAGAAGTAATCACGCTAATTCGGCTTTTCGGGGTGGCTCGAAAATTAAAAAGTTTTTTCCCCGGTAGGGAAAAGGGAAGAGCGGCCATCTTGTTTTTCTAATAGTCAACTCTGGAAATCGCGTTTTGACGGTACAAATCGACCAAGTTGAGCATCCTGAACAACTTTCCTGTGTGGAGTCATGCAAAATTCGCAAAACCTTGGGAATTACAACTTTTTGTTGCAAAAGTGACGTCATAATTTGACCAAAAATTGTCGATTACCGCCAAAATATAACAGTGACGGAGTTCAAATTTGCACCGGCACACTCGGGTGGGTTATCCTCAAGAAGTAATCACGCTAATTCGGCTTTTCGGGGTGGCTCGAAAATTAAAAAGTTTATTCCCCCGGTAGGGAAAAAGGAAGAGCGGCCATCTTGTTTTTCTAATAGTCAACTCTGGAAATCGCGTTTTGACGGTACAAATCGACCAATTTGAGCATCCTGAACAGCTTTCCTGTGTGGAGTCATGCAAAATTCGCAAAACCTTGGGAATTACAACTTTTTGGTGCAAAAGTGACGTCATAATTTGACCAATAATCGTCGATTACCGCCAAAATATAACAGTGACGGAGTTCAAGTTTGCACCGGCACACTCGGGTGGGGTATCCTCAAGAAGTAATCACGCTAATTCGGCTTTTCGGGGTGGCTCGAAAATTAAAAAGTTTTTTCCCCGGTAGGGAAAAGGGAAGAGCGGCCATCTTGTTTTTCTAATAGTCAACTCTGGAAATCGCGTTTTGACGGTACAAATCGACCAAGTTGAGCATCCTGAACAACTTTCCTGTGTGGAGTCATGCAAAATTCGCAAAACCTTGGGAATTACAACTTTTTGTTGCAAAAGTGACGTCATAATTTGACCAAAAATTGTCGATTACCGCCAAAATATAACAGTGACGGAGTTCAAGTTTGCACCGGCACACTCGGGTGGGGTATCCTCAAGAAGTAATCACGCTAATTCGGCTTTTCGGGGTGGCTCGAAAATTAAAAAGTTTTTTCCCCGGTAGGGAAAAGGGAAGAGCGGCCATCTTGTTTTTCTAATAGTCAACTCTGGAAATCGCGTTTTGACGGTACAAATCGACCAAGTTGAGCATCCTGAACAACTTTCCTGTGTGGAGTCATGCAAAATTCGCAAAACCTTGGGAATTACAACTTTTTGTTGCAAAAGTGACGTCATAATTTGACCAAAAATTGTCGATTACCGCCAAAATATAACAGTGACGGAGTTCAAATTTGCACCGGCACACTCGGGTGGGTTATCCTCAAGAAGTAATCACGCTAATTCGGCTTTTCGGGGTGGCTCGAAAATTAAAAAGTTTATTCCCCCGGTAGGGAAAAAGGAAGAGCGGCCATCTTGTTTTTCTAATAGTCAACTCTGGAAATCGCGTTTTGACGGTACAAATCGACCAATTTGAGCATCCTGAACAGCTTTCCTGTGTGGAGTCATGCAAAATTCGCAAAACCTTGGGAATTACAACTTTTTGGTGCAAAAGTGACGTCATAATTTGACCAATAATCGTCGATTACCGCCAAAATATAACAGTGACGGAGTTCAAGTTTGCACCGGCACACTCGGGTGGGGTATCCTCAAGAAGTAATCACGCTAATTCGGCTTTTCGGGGTGGCTCGAAAATTAAAAAGTTTTTTCCCCGGTAGGGAAAAGGGAAGAGCGGCCATCTTGTTTTTCTAATAGTCAACTCTGGAAATCGCGTTTTGACGGTACAAATCGACCAAGTTGAGCATCCTGAACAACTTTCCTGTGTGGAGTCATGCAAAATTCGCAAAACCTTGGGAATTACAACTTTTTGTTGCAAAAGTGACGTCATAATTTGACCAAAAATTGTCGATTACCGCCAAAATATAACAGTGACGGAGTTCAAGTTTGCACCGGCACACTCGGGTGGGGTATCCTCAAGAAGTAATCACGCTAATTCGGCTTTTCGGGGTGGCTCGAAAATTAAAAAGTTTTTTCCCCGGTAGGGAAAAGGGAAGAGCGGCCATCTTGTTTTTCTAATAGTCAACTCTGGAAATCGCGTTTTGACGGTACAAATCGACCAAGTTGAGCATCCTGAACAACTTTCCTGTGTGGAGTCATGCAAAATTCGCAAAACCTTGGGAATTACAACTTTTTGTTGCAAAAGTGACGTCATAATTTGACCAAAAATTGTCGATTACCGCCAAAATATAACAGTGACGGAGTTCAAATTTGCACCGGCACACTCGGGTGGGTTATCCTCAAGAAGTAATCACGCTAATTCGGCTTTTCGGGGTGGCTCGGAAATTAAAAAGTTTATTCCCCCGGTAGGGAAAAGGGAAGAGCGGCCATCTTGTTTTTCTAATAGTCAACTCTGGAAATCGCGTTTTGACGGTACAAATCGACCAAGTTGAGCATCCTGAACAACTTTCCTGTGTGGAGTCATGCAAAATTCGCAAAACCTTGGGAATTACAACTTTTGGTGCAAAAGTGACGTCATAATTTGACCAATAATCGTCGATTACCGCCAAAATATAACAGTGACGGAGTTCAAGTTTGCACCGGCACACTCGGGTGGGGTATCCTCAAGAAGTAATCACGCTAATTCGGCTTTTCGGGGTGGCTCGAAAATTAAAAAGTTTTTTCCCCGGTAGGGAAAAGGGAAGAGCGGCCATCTTGTTTTTCTAATAGTCAACTCTGGAAATCGCGTTTTGACGGTACAAATCGACCAAGTTGAGCATCCTGAACAACTTTCCTGTGTGGAGTCATGCAAAATTCGCAAAACCTTGGGAATTACAACTTTTTGTTGCAAAAGTGACGTCATAATTTGACCAAAAATTGTCGATTACCGCCAAAATATAACAGTGACGGAGTTCAAATTTGCACCGGCACACTCGGGTGGGTTATCCTCAAGAAGTAATCACGCTAATTCGGCTTTTCGGGGTGGCTCGAAAATTATAAAGTTTATTCCCCCGGTAGGGAAAAAGGAAGAGCGGCCATCTTGTTTTTCTAATAGTCAACTCTGGAAATCGCGTTTTGACGGTACAAATCGACCAATTTGAGCATCCTGAACAGCTTTCCTGTGTGGAGTCATGCAAAATTCGCAAAACCTTGGGAATTACAACTTTTTGGTGCAAAAGTGACGTCATAATTTGACCAATAATCGTCGATTACCGCCAAAATATAACAGTGACGGAGTTCAAGTTTGCACCGGCACACTCGGGTGGGGTATCCTCAAGAAGTAATCACGCTAATTCGGCTTTTCGGGGTGGCTCGAAAATTAAAAAGTTTTTTCCCCGGTAGGGAAAAGGGAAGAGCGGCCATCTTGTTTTTCTAATAGTCAACTCTGGAAATCGCGTTTTGACGGTACAAATCGACCAAGTTGAGCATCCTGAACAACTTTCCTGTGTGGAGTCATGCAAAATTCGCAAAACCTTGGGAATTACAACTTTTTGTTGCAAAAGTGACGTCATAATTTGACCAAAAATTGTCGATTACCGCCAAAATATAACAGTGACGGAGTTCAAATTTGCACCGGCACACTCGGGTGGGTTATCCTCAAGAAGTAATCACGCTAATTCGGCTTTTCGGGGTGGCTCGAAAATTAAAAAGTTTATTCCCCCGGTAGGGAAAAGGGAAGAGCGGCCATCTTGTTTTTCTAATAGTCAACTCTGGAAATCGCGTTTTGACGGTACAAATCGACCAAGTTGAGCATCCTGAACAACTTTCCTGTGTGGAGTCATGCAAAATTCGCAAAACCTTGGGAATTACAACTTTTTGGTGCAAAAGTGACGTCATAATTTGACCAATAATCGTCGATTACCGTCAAAATATAACAATGACGGAGTTCAAATTTGCACCGGCACACTCGGGTGGGGTATCCTCAAGAAGTAATCACGCTAATTCGGCTTTTCGGGGTGGCTCGGAAATTAAAAAGTTTATTCCCCCGGTAGGGAAAAAGGAAGAGCGGCCATCTTGTTTTTCTAATAGTCAACTCTGGAAATCGCGTTTTGACGGTACAAATCGACCAAGTTGAGCATCCTGAACAACTTTCCTGTGTGGAGTCATGCAAAATTCGCAAAACCTTGGGAATTACAACTTTTTGGTGCAAAAGTGACGTCATAATTTGACCAATAATCGTCGTTTACCGCCAAAATATAACAGTGACGGAGTTCAAATTTGCACCGGCACACTCGGGTGGGGTATCCTCAAGAAGTAATCACGCTAATTCGGCTTTTCGGGGTGGCTCGAAAATTAAAAAGTTTTTTCCCCGGTAGGGAAAAGGGAAGAGCGGCCATCTTGTTTTTCTAATAGTCAACTCTGGAAATCGCGTTTTGACGGTACAAATCGACCAAGTTGAGCATCCTGAACAACTTTCCTGTGTGGAGTCATGCAAAATTCGCAAAACCTTGGGAATTACAACTTTTTGTTGCAAAAGTGACGTCATAATTTGACCAAAAATTGTCGATTACCGCCAAAATATAACAGTGACGGAGTTCAAATTTGCACCGGCACACTCGGGTGGGTTATCCTCAAGAAGTAATCACGCTAATTCGGCTTTTCGGGGTGGCTCGAAAATTAAAAAGTTTATTCCCCCGGTAGGGAAAAAGGAAGAGCGGCCATCTTGTTTTTCTAATAGTCAACTCTGGAAATCGCGTTTTGACGGTACAAATCGACCAAGTTGAGCATCCTGAACAACTTTCCTGTGTGGAGTCATGCAAAATTCGCAAAACCTTGGGAATTACAACTTTTTGTTGCAAAAGTGACGTCATAATTTGACCAAAAATTGTCGATTACCGCCAAAATATAACAGTGACGGAGTTCAAATTTGCACCGGCACACTCGGGTGGGTTATCCTCAAGAAGTAATCACGCTAATTCGGCTTTTCGGGGTGGCTCGAAAATTAAAAAGTTTATTCCCCCGGTAGGGAAAAAGGAAGAGCGGCCATCTTGTTTTTCTAATAGTCAACTCTGGAAATCGCGTTTTGACGGTACAAATCGACCAATTTGAGCATCCTGAACAGCTTTCCTGTGTGGAGTCATGCAAAATTCGCAAAACCTTGGGAATTACAACTTTTTGGTGCAAAAGTGACGTCATAATTTGACCAATAATCGTCGATTACCGCCAAAATATAACAGTGACGGAGTTCAAGTTTGCACCGGCACACTCGGGTGGGGTATCCTCAAGAAGTAATCACGCTAATTCGGCTTTTCGGGGTGGCTCGAAAATTAAAAAGTTTTTTCCCCGGTAGGGAAAAGGGAAGAGCGGCCATCTTGTTTTTCTAATAGTCAACTCTGGAAATCGCGTTTTGACGGTACAAATCGACCAAGTTGAGCATCCTGAACAACTTTCCTGTGTGGAGTCATGCAAAATTCGCAAAACCTTGGGAATTACAACTTTTTGTTGCAAAAGTGACGTCATAATTTGACCAAAAATTGTCGATTACCGCCAAAATATAACAGTGACGGAGTTCAAATTTGCACCGGCACACTCGGGTGGGTTATCCTCAAGAAGTAATCACGCTAATTCGGCTTTTCGGGGTGGCTCGAAAATTAAAAAGTTTATTCCCCCGGTAGGGAAAAGGGAAGAGCGGCCATCTTGTTTTTCTAATAGTCAACTCTGGAAATCGCGTTTTGACGGTACAAATCGACCAAGTTGAGCATCCTGAACAACTTTCCTGTGTGGAGTCATGCAAAATTCGCAAAACCTTGGGGATTACAACTTTTTGGTGCAAAAGTGACGTCATAATTTGACCAATAATCGTCGATTACCGTCAAAATATAACAATGACGGAGTTCAAATTTGCACCGGCACACTCGGGTGGGGTATCCTCAAGAAGTAATCACGCTAATTCGGCATTTCGGGGTGGCTCGAAAATTAAAAAGTTTATTCCCCCGGTAGGGAAAAGGGAAGAGCGGCCATCTTGTTTTTCTAATAGTCAACTCTGGAAATCGCGTTTTGACGGTACAAATCGACCAAGTTGAGCATCCTGAACAACTTTCCTGTGTGGAGTCATGCAAAATTCGCAAAACCTTGGGAATTACAACTTTTTGTTGCAAAAGTGACGTCATAATTTGACCAATAATCGTCGATTAACGCCAAAATATAACAGTGACGGAGTTCAAATTTGCACCGGCACACTCGGGTGGGGTATCCTCAAGAAGTAATCACGCTAATTCGGCTTTTCGGGGTGGCTCGAAAATTAAAAAGTTTATTCCCCCGGTAGGGAAAAGGGAAGAGCGGCCATCTTGTTTTTCTAATAGTCAACTCTGGAAATCGCGTTTTGACGGTACAAATCGACCAAGTTGAGCATCCTGAACAACTTTCCTGTGTGGAGTCATGCAAAATTCGCAAAACCTTGGGAATTACAACTTTTTGTTGCAAAAGTGACGTCATAATTTGACCAAAAATTGTCGATTACCGCCAAAATATAACAGTGACGGAGTTCAAGTTTGCACCGGCACACTCGGGTGGGGTATCCTCAAGAAGTAATCACGCTAATTCGGCTTTTCGGGGTGGCTCGAAAATTAAAAAGTTTTTTCCCCGGTAGGGAAAAGGGAAGAGCGGCCATCTTGTTTTTCTAATAGTCAACTCTGGAAATCGCGTTTTGACGGTACAAATCGACCAAGTTGAGCATCCTGAACAACTTTCCTGTGTGGAGTCATGCAAAATTCGCAAAACCTTGGGAATTACAACTTTTTGTTGCAAAAGTGACGTCATAATTTGACCAAAAATTGTCGATTACCGCCAAAATATAACAGTGACGGAGTTCAAATTTGCACCGGCACACTCGGGTGGGTTATCCTCAAGAAGTAATCACGCTAATTCGGCTTTTCGGGGTGGCTCGGAAATTAAAAAGTTTATTCCCCCGGTAGGGAAAAGGGAAGAGCGGCCATCTTGTTTTTCTAATAGTCAACTCTGGAAATCGCGTTTTGACGGTACAAATCGACCAAGTTGAGCATCCTGAACAACTTTCCTGTGTGGAGTCATGCAAAATTCGCAAAACCTTGGGAATTACAACTTTTTGGTGCAAAAGTGACGTCATAATTTGACCAATAATCGTCGATTACCGCCAAAATATAACAGTGACGGAGTTCAAGTTTGCACCGGCACACTCGGGTGGGGTATCCTCAAGAAGTAATCACGCTAATT
Organism: Asterias amurensis; assembly: GCF_032118995.1. Taxonomy (NCBI): domain Eukaryota; kingdom Metazoa; phylum Echinodermata; class Asteroidea; order Forcipulatida; family Asteriidae; genus Asterias; species Asterias amurensis. The sequence continues at coordinate 7,638,405 of NC_092669.1, read as the reverse complement.
CGGCTTTTCGGGGTGGCTCGAAAATTAAAAAGTTTTTTCCCCGGTAGGGAAAAGGGAAGAGCGGCCATCTTGTTTTTCTAATAGTCAACTCTGGAAATCGCGTTTTGACGGTACAAATCGACCAAGTTGAGCATCCTGAACAACTTTCCTGTGTGGAGTCATGCAAAATTCGCAAAACCTTGGGAATTACAACTTTTTGTTGCAAAAGTGACGTCATAATTTGACCAAAAATTGTCGATTACCGCCAAAATATAACAGTGACGGAGTTCAAATTTGCACCGGCACACTCGGGTGGGTTATCCTCAAGAAGTAATCACGCTAATTCGGCTTTTCGGGGTGGCTCGAAAATTATAAAGTTTATTCCCCCGGTAGGGAAAAAGGAAGAGCGGCCATCTTGTTTTTCTAATAGTCAACTCTGGAAATCGCGTTTTGACGGTACAAATCGACCAATTTGAGCATCCTGAACAGCTTTCCTGTGTGGAGTCATGCAAAATTCGCAAAACCTTGGGAATTACAACTTTTTGGTGCAAAAGTGACGTCATAATTTGACCAATAATCGTCGATTACCGCCAAAATATAACAGTGACGGAGTTCAAGTTTGCACCGGCACACTCGGGTGGGGTATCCTCAAGAAGTAATCACGCTAATTCGGCTTTTCGGGGTGGCTCGAAAATTAAAAAGTTTTTTCCCCGGTAGGGAAAAGGGAAGAGCGGCCATCTTGTTTTTCTAATAGTCAACTCTGGAAATCGCGTTTTGACGGTACAAATCGACCAAGTTGAGCATCCTGAACAACTTTCCTGTGTGGAGTCATGCAAAATTCGCAAAACCTTGGGAATTACAACTTTTTGTTGCAAAAGTGACGTCATAATTTGACCAAAAATTGTCGATTACCGCCAAAATATAACAGTGACGGAGTTCAAATTTGCACCGGCACACTCGGGTGGGTTATCCTCAAGAAGTAATCACGCTAATTCGGCTTTTCGGGGTGGCTCGAAAATTAAAAAGTTTATTCCCCCGGTAGGGAAAAGGGAAGAGCGGCCATCTTGTTTTTCTAATAGTCAACTCTGGAAATCGCGTTTTGACGGTACAAATCGACCAAGTTGAGCATCCTGAACAACTTTCCTGTGTGGAGTCATGCAAAATTCGCAAAACCTTGGGAATTACAACTTTTTGGTGCAAAAGTGACGTCATAATTTGACCAATAATCGTCGATTACCGTCAAAATATAACAATGACGGAGTTCAAATTTGCACCGGCACACTCGGGTGGGGTATCCTCAAGAAGTAATCACGCTAATTCGGCTTTTCGGGGTGGCTCGGAAATTAAAAAGTTTATTCCCCCGGTAGGGAAAAAGGAAGAGCGGCCATCTTGTTTTTCTAATAGTCAACTCTGGAAATCGCGTTTTGACGGTACAAATCGACCAAGTTGAGCATCCTGAACAACTTTCCTGTGTGGAGTCATGCAAAATTCGCAAAACCTTGGGAATTACAACTTTTTGGTGCAAAAGTGACGTCATAATTTGACCAATAATCGTCGTTTACCGCCAAAATATAACAGTGACGGAGTTCAAATTTGCACCGGCACACTCGGGTGGGGTATCCTCAAGAAGTAATCACGCTAATTCGGCTTTTCGGGGTGGCTCGAAAATTAAAAAGTTTTTTCCCCGGTAGGGAAAAGGGAAGAGCGGCCATCTTGTTTTTCTAATAGTCAACTCTGGAAATCGCGTTTTGACGGTACAAATCGACCAAGTTGAGCATCCTGAACAACTTTCCTGTGTGGAGTCATGCAAAATTCGCAAAACCTTGGGAATTACAACTTTTTGTTGCAAAAGTGACGTCATAATTTGACCAAAAATTGTCGATTACCGCCAAAATATAACAGTGACGGAGTTCAAATTTGCACCGGCACACTCGGGTGGGTTATCCTCAAGAAGTAATCACGCTAATTCGGCTTTTCGGGGTGGCTCGAAAATTAAAAAGTTTATTCCCCCGGTAGGGAAAAAGGAAGAGCGGCCATCTTGTTTTTCTAATAGTCAACTCTGGAAATCGCGTTTTGACGGTACAAATCGACCAAGTTGAGCATCCTGAACAACTTTCCTGTGTGGAGTCATGCAAAATTCGCAAAACCTTGGGAATTACAACTTTTTGTTGCAAAAGTGACGTCATAATTTGACCAAAAATTGTCGATTACCGCCAAAATATAACAGTGACGGAGTTCAAATTTGCACCGGCACACTCGGGTGGGTTATCCTCAAGAAGTAATCACGCTAATTCGGCTTTTCGGGGTGGCTCGAAAATTAAAAAGTTTATTCCCCCGGTAGGGAAAAAGGAAGAGCGGCCATCTTGTTTTTCTAATAGTCAACTCTGGAAATCGCGTTTTGACGGTACAAATCGACCAATTTGAGCATCCTGAACAGCTTTCCTGTGTGGAGTCATGCAAAATTCGCAAAACCTTGGGAATTACAACTTTTTGGTGCAAAAGTGACGTCATAATTTGACCAATAATCGTCGATTACCGCCAAAATATAACAGTGACGGAGTTCAAGTTTGCACCGGCACACTCGGGTGGGGTATCCTCAAGAAGTAATCACGCTAATTCGGCTTTTCGGGGTGGCTCGAAAATTAAAAAGTTTTTTCCCCGGTAGGGAAAAGGGAAGAGCGGCCATCTTGTTTTTCTAATAGTCAACTCTGGAAATCGCGTTTTGACGGTACAAATCGACCAAGTTGAGCATCCTGAACAACTTTCCTGTGTGGAGTCATGCAAAATTCGCAAAACCTTGGGAATTACAACTTTTTGTTGCAAAAGTGACGTCATAATTTGACCAAAAATTGTCGATTACCGCCAAAATATAACAGTGACGGAGTTCAAATTTGCACCGGCACACTCGGGTGGGTTATCCTCAAGAAGTAATCACGCTAATTCGGCTTTTCGGGGTGGCTCGAAAATTAAAAAGTTTATTCCCCCGGTAGGGAAAAGGGAAGAGCGGCCATCTTGTTTTTCTAATAGTCAACTCTGGAAATCGCGTTTTGACGGTACAAATCGACCAAGTTGAGCATCCTGAACAACTTTCCTGTGTGGAGTCATGCAAAATTCGCAAAACCTTGGGGATTACAACTTTTTGGTGCAAAAGTGACGTCATAATTTGACCAATAATCGTCGATTACCGTCAAAATATAACAATGACGGAGTTCAAATTTGCACCGGCACACTCGGGTGGGGTATCCTCAAGAAGTAATCACGCTAATTCGGCATTTCGGGGTGGCTCGAAAATTAAAAAGTTTATTCCCCCGGTAGGGAAAAGGGAAGAGCGGCCATCTTGTTTTTCTAATAGTCAACTCTGGAAATCGCGTTTTGACGGTACAAATCGACCAAGTTGAGCATCCTGAACAACTTTCCTGTGTGGAGTCATGCAAAATTCGCAAAACCTTGGGAATTACAACTTTTTGTTGCAAAAGTGACGTCATAATTTGACCAATAATCGTCGATTAACGCCAAAATATAACAGTGACGGAGTTCAAATTTGCACCGGCACACTCGGGTGGGGTATCCTCAAGAAGTAATCACGCTAATTCGGCTTTTCGGGGTGGCTCGAAAATTAAAAAGTTTATTCCCCCGGTAGGGAAAAGGGAAGAGCGGCCATCTTGTTTTTCTAATAGTCAACTCTGGAAATCGCGTTTTGACGGTACAAATCGACCAAGTTGAGCATCCTGAACAACTTTCCTGTGTGGAGTCATGCAAAATTCGCAAAACCTTGGGAATTACAACTTTTTGGTGCAAAAGTGACGTCATAATTTGACCAATAATCGTCGATTACCGCCAAAATATAACAGTGACGGAGTTCAAGTTTGCACCGGCACACTCGGGTGGGGTATCCTCAAGAAGTAATCACGCTAATTCGGCTTTTCGGGGTGGCTCGAAAATTAAAAAGTTTATTCCCCCGGTAGGGAAAAGGGAAGAGCGGCCATCTTGTTTTTCTAATAGTCAACTCTGGAAATCGCGTTTTGACGGTACAAATCGACCAAGTTGAGCATCCTGAACAACTTTCCTGTGTGGAGTCATGCAAAATTCGCAAAACCTTGGGAATTACAACTTTTTGTTGCAAAAGTGACGTCATAATTTGACCAAAAATTGTCGATTACCGCCAAAATATAACAGTGACGGAGTTCAAATTTGCACCGGCACACTCGGGTGGGTTATCCTCAAGAAGTAATCACGCTAATTCGGCTTTTCGGGGTGGCTCGAAAATTAAAAAGTTTATTCCCCCGGTAGGGAAAAAGGAAGAGCGGCCATCTTGTTTTTCTAATAGTCAACTCTGGAAATCGCGTTTTGACGGTACAAATCGACCAATTTGAGCATCCTGAACAGCTTTCCTGTGTGGAGTCATGCAAAATTCGCAAAACCTTGGGAATTACAACTTTTTGGTGCAAAAGTGACGTCATAATTTGACCAATAATCGTCGATTACCGCCAAAATATAACAGTGACTGAGTTCAAGTTTGCACCGGCACACTCGGGTGGGGTATCCTCAAGAAGTAATCACGCTAATTCGGCTTTTCGGGGTGGCTCGAAAATTAAAAAGTTTTTTCCCCGGTAGGGAAAAGGGAAGAGCGGCCATCTTGTTTTTCTAATAGTCAACTCTGGAAATCGCGTTTTGACGGTACAAATCGACCAAGTTGAGCATCCTGAACAACTTTCCTGTGTGGAGTCATGCAAAATTCGCAAAACCTTGGGAATTACAACTTTTTGTTGCAAAAGTGACGTCATAATTTGACCAAAAATTGTCGATTACCGCCAAAATATAACAGTGACGGAGTTCAAATTTGCACCGGCACACTCGGGTGGGTTATCCTCAAGAAGTAATCACGCTAATTCGGCTTTTCGGGGTGGCTCGGAAATTAAAAAGTTTATTCCCCCGGTAGGGAAAAGGGAAGAGCGGCCATCTTGTTTTTCTAATAGTCAACTCTGGAAATCGCGTTTTGACGGTACAAATCGACCAAGTTGAGCATCCTGAACAACTTTCCTGTGTGGAGTCATGCAAAATTCGCAAAACCTTGGGAATTACAACTTTTTGGTGCAAAAGTGACGTCATAATTTGACCAATAATCGTCGATTACCGCCAAAATATAACAGTGACGGAGTTCAAGTTTGCACCGGCACACTCGGGTGGGGTATCCTCAAGAAGTAATCACGCTAATTCGGCTTTTCGGGGTGGCTCGAAAATTAAAAAGTTTTTTCCCCGGTAGGGAAAAGGGAAGAGCGGCCATCTTGTTTTTCTAATAGTCAACTCTGGAAATCGCGTTTTGACGGTACAAATCGACCAAGTTGAGCATCCTGAACAACTTTCCTGTGTGGAGTCATGCAAAATTCGCAAAACCTTGGGAATTACAACTTTTTGTTGCAAAAGTGACGTCATAATTTGACCAAAAATTGTCGATTACCGCCAAAATATAACAGTGACGGAGTTCAAATTTGCACCGGCACACTCGGGTGGGTTATCCTCAAGAAGTAATCACGCTAATTCGGCTTTTCGGGGTGGCTCGAAAATTATAAAGTTTATTCCCCCGGTAGGGAAAAAGGAAGAGCGGCCATCTTGTTTTTCTAATAGTCAACTCTGGAAATCGCGTTTTGACGGTACAAATCGACCAATTTGAGCATCCTGAACAGCTTTCCTGTGTGGAGTCATGCAAAATTCGCAAAACCTTGGGAATTACAACTTTTTGGTGCAAAAGTGACGTCATAATTTGACCAATAATCGTCGATTACCGCCAAAATATAACAGTGACGGAGTTCAAGTTTGCACCGGCACACTCGGGTGGGGTATCCTCAAGAAGTAATCACGCTAATTCGGCTTTTCGGGGTGGCTCGAAAATTAAAAAGTTTTTTCCCCGGTAGGGAAAAGGGAAGAGCGGCCATCTTGTTTTTCTAATAGTCAACTCTGGAAATCGCGTTTTGACGGTACAAATCGACCAAGTTGAGCATCCTGAACAACTTTCCTGTGTGGAGTCATGCAAAATTCGCAAAACCTTGGGAATTACAACTTTTTGTTGCAAAAGTGACGTCATAATTTGACCAAAAATTGTCGATTACCGCCAAAATATAACAGTGACGGAGTTCAAATTTGCACCGGCACACTCGGGTGGGTTATCCTCAAGAAGTAATCACGCTAATTCGGCTTTTCGGGGTGGCTCGAAAATTAAAAAGTTTATTCCCCCGGTAGGGAAAAGGGAAGAGCGGCCATCTTGTTTTTCTAATAGTCAACTCTGGAAATCGCGTTTTGACGGTACAAATCGACCAAGTTGAGCATCCTGAACAACTTTCCTGTGTGGAGTCATGCAAAATTCGCAAAACCTTGGGAATTACAACTTTTTGGTGCAAAAGTGACGTCATAATTTGACCAATAATCGTCGATTACCGTCAAAATATAACAATGACGGAGTTCAAATTTGCACCGGCACACTCGGGTGGGGTATCCTCAAGAAGTAATCACGCTAATTCGGCTTTTCGGGGTGGCTCGGAAATTAAAAAGTTTATTCCCCCGGTAGGGAAAAAGGAAGAGCGGCCATCTTGTTTTTCTAATAGTCAACTCTGGAAATCGCGTTTTGACGGTACAAATCGACCAAGTTGAGCATCCTGAACAACTTTCCTGTGTGGAGTCATGCAAAATTCGCAAAACCTTGGGAATTACAACTTTTTGGTGCAAAAGTGACGTCATAATTTGACCAATAATCGTCGTTTACCGCCAAAATATAACAGTGACGGAGTTCAAATTTGCACCGGCACACTCGGGTGGGGTATCCTCAAGAAGTAATCACGCTAATTCGGCTTTTCGGGGTGGCTCGAAAATTAAAAAGTTTTTTCCCCGGTAGGGAAAAGGGAAGAGCGGCCATCTTGTTTTTCTAATAGTCAACTCTGGAAATCGCGTTTTGACGGTACAAATCGACCAAGTTGAGCATCCTGAACAACTTTCCTGTGTGGAGTCATGCAAAATTCGCAAAACCTTGGGAATTACAACTTTTTGTTGCAAAAGTGACGTCATAATTTGACCAAAAATTGTCGATTACCGCCAAAATATAACAGTGACGGAGTTCAAATTTGCACCGGCACACTCGGGTGGGTTATCCTCAAGAAGTAATCACGCTAATTCGGCTTTTCGGGGTGGCTCGAAAATTAAAAAGTTTATTCCCCCGGTAGGGAAAAAGGAAGAGCGGCCATCTTGTTTTTCTAATAGTCAACTCTGGAAATCGCGTTTTGACGGTACAAATCGACCAAGTTGAGCATCCTGAACAACTTTCCTGTGTGGAGTCATGCAAAATTCGCAAAACCTTGGGAATTACAACTTTTTGTTGCAAAAGTGACGTCATAATTTGACCAAAAATTGTCGATTACCGCCAAAATATAACAGTGACGGAGTTCAAATTTGCACCGGCACACTCGGGTGGGTTATCCTCAAGAAGTAATCACGCTAATTCGGCTTTTCGGGGTGGCTCGAAAATTAAAAAGTTTATTCCCCCGGTAGGGAAAAAGGAAGAGCGGCCATCTTGTTTTTCTAATAGTCAACTCTGGAAATCGCGTTTTGACGGTACAAATCGACCAATTTGAGCATCCTGAACAGCTTTCCTGTGTGGAGTCATGCAAAATTCGCAAAACCTTGGGAATTACAACTTTTTGGTGCAAAAGTGACGTCATAATTTGACCAATAATCGTCGATTACCGCCAAAATATAACAGTGACGGAGTTCAAGTTTGCACCGGCACACTCGGGTGGGGTATCCTCAAGAAGTAATCACGCTAATTCGGCTTTTCGGGGTGGCTCGAAAATTAAAAAGTTTTTTCCCCGGTAGGGAAAAGGGAAGAGCGGCCATCTTGTTTTTCTAATAGTCAACTCTGGAAATCGCGTTTTGACGGTACAAATCGACCAAGTTGAGCATCCTGAACAACTTTCCTGTGTGGAGTCATGCAAAATTCGCAAAACCTTGGGAATTACAACTTTTTGTTGCAAAAGTGACGTCATAATTTGACCAAAAATTGTCGATTACCGCCAAAATATAACAGTGACGGAGTTCAAATTTGCACCGGCACACTCGGGTGGGTTATCCTCAAGAAGTAATCACGCTAATTCGGCTTTTCGGGGTGGCTCGAAAATTAAAAAGTTTATTCCCCCGGTAGGGAAAAGGGAAGAGCGGCCATCTTGTTTTTCTAATAGTCAACTCTGGAAATCGCGTTTTGACGGTACAAATCGACCAAGTTGAGCATCCTGAACAACTTTCCTGTGTGGAGTCATGCAAAATTCGCAAAACCTTGGGGATTACAACTTTTTGGTGCAAAAGTGACGTCATAATTTGACCAATAATCGTCGATTACCGTCAAAATATAACAATGACGGAGTTCAAATTTGCACCGGCACACTCGGGTGGGGTATCCTCAAGAAGTAATCACGCTAATTCGGCATTTCGGGGTGGCTCGAAAATTAAAAAGTTTATTCCCCCGGTAGGGAAAAGGGAAGAGCGGCCATCTTGTTTTTCTAATAGTCAACTCTGGAAATCGCGTTTTGACGGTACAAATCGACCAAGTTGAGCATCCTGAACAACTTTCCTGTGTGGAGTCATGCAAAATTCGCAAAACCTTGGGAATTACAACTTTTTGTTGCAAAAGTGACGTCATAATTTGACCAATAATCGTCGATTAACGCCAAAATATAACAGTGACGGAGTTCAAATTTGCACCGGCACACTCGGGTGGGGTATCCTCAAGAAGTAATCACGCTAATTCGGCTTTTCGGGGTGGCTCGAAAATTAAAAAGTTTATTCCCCCGGTAGGGAAAAGGGAAGAGCGGCCATCTTGTTTTTCTAATAGTCAACTCTGGAAATCGCGTTTTGACGGTACAAATCGACCAAGTTGAGCATCCTGAACAACTTTCCTGTGTGGAGTCATGCAAAATTCGCAAAACCTTGGGAATTACAACTTTTTGGTGCAAAAGTGACGTCATAATTTGACCAATAATCGTCGATTACCGCCAAAATATAACAGTGACGGAGTTCAAGTTTGCACCGGCACACTCGGGTGGGGTATCCTCAAGAAGTAATCACGCTAATTCGGCTTTTCGGGGTGGCTCGAAAATTAAAAAGTTTATTCCCCCGGTAGGGAAAAGGGAAGAGCGGCCATCTTGTTTTTCTAATAGTCAACTCTGGAAATCGCGTTTTGACGGTACAAATCGACCAAGTTGAGCATCCTGAACAACTTTCCTGTGTGGAGTCATGCAAAATTCGCAAAACCTTGGGAATTACAACTTTTTGTTGCAAAAGTGACGTCATAATTTGACCAAAAATTGTCGATTACCGCCAAAATATAACAGTGACGGAGTTCAAATTTGCACCGGCACACTCGGGTGGGTTATCCTCAAGAAGTAATCACGCTAATTCGGCTTTTCGGGGTGGCTCGAAAATTAAAAAGTTTATTCCCCCGGTAGGGAAAAAGGAAGAGCGGCCATCTTGTTTTTCTAATAGTCAACTCTGGAAATCGCGTTTTGACGGTACAAATCGACCAATTTGAGCATCCTGAACAGCTTTCCTGTGTGGAGTCATGCAAAATTCGCAAAACCTTGGGAATTACAACTTTTTGGTGCAAAAGTGACGTCATAATTTGACCAATAATCGTCGATTACCGCCAAAATATAACAGTGACTGAGTTCAAGTTTGCACCGGCACACTCGGGTGGGGTATCCTCAAGAAGTAATCACGCTAATTCGGCTTTTCGGGGTGGCTCGAAAATTAAAAAGTTTTTTCCCCGGTAGGGAAAAGGGAAGAGCGGCCATCTTGTTTTTCTAATAGTCAACTCTGGAAATCGCGTTTTGACGGTACAAATCGACCAAGTTGAGCATCCTGAACAACTTTCCTGTGTGGAGTCATGCAAAATTCGCAAAACCTTGGGAATTACAACTTTTTGTTGCAAAAGTGACGTCATAATTTGACCAAAAATTGTCGATTACCGCCAAAATATAACAGTGACGGAGTTCAAATTTGCACCGGCACACTCGGGTGGGTTATCCTCAAGAAGTAATCACGCTAATTCGGCTTTTCGGGGTGGCTCGAAAATTAAAAAGTTTATTCCCCCGGTAGGGAAAAGGGAAGAGCGGCCATCTTGTTTTTCTAATAGTCAACTCTGGAAATCGCGTTTTGACGGTACAAATCGACCAAGTTGAGCATCCTGAACAACTTTCCTGTGTGGAGTCATGCAAAATTCGCAAAACCTTGGGGATTACAACTTTTTGGTGCAAAAGTGACGTCATAATTTGACCAATAATCGTCGATTACCGTCAAAATATAACAATGACGGAGTTCAAATTTGCACCGGCACACTCGGGTGGGGTATCCTCAAGAAGTAATCACGCTAATTCGGCATTTCGGGGTGGCTCGAAAATTAAAAAGTTTATTCCCCCGGTAGGGAAAAGGGAAGAGCGGCCATCTTGTTTTTCTAATAGTCAACTCTGGAAATCGCGTTTTGACGGTACAAATCGACCAAGTTGAGCATCCTGAACAACTTTCCTGTGTGGAGTCATGCAAAATTCGCAAAACCTTGGGAATTACAACTTTTTGTTGCAAAAGTGACGTCATAATTTGACCAATAATCGTCGATTAACGCCAAAATATAACAGTGACGGAGTTCAAATTTGCACCGGCACACTCGGGTGGGGTATCCTCAAGAAGTAATCACGCTAATTCGGCTTTTCGGGGTGGCTCGAAAATTAAAAAGTTTATTCCCCCGGTAGGGAAAAGGGAAGAGCGGCCATCTTGTTTTTCTAATAGTCAACTCTGGAAATCGCGTTTTGACGGTACAAATCGACCAAGTTGAGCATCCTGAACAACTTTCCTGTGTGGAGTCATGCAAAATTCGCAAAACCTTGGGAATTACAACTTTTTGGTGCAAAAGTGACGTCATAATTTGACCAATAATCGTCGATTAACGCCAAAATATAACAGTGACGGAGTTCAAATTTGCACCGGCACACTCGGGTGGGGTATCCTCAAGAAGTAATCACGCTAATTCGGCTTTTCGGGGTGGCTCGAAAATTAAAAAGTTTATTCCCCCGGTAGGGAAAAGGGAAGAGCGGCCATCTTGTTTTTCTAATAGTCAACTCTGGAAATCGCGTTTTGACGGTACAAATCGACCAAGTTGAGCATCCTGAACAACTTTCCTGTGTGGAGTCATGCAAAATTCGCAAAACCTTGGGAATTACAACTTTTTGTTGCAAAAGTGACGTCATAATTTGACCAAAAATTGTCGATTACCGCCAAAATATAACAGTGACGGAGTTCAAATTTGCACCGGCACACTCGGGTGGGTTATCCTCAAGAAGTAATCACGCTAATTCGGCTTTTCGGGGTGGCTCGAAAATTAAAAAGTTTATTCCCCCGGTAGGGAAAAAGGAAGAGCGGCCATCTTGTTTTTCTAATAGTCAACTCTGGAAATCGCGTTTTGACGGTACAAATCGACCAATTTGAGCATCCTGAACAGCTTTCCTGTGTGGAGTCATGCAAAATTCGCAAAACCTTGGGAATTACAACTTTTTGGTGCAAAAGTGACGTCATAATTTGACCAATAATCGTCGATTACCGCCAAAATATAACAGTGACGGAGTTCAAGTTTGCACCGGCACACTCGGGTGGGGTATCCTCAAGAAGTAATCACGCTAATTCGGCTTTTCGGGGTGGCTCGAAAATTAAAAAGTTTATTCCCCCGGTAGGGAAAAGGGAAGAGCGGCCATCTTGTTTTTCTAATAGTCAACTCTGGAAATCGCGTTTTGACGGTACAAATCGACCAAGTTCAGCATCCTGAACAACTTTCCTGTGTGGAGTCATGCAAAATTTGCAAAACCTTGGGAATTACAACTTTTTGGTGCAAAAGTGACGTCATAATTTGACCAATAATCGTCGATTACCATCAAAATATAACAATGACGGAGTTCAAATTTGCACCGGCACACTCGGGTGGGGTATCCTCAAGAAGTAATCACGCTAATTCGGCTTTTCGGGGTGGCTCGAAAATTAAAAAGTTTATTCCCCCGGTAGGGAAAAGGGAAGAGCGGCCATCTTGTTTTTCTAATAGTCAACTCTGGAAATCGCGTTTTGACGGTGCAAATCGACCAAGTTGAGCATCCTGAACAGCTTTCCTGTGTGGAGTCATGCAAAATTCGCAAAACCTTGGGAATTACAACTTTTTGTTGCAAAAGTGACGTCATAATTTGACCAATAATCGTCGATTACCGCCAAAATATAACAGTGACGGAGATAAATTTGCACCGGCACACTCGGGTGGGGTATCCTCAAGAAGTAATCACGCTAATTCGGCTTTTCGGGGTGGCTCGAAAATTAAAAAGTTTATTCCCCCGGTAGGGAAAAGGGAAGAGCGGCCATCTTGTTTTTCTAATAGTCAACTCTGGAAATCGCGTTTTGACGGTACAAATCGACCAAGTTGAGCATCCTGAACAACTTTCCTGTGTGGAGTCATGCAAAATTCGCAAAACCTTGGGAATTACAACTTTTTGGTGCAAAAGTGACGTCATAATTTGACCAATAATCGTCGATTACCATCAAAATATAACAATGACGGAGTTCAAATTTGCACCGGCACACTCGGGTGGGGTATCCACAAGAAGTAATCACGCTTATTCGGCTTTTCGGGGTGGCTCGAAAATTAAAAAGTTTATTCCCCCGGTTGGGAAAAGGGAAGAGCGGCCATCTTGTTTTTCTAATAGTCAACTCTGGAAATCGCGTTTTGACGGTACAAATCGACCAAGTTGAGCATCCTGAACAACTTTCCTGTGTGTAGTTATGCAAAATTCGCAAAACCTTGGGAATAACAACTTTTTGTTGCAAAAGTGACGTCATAATTTGACCAAAAATCGTCAATTACCGCCAAAGTATAACAATGACGGAGTTCAAATTTGCACCGGCACACTCGGGTGGGGTATCCGCAAGAAGTAATCACGCTAATTCGGCTTTTCGGGGTGGCTCGAAAATTAAAATTTTATTCCCCGGTTAGGGAAAAGGGAAGAGCGGCCATCTTGTTGTTCTAATAGTCAACTCTTGACATCGCGTTTTGACGGTACAAATCGACCAAGTTGAGCATCCTGAACAACTTTCCTGTGTGGAGTCATGCAAAATTCGCAAAACCTTGGGAATTACAACTTATTGGTGCAAAAGTGACGTCATAATTTGACCAATAATCGTCGATTACCGCCAAAATATAACAGTGACGGAGTTCAAGTTTGCACCGGCACACTCGGGTGGGGTATCCTCAAGAAGTAATCACGCTAATTCGGCTTTTCGGGGTGGCTCGAAAATTAAAAAGTTTATTCCCCCGGTAGGGAAAAGGGAAGAGCGGCCATCTTGTTTTTCTAATAGTCAACTCTGGAAATCGCGTTTTGACGGTGCAAATCGACCAAGTTGAGCATCCTGAACAACTTTCCTGTGTGGAGTCATGCAAAATTCGCAAAACCTTGGGAATTACAACTTTTTGGTGCAAAAGTGACGTCATAATTTGACCAATAATCGTCGATTACCATCAAAATATAACAATGACGGAGTTCAAATTTGCACCGGCACACTCGGGTGGGGTATCCTCAAGAAGTAATCACGCTAATTCGGCTTTTCGGGGTGGCTCGAAAATTAAAATTTTATTCCCCGGTTAGGGAAAAGGGAAGAGCGGCCATCTTGTTTTTCTAATAGTCAACTCTGGAAATCGCGTTTTGACGGTGCAAATCGACCAAGTTGAGCATCCTGAACAACTTTCCTGTGTGGAGTCATGCAAAATTCGCAAAACCTTGGGAATTACAACTTTTTGGTGCAAAAGTGACGTCATAATTTGACCAATAATCGTCGATTACCGCCAAAATATAACAGTGACGGAGATAAATTTGCACCGGCACACTCGGGTGGGTTATCCTCAAGAAGTAATCACGCTAATTCGGCTTTTCGGGGTGGCTCGAAAATTAAAAAGTTTATTCCCCCGGTAGGGAAAAGGGAAGAGCGGCCATATTGTTTTTCTAATAGTCAACTCTGGAAATCGCGTTTTGACGGTACAAATCGACCAAGTTGAGCATCCTGAACAACTTTCCTGTGTGGAGTCATGCAAAATTCGCAAAACCTTGGGGATTACAACTTTTTGGTGCAAAAGTGACGTCATAATTTGACCAATAATCGTCGATTACCATCAAAATATAACAATGACGGAGTTCAAATTTGCACCGGCACACTCGGGTGGGGTATCCTCAAGAAGTAATCAAGCTAATTCGGCTTTTCGGGGTGGCTCGAAAATTAAAAAGTTTATTCCCCCGGTAGGGAAAAGGGAAGAGCGGCCATCTTGTTTTTCTAATAGTCAACTCTGGAAATCGCGTTTTGACGGTACAAATCGACCAAGTTGAGCATCCTGAACAGCTTTCCTGTGTGGAGTCATGCAAAATTCGCAAAACCTTGGGAATTACAACTTATTGGTGCAAAAGTGACGTCATAATTTGACCAATAATCGTCGATTACCGCCAAAATATAACAGTGACGGAGTTCAAGTTTGCACCGGCACACTCGGGTGGGGTATCCTCAAGAAGTAATCACGCTAATTCGGCTTTTCGGGGTGGCTCGAAAATTAAAAAGTTTATTCCCCCGGTAGGGAAAAGGGAAGAGCGGCCATCTTGTTTTTCTAATAGTCAACTCTGGAAATCGCGTTTTGACGGTACAAATCGACCAAGTTGAGCATCCTGAACAACTTTCCTGTGTGGAGTCATGCAAAATTCGCAAAACCTTGGGAATTACAACTTTTTGGTGCAAAAGTGACGTCATAATTTGACCAATAATCGTCGATTACCATCAAAATATAACAATGACGGAGTTCAAATTTGCACCGGCACACTCGGGTGGGGTATCCTCAAGAAGTAATCACGCTAATTCGGCTTTTCGGGGTGGCTCGAAAATTAAAAAGTTTATTCCCCCGGTAGGGAAAAGGGAAGAGCGGCCATCTTGTTTTTCTAATAGTCAACTCTGGAAATCGCGTTTTGACGGTACAAATCGACCAAGTTGAGCATCCTGAACAACTTTCCTGTGTGGAGTCATGCAAAATTCGCAAAACCTTGGGAACAACAACTTTTTGTTGCAAAAGTGACGTCATAATTTGACCAAAAATCGTCAATTACCGCCAAAATATAACAGTGACGGAGTTCAAATTTGCACCGGCACACTCGGGTGGGGTATCCGCAAGAAGTAATCACGCTAATTCGGCTTTTCGGGGTGGCTCGAAAATTAAAATTGTATTCCCCGGTTAGGGAAAAGGGAAGAGCGGCCATCTTGTTTTTCTAATAGTCAACTCTGGAAATCGCGTTTTGACGGTGCAAATCGACCAAGTTGAGCATCCTGAACAGCTTTCCTGTGTGGAGTCATGCAAAATTCGCAAAACCTTGGGAATTACAACTTTTTGTTGCAAAAGTGACGTCATAATTTGACCAATAATCGTCGATTACCGCCAAAATATAACAGTGACGGAGATAAATTTGCACCGGCACTCTCGGGTGGGGTATCCTCAAGAAGTAATCACGCTAATTCGGCTTTTCGGGGTGGCTCGAAAATTAAAAAGTTTATTCCCCCGGTAGGGAAAAGGGAAGAGCGGCCATCTTGTTTTTCTAATAGTCAACTCTGGAAATCGCGTTTTGACGGTACAAATCGCCCAAGTTGAGCATCCTGAACAACTTTCCTGTGTGGAGTCATGCAAAATTCGCAAAACCTTGGGAATTACATCTTTTTGGTGCAAAAGTGACGTCATAATTTGACCAATAATCGTCGATTACCATCAAAATATAACAATGACGGAGTTCAAATTTGCACCGGCACACTCGGGTGGGCCATCCTCAAGAAGTAATCACGCTTATTCGGCTTTTCGGGGTAGCTCGAAAATTAAAAAGTTTATTCCCCCGGTTGGGAAAAGGGAAGAGCGGCCATCTTGTTTTTCTAATAGTCAACTCTGGAAATCGCGTTTTGACGGTACAAATCGACCAAGTTGAGCATCCTGAACAACTTTCCTGTGTGGAGTTATGCAAAATTCGCAAAACCTTGGGAATAACAACTTTTTGTTGCAAAAGTGACGTCATAATTTGACCAAAAATCGTCAATTACCGCCAAAATATAACAATGACGGAGTTCAAATTTGCACCGGCACACTCGGGTGGGGTATCCGCAAGAAGTAATCACGCTAATTCGGCTTTTCGGGGTGGCTCGAAAATTAAAATTTTATTCCCCGGTTAGGGAAAAGGGAAGAGCGGCCATCTTGTTGTTCTAATAGTCAACTCTTGACATCGCGTTTTGACGGTACAAATCGACCAAGTTGAGCATCCTGAACAACTTTCCTGTGTGGAGTCATGCAAAATTCGCAAAACCTTGGGAATTACAACTTTTTGGTGCAAAAGTGACGTCATAATTTGACCAATAATCGTCGATTACCATCAAAATATAACAATGACGGAGTTCAAATTTGCACCGGCACACTCGGGTGGGGTATCCTCAAGAAGTAATCACGCTAATTCGGCTTTTCGGGGTGGCTCGAAAATTAAAAAGTTTATTCCCCCGGTAGGGAAAAGGGAAGAGCGGCCATCTTGTTTTTCTAATAGTCAGCTCTGGAAATCGCGTTTTGACGGTACAAATCGACCAAGTTGAGCATCCTGAACAACTTTCCTGTGTGGAGTCATGCAAAATTCGCAAAACCTTGGGAATTACAACTTTTTGTTGCAAAAGTGACGTCATAATTTGACCAAAAATCGTCAATTACCGCCAAAATATAACAGTGACGGAGTTCAAATTTGCACCGGCACACTCGGGTGGGGTATCCGCAAGAAGTAATCACGCTAATTCGGTATTTCGGGGTGGCTCGAAAATTAAAAAGTTTATTCCCCCGGTTGGGAAAAGGGAAGAGCGGCCATCTTGTTTTTCTAATAGTCAACTCTGGAAATCGCGTTTTGACGGTACAAATCGACCAAGTTGAGCATCCTGAACAACTTTCCTGTGTGGAGTCATGCAAAATTCGCAAAACCTTGGGAATTACAACTTTTTGGTGCAACTGTGACGTCATAATTTGACCAATAATCGTCGATTACCATCAAAATATAACAATGACGGAGTTCAAATTTGCACCGGCACACTCGGGTGGGGTATCCTCAAGAAGTAATCACGCTTATTCGGCTTTTCGGGGTGGCTCGAAAATTAAAAAGTTTATTCCCCCGGTAGGGAAAAGGGAAGAGCGGCCATCTTGTTTTTCTAATAGTCAACTCTGGAAATCGCGTTTTGACGGTACAAATCGACCAAGTTGAGCATCCTGAACAACTTTCCTGTGTGGAGTCATGCAAAATTCGCAAATCCTTGGGAATAACAACTTTTTGTTGCAAAAGTGACGTCATAATTTTACCAAAAATCGTCAATTACCGCCAAAATATAACAGTGACGGAGTTCAAATTTGCACCGGCACACTCGGGTGGGTTATCCGCAAGAATTAATCACGCTAATTCGGCTTTTCGGGGTGGCTCGAAAATTAAAATTTTATTCCCCGGTTAGGGAAAAGGGAAGAGCGGCCATCTTGTTGTTCTAATAGTCAACTCTTGAAATCGCGTTTTGACGGTACAAATCGACCAAGTTGAGCATCCTGAACAACTTTCCTGTGTGGAGTCATGCAAAATTCGCAAAACCTTGGGAATTACAACTTTTTGGTGCAAAAGTGACGTCATAATTTGACCAATAATCGTCGATTACCGTCAAAATATAACAATGACGGAGTTCAAATTTGCACCGGCACACTCGGGTGGGGTATCCTCAAGAAGTAATCACGCTAATTCGGCTTTTCGGGGTGGCTCGAAAATTAAAAAGTTTATTCCCCCGGTAGGGAAAAGGGAAGAGCGGCCATCTTGTTTTTCTAATAGTCAACTCTGGAAATCGCGTTTTGACGGTACAAATCGACCAAGTTGAGCATCCTGAACAACTTTCCTGTGTGGAGTCATGCAAAATTCGCAAAACCTTGGGAATTACAACTTTTTGTTGCAAAAGTGACGTCATAATTTGACAAAAAATCGTCAATTACCGCCAAAATATAACAGTGACGGAGTTCAAATTTGCACCGGCACACTCGGGTGGGGTATCCGCAAGAAGTAATCACGCTAATTCGGTATTTCGGGGTGGCTCGAAAATTAAAAAGTTTATTCCCCCGGTTGGGAAAAGGGAAGAGCGGCCATCTTGTTTTTCTAATAGTCAACTCTGGAAATCGCGTTTTGACGGTACAAATCGACCAAGTTGAGCATCCTGAACAACTTTCCTGTGTGGAGTCATGCAAAATTCGCAAATCCTTGGGAATAACAACTTTTTGTTGCAAAAGTGACGTCATAATTTTACCAAAAATCGTCAATTACCGCCAAAATATAACAGTGACGGAGTTCAAATTTGCACCGGCACACTCGGGTGGGTTATCCGCAAGAATTAATCACGCTAATTCGGCTTTTCGGGGTGGCTCGAAAATTAAAATTTTATTCCCCGGTTAGGGAAAAGGGAAGAGCGGCCATCTTGTTGTTCTAATAGTCAACTCTTGAAATCGCGTTTTGACGGTACAAATCGACCAAGTTGAGCATCCTGAACAACTTTCCTGTGTGGAGTCATGCAAAATTCGCAAAACCTTGGGAATTACAACTTTTTGGTGCAAAAGTGACGTCATAATTTGACCAATAATCGTCGATTACCGTCAAAATATAACAATGACGGAGTTCAAATTTGCACCGGCACACTCGGGTGGGGTATCCTCAAGAAGTAATCACGCTAATTCGGCTTTTCGGGGTGGCTCGAAAATTAAAAAGTTTATTCCCCCGGTAGGGAAAAGGGAAGAGCGGCCATCTTGTTTTTCTAATAGTCAACTCTGGAAATCGCGTTTTGACGGTACAAATCGACCAAGTTGAGCATCCTGAACATTTTTCCTGTGTGGAGTCATGCAAAATTCGCAAAACCTTGGGAATTACAACTTTTTGGTGCAAAAGTGACGTCATAATTTGACCAATAATCGTCGATTACCGCCAAAATATCACAGTGACGGAGTTCAAATTTGCACCGGCACACTCGGGTGGGGTATCCTCAAGAAGTAATCACGCTAATTCGGCTTTTCGGGGTGGCTCGAAAATTAAAAAGTTTATTCCCCCGGTAGGGAAAAGGGAAGAGCGGCCATCTTGTTTTTCTAATAGTCAACTCTGGAAATCACATTTTGACGGTACAAATCGACCAAGTTGAGCATCCTGAACAACTTGCCTGTGTGGAGTCATGCAAAATTCGCAAAACCTTGGGAATAACAACTTTTTGTTGCAAAAGTTACGGCATAATTTGACCGATAATCGTCGATTACCGCCAAAATATAACAGTGATGGAGTTCAAGTTTGCACCGGCACACTCGGGTGGGGTATCCGCAAGAAGTAATCACGCTAATTCGGCTTTTCGGGGTGGCTCGAAAATTAAAATTTTATTCCCCGGTTAGGGAAAAGGGAAGAGCGGCCATCTTGTTTTTCTAATAGTCAACTCTGGAAATCGCGTTTTGACGGTGCAAATCGACCAAGTTGAGCATCCTGAACAGCTTTCCTGTGTGGAGTCATGCAAAATTCGCAAAACCTTGGGAATTACAACTTTTTGTTGCAAAAGTGACGTCATAATTTGACCAATAATCGTCGATTACCGCCAAAATATAACAGTGACGGAGATAAATTTGCACCGGCACACTCGGGTTGGGTATCCTCAAGAAGTAATCACGCTAATTCGGCTTTTCGGGGTGGCTCGAAAATTAAAAAGTTTATTCCCCCGGTAGGGAAAAGGGAAGAGCGGCCATCTTGTTTTCATAATAGTCAACTCTGGAAATCGCGTTTTGACGGTACAAATCGACCAAGTTGAGCATCCTGAACAACTTTCCTGTGTGGAGTCATGCAAAATTCGCAAAACCTTGGGAATTACAACTTTTTGGTGCAAAAGTGACGTCATAATTTGACCAATAATCGTCGATTACCATCAAAATATAACAATGACGGAGTTCAAATTTGCACCGGCACACTCGGGTGGGGTATCCTTAAGAAGTAATCACGCTTATTCGGCTTTTCGGGGTTGGCTCGAAAATTAAAAAGTTTATTCCCCCGGTAGGGAAAAGGGAAGAGCGGCCATCTTGTTTTTCTAATAGTCAACTCTGGAAATCGCGTTTTGACGGTACAAATCGACCAAGTTGAGCATCTTGAACAACTTTCCTGTGTGGAGTCATGCAAAATTCGCAAAACCTTGGGAATTACAACTTTTTGTTGCAAAAGTGACGTCATAATTTGACCAATAATCGTCGATTACCGCCAAAATATAACAATGACGGAGTTCAAATTTGCACCGGCACACTCGGGTGGGGTATCCTCAAGAAGTAATCACGCTAATTCGGCTTTTCGGGGTGGCTCGAAAATTAAAAAGTTTATTCCCCCGGTAGGGAAAAGGGAAGAGCGGCCATCTTGTTTTTCTAATAGTCAACTCTGGAAATCGCGTTTTGACGGTACAAATCGACCAAGTTGAGCATCCTGAACAACTTTCCTGTGTGGAGTCATGCAAAATTCGCAAAACCTTGGGAATTACAACTTTTTGGTGCAAAAGTGACGTCATAATTTGACCAATAATCGTCGATTACCGTCAAAATATAACAATGACGGAGTTCGAATTTGCACCGGCACACTCGGGTGGGGTATCCTCAAGAAGTAATCACGCTAATTCGGCTTTTCGGGGTGGCTCGAAAATTAAAAAGTTTATTCCCCCGGTAGGGAAAAGGGAAGAGCGGCCATCTTGTTTTTCTAATAGTCAACTCTGGAAATCGCGTTTTGACGGTACAAATCGACCAAGATGAGCATCCTGAACAACTTTCCTGTGTGGAGTCATGAAAAATTCGCAAAACCTTGGGAATAACAACTTTTTGTTGCAAAAGTGACGTCATAATTTTACCAAAAATCGTCAATTACCGCCAAAATATAACAGTGACGGAGTTCAAATTTGCACCGGCACACTCGGGTGGGTTATCCGCAAGAAGTAATCACGCTTATTCGGCTTTTCGGGGTGTCTCGAAAATTAAAAAGTTTATTCCCCGGTTAGGGAAAAGGGAAGAGCGGCCATCTTGTTTTTCTAATAGTCAACTCTGGCAATCGCGTTTTGACGGTGCAAATCGACCAAGTTGAGCATCCTGAACAACTTTCCTGTGTGGAGTCATGCAAAATTCGCAAAACCTTGGGAATTACAACTTTTTGTTGCAAAAGTGACGTCATAATTTGACCAAAAATTGTCGATTACCGCCAAAATATAACAGTGACGGAGTTCAAATTTGCACCGGCACACTCGGGTGGGGTATCCGCAAGAAGTAATCACGCTAATTCGGCTTTTCGGGGTGGCTCGAAAATTAAAATTTTATTCCCCGGTTAGGGAAAAGGGAAGAGCGGCCATCTTGTTGTTCTAATAGTCAACTCTTGAAATCGCGTTTTGACGGTACAAATCGACCAAGTTGAGCATCCTGAACAACTTTCCTGTGTGGAGTCATGCTAAATTCGCAAAACCTTGGGAATTACAACTTTTTGGTGCAAAAGTGACGTCATAATTTGACCAATAATCGTCGATTACCGTCAAAATATAACAATGACGGAGTTCAAATTTGCACCGGCACACTCGGGTGGGGTATCCTCAAGAAGTAATCACGCTAATTCGGCTTTTCGGGGTGGCTCGAAAATTAAAAAGTTTATTCCCCCGGTAGGGAAAAGGGAAGAGCGGCCATCTTGTTTTTCTAATAGTCAACTCGAGAAATCGCGTTTTGACGGTACAAATCGACCAAGTTGAGCATCCTGAACAACTTTCCTGTGTGGAGTCATGCAAAATTCGCAAAACCTTGGGAATTACAACTTTTTGGTGCAAAAGTGACGTCATAATTTGACCAATAATCGTCGATTACCGCCAAAATATAACAGTGACGGAGTTCAAATTTGCACCGGCACACTCGGGTGGGGTATCCTCAAGAAGTAATCACGCTAATTCGGCTTTTCGGGGTGGCTCGAAAATTAAAAAGTTTATTCCCCCGGTAGGGAAAAGGGAAGAGCGGCCATCTTGTTTTTCTAATAGTCAACTCTGGAAATCGCGTTTTGACGGTACAAATCGACCAAGTTGAGCATCCTGAACAACTTTCCTGTGTGGAGTCATGCAAAATTCGCAAAACCTTGGGAATTACAACTTTTTGTTGCAAAAGTGACGTCATAATTTGACAAAAAATTGTCGATTACCGCCAAAATATAACAGTGACGGAGTTCAAATTTGCACCGGCACACTCGGGTGGGTTATCCTCAAGAAGTAATCACGCTAATTCGGCTTTTCGGGGTGGCTCGAAAATTAAAAAGTTTATTCCCCCGGTAGGGAAAAGGGAAGAGCGGCCATCTTGTTTTTCTAATAGTCAACTCTGGAAATCGCGTTTTGACGGTACAAATCGACCAAGTTGAGCATCCTGAACAACTTTCCTGTGTGGAGTCATGCAAAATTCGCAAAACCTTGGGAATTACAACTTTTTGGTGCAAAAGTGACGTCATAATTTGACCAATAATCGTCGATTACCGTCAAAATATAACAATGACGGAGTTCGAATTTTCACCGGCACACTCGGGTGGGGTATCCTCAAGAAGTAATCACGCTAATTCGGCTTTCGGGGTGGCGCGAAAATTAAAAAGTTTATTCCCCCGGTAGGGAAAAGGGAAGAGCGGCCATCTTGTTTTTCTAATAGTCAACTCTGGAAATCGCGTTTTGACGGTACAAATCGACCAAGTTGAGCATCCTGAACAACTTTCCTGTGTGTAGTCATGAAAAATTCGCTAAACCTTGGGAATAACAACTTTTTGTTGCAAAAGTGACGTCATAATTTTACCAAAAATCGTCAATTACCGCCAAAATATAACAGTGACGGAGTTCAAATTTGCACCGGCACACTCGGGTGGGTTATCCTCAAGAAGTAATCACGCTAATTTGGCTTTTCGGGGTGGCTCGAAAATTAAAAAGTTTATTCCCCCGGTAGGGAAAAGGGAAGAGCGGCCATCTTGTTTTTCTAATAGTCAACTCTGGAAATCGCGTTTTGACGGTACAAATCGACCAAGTTGAGCATCCTGAACAGCTTTCCTGTGTGGAGTCATGCAAGATTCGCAAAACCTTGGGAATTACAACTTTTTGGTGCAAAAGTGACGTCATAATTTGACCAATAATCGTCGATTACCGCCAAAATATAACAGTGACGGAGTTCAAGTTTGCACCGGCACACTCGGGTGGGGCATCCTCAAGAAGTAATCACGCTTATTCGGCTTTTCGGGGTGGCTCGAAAATTAAAAAGTTTATTCCCCCGGTAGGGAAAAGGGAAGAGCGGCCATCTTGTTTTTCTAATAGTCAACTCTGGAAATCGCGTTTTGACGGTACAAATCGACCAAGTTGAGCATCCTGAACAACTTTCCTGAGTGGAGTCATGCAAAATTCGCAAAACCTTGGGAATAACAACTTTTTGTTGCAAAAGTGACGTCATAATTTGACCAAAAATCGTCAATTACCGCCAAAATATAACAGTGACGGAGTTCAAATTTGCACCGGCACACTCGGGTGGGGTATCCGCAAGAAGTAATCACGCTAATTCGGCTTTTCGGGGTGGCTCGAAAATTAAAATTTTATTCCCCGGTTAGGGAAAAGGGAAGAGCGGCCATCTTGTTGTTCTAATAGTCAACTCTTGAAATCGCGTTTTGACGGTACAAATCGACCAAGTTGAGCATCCTGAACAACTTTCCTGTGTGGAGTCATGCAAAATTCGCAAAACCTTGGGAATTACAACTTTTTGGTGCAAAAGTGACGTCATAATTTGACCAATAATCGTCGATTACCGTCAAAATATAACAATGACGGAGTTCAAATTTGCACCGGCACACTCGGGTGGGGTATCCTCAAGAAGTAATCACGCTAATTCGGCTTTTCGGGGTGGCTCGAAAATTAAAAAGTTTATTCCCCCGGTAGGGAAAAGGGAAGAGCGGCCATCTTGTTTTTCTAATAGTCAACTCTGGAAATCGCGTTTTGACGGTACAAATCGACCAAGTTGAGCATCCTGAACATTTTTCCTGTGTGGAGTCATGCAAAATTCGCAAAACCTTGGGAATTACAACTTTTTGGTGCAAAAGTGACGTCATAATTTGACCAATAATCGTCGATTACCGCCAAAATATCACAGTGACGGAGTTCAAATTTGCACCGGCACACTCGGGTGGGGTATCCTCAAGAAGTAATCACGCTAATTCGGCTTTTCGGGGTGGCTCGAAAATTAAAAAGTTTATTCCCCCGGTAGGGAAAAGGGAAGAGCGGCCATCTTGTTTTTCTAATAGTCAACTCTGGAAATCACATTTTGACGGTACAAATCGACCAAGTTGAGCATCCTGAACAACTTGCCTGTGTGGAGTCATGCAAAATTCGCAAAACCTTGGGAATAACAACTTTTTGTTGCAAAAGTTACGGCATAATTTGACCGATAATCGTCGATTACCGCCAAAATATAACAGTGATGGAGTTCAAGTTTGCACCGGCACACTCGGGTGGGGTATCCGCAAGAAGTAATCACGCTAATTCGGCTTTTCGGGGTGGCTCGAAAATTAAAATTTTATTCCCCGGTTAGGGAAAAGGGAAGAGCGGCCATCTTGTTTTTCTAATAGTCAACTCTGGAAATCGCGTTTTGACGGTGCAAATCGACCAAGTTGAGCATCCTGAACAGCTTTCCTGTGTGGAGTCATGCAAAATTCGCAAAACCTTGGGAATTACAACTTTTTGTTGCAAAAGTGACGTCATAATTTGACCAATAATCGTCGATTACCGCCAAAATATAACAGTGACGGAGATAAATTTGCACCGGCACACTCGGGTTGGGTATCCTCAAGAAGTAATCACGCTAATTCGGCTTTTCGGGGTGGCTCGAAAATTAAAAAGTTTATTCCCCCGGTAGGGAAAAGGGAAGAGCGGCCATCTTGTTTTCATAATAGTCAACTCTGGAAATCGCGTTTTGACGGTACAAATCGACCAAGTTGAGCATCCTGAACAACTTTCCTGTGTGGAGTCATGCAAAATTCGCAAAACCTTGGGAATTACAACTTTTTGGTGCAAAAGTGACGTCATAATTTGACCAATAATCGTCGATTACCATCAAAATATAACAATGACGGAGTTCAAATTTGCACCGGCACACTCGGGTGGGGTATCCTTAAGAAGTAATCACGCTTATTCGGCTTTTCGGGGTTGGCTCGAAAATTAAAAAGTTTATTCCCCCGGTAGGGAAAAGGGAAGAGCGGCCATCTTGTTTTTCTAATAGTCAACTCTGGAAATCGCGTTTTGACGGTACAAATCGACCAAGTTGAGCATCTTGAACAACTTTCCTGTGTGGAGTCATGCAAAATTCGCAAAACCTTGGGAATTACAACTTTTTGTTGCAAAAGTGACGTCATAATTTGACCAATAATCGTCGATTACCGCCAAAATATAACAATGACGGAGTTCAAATTTGCACCGGCACACTCGGGTGGGGTATCCTCAAGAAGTAATCACGCTAATTCGGCTTTTCGGGGTGGCTCGAAAATTAAAAAGTTTATTCCCCCGGTAGGGAAAAGGGAAGAGCGGCCATCTTGTTTTTCTAATAGTCAACTCTGGAAATCGCGTTTTGACGGTACAAATCGACCAAGTTGAGCATCCTGAACAACTTTCCTGTGTGGAGTCATGCAAAATTCGCAAAACCTTGGGAATTACAACTTTTTGGTGCAAAAGTGACGTCATAATTTGACCAATAATCGTCGATTACCGTCAAAATATAACAATGACGGAGTTCGAATTTGCACCGGCACACTCGGGTGGGGTATCCTCAAGAAGTAATCACGCTAATTCGGCTTTTCGGGGTGGCTCGAAAATTAAAAAGTTTATTCCCCCGGTAGGGAAAAGGGAAGAGCGGCCATCTTGTTTTTCTAATAGTCAACTCTGGAAATCGCGTTTTGACGGTACAAATCGACCAAGATGAGCATCCTGAACAACTTTCCTGTGTGGAGTCATGAAAAATTCGCAAAACCTTGGGAATAACAACTTTTTGTTGCAAAAGTGACGTCATAATTTTACCAAAAATCGTCAATTACCGCCA
This sequence comes from Asterias amurensis, assembly GCF_032118995.1. Lineage (NCBI taxonomy): Eukaryota > Metazoa > Echinodermata > Asteroidea > Forcipulatida > Asteriidae > Asterias > Asterias amurensis. Next base: position 7,612,181 of record NC_092669.1, on the reverse strand, counting down.
AAATATAACAGTGACGGAGTTCAAATTTGCACCGGCACACTCGGGTGGGTTATCCGCAAGAAGTAATCACGCTTATTCGGCTTTTCGGGGTGTCTCGAAAATTAAAAAGTTTATTCCCCGGTTAGGGAAAAGGGAAGAGCGGCCATCTTGTTTTTCTAATAGTCAACTCTGGCAATCGCGTTTTGACGGTGCAAATCGACCAAGTTGAGCATCCTGAACAACTTTCCTGTGTGGAGTCATGCAAAATTCGCAAAACCTTGGGAATTACAACTTTTTGTTGCAAAAGTGACGTCATAATTTGACCAAAAATTGTCGATTACCGCCAAAATATAACAGTGACGGAGTTCAAATTTGCACCGGCACACTCGGGTGGGGTATCCGCAAGAAGTAATCACGCTAATTCGGCTTTTCGGGGTGGCTCGAAAATTAAAATTTTATTCCCCGATTAGGGAAAAGGGAAGAGCGGCCATCTTGTTGTTCTAATAGTCAACTCTTGAAATCGCGTTTTGACGGTACAAATCGACCAAGTTGAGCATCCTGAACAACTTTCCTGTGTGGAGTCATGCTAAATTCGCAAAACCTTGGGAATTACACTTTTTTGGTGCAAAAGTGACGTCATAATTTGACCAATAATCGTCGATTACCGTCAAAATATAACAATGACGGAGTTCAAATTTGCACCGGCACACTCGGGTGGGGTATCCTCAAGAAGTAATCACGCTAATTCGGCTTTTCGGGGTGGCTCGAAAATTAAAAAGTTTATTCCCCCGGTAGGGAAAAGGGAAGAGCGGCCATCTTGTTTTTCTAATAGTCAACTCGAGAAATCGCGTTTTGACGGTACAAATCGACCAAGTTGAGCATCCTGAACAACTTTCCTGTGTGGAGTCATGCAAAATTCGCAAAACCTTGGGAATTACAACTTTTTGGTGCAAAAGTGACGTCATAATTTGACCAATAATCGTCGATTACCGCCAAAATATAACAGTGACGGAGTTCAAATTTGCACCGGCACACTCGGGTGGGGTATCCTCAAGAAGTAATCACGCTAATTCGGCTTTTCGGGGTGGCTCGAAAATTAAAAAGTTTATTCCCCCGGTAGGGAAAAGGGAAGAGCGGCCATCTTGTTTTTCTAATAGTCAACTCTGGAAATCGCGTTTTGACGGTACAAATCGACCAAGTTGAGCATCCTGAACAACTTTCCTGTGTGGAGTCATGCAAAATTCGCAAAACCTTGGGAATTACAACTTTTTGTTGCAAAAGTGACGTCATAATTTGACAAAAAATTGTCGATTACCGCCAAAATATAACAGTGACGGAGTTCAAATTTGCACCGGCACACTCGGGTGGGTTATCCTCAAGAAGTAATCACGCTAATTCGGCTTTTCGGGGTGGCTCGAAAATTAAAAAGTTTATTCCCCCGGTAGGGAAAAGGGAAGAGCGGCCATCTTGTTTTTCTAATAGTCAACTCTGGAAATCGCGTTTTGACGGTACAAATCGACCAAGTTGAGCATCCTGAACAACTTTCCTGTGTGGAGTCATGCAAAATTCGCAAAACCTTGGGAATTACAACTTTTTGGTGCAAAAGTGACGTCATAATTTGACCAATAATCGTCGATTACCGTCAAAATATAACAATGACGGAGTTCGAATTTTCACCGGCACACTCGGGTGGGGTATCCTCAAGAAGTAATCACGCTAATTCGGCTTTTCGGGGTGGCGCGAAAATTAAAAAGTTTATTCCCCCGGTAGGGAAAAGGGAAGAGCGGCCATCTTGTTTTTCTAATAGTCAACTCTGGAAATCGCGTTTTGACGGTACAAATCGACCAAGTTGAGCATCCTGAACAACTTTCCTGTGTGTAGTCATGAAAAATTCGCAAAACCTTGGGAATAACAACTTTTTGTTGCAAAAGTGACGTCATAATTTTACCAAAAATCGTCAATTACCGCCAAAATATAACAGTGACGGAGTTCAAATTTGCACCGGCACACTCGGGTGGGTTATCCTCAAGAAGTAATCACGCTAATTTGGCTTTTCGGGGTGGCTCGAAAATTAAAAAGTTTATTCCCCCGGTAGGGAAAAGGGAAGAGCGGCCATCTTGTTTTTCTAATAGTCAACTCTGGAAATCGCGTTTTGACGGTACAAATCGACCAAGTTGAGCATCCTGAACAACTTTCCTGAGTGGAGTCATGCAAAATTCGCAAAACCTTGGGAATAACAACTTTTTGTTGCAAAAGTGACGTCATAATTTGACCAAAAATCGTCAATTACCGCCAAAATATAACAGTGACGGAGTTCAAATTTGCACCGGCACACTCGGGTGGGGTATCCGCAAGAAGTAATCACGCTAATTCGGCTTTTCGGGGTGGCTCGAAAATTAAAATTTTATTCCCCGGTTAGGGAAAAGGGAAGAGCGGCCATCTTGTTGTTCTAATAGTCAACTCTTGAAATCGCGTTTTGACGGTACAAATCGACCAAGTTGAGCATCCTGAACAACTTTCCTGTGTGGAGTCATGCAAAATTCTCAAAACCTTGGGAATTACAACTTTTTGGTGCAAAAGTGACGTCATAATTTGACCAATAATCGTCGATTACCGTCAAAATATAACAATGACGGAGTTCAAATTTGCACCGGCACACTCGGGTGGGGTATCCTCAAGAAGTAATCACGCTAATTCGGCTTTTCGGGCTGGCTCGAAAATTAAAAATTTATTCCCCCGGTAGGGAAAAGGGAAGAGCGGCCATCTTGTTTTTCTAATAGTCAACTCTGGAAATCGCGTTTTGACGGTACAAATCGACCAAGTTGAGCATCCTGAACAACTTTCCTGTGTGGAGTCATGCAAAATTCGCAAAACCTTGGGAATTACAACTTTTTGGTGCAAAAGTGACGTCATAATTTGACCAATAATCGTCGATTACCGCCAAAATATAACAGTGACGGAGTTCAAATTTGCACCGGCACACTCGGGTGGGGTATCCTCAAGAAGTAATCACGCTAATTCGGCTTTTCGGGGTGGCTCGAAAATTAAAAAGTTTATTCCCCCGGTAGGGAAAAGGGAAGAGCGGCCATCTTGTTTTTCTAATAGTCAACTCTGGAAATCGCGTTTTGACGGTACAAATCGACCAAGTTGAGCATCCTGAACAACTTTCCTGTGTGGAGTCATGCAAAATTCGCAAAACCTTGGGAATTACAACTTTTTGTTGCAAAAGTGACGTCATAATTTGACAAAAAATTGTCGATTACCGCCAAAATATAACAGTGACGGAGTTCAAATTTGCACCGGCACACTCGGGTTGGTTATCCTCAAGAAGTAATCACGCTAATTCGGCTTTTCGGGGTGGCTCGAAAATTAAAAAGTTTATTCCCCCGGTAGGGAAAAGGGAAGAGCGGCCATCTTGTTTTTCTAATAGTCAACTCTGGAAATCGCGTTTTGACGGTACAAATCGACCAAGTTGAGCATCCTGAACAACTTTCCTGTGTGGAGTCATGCAAAATTCGCAAAACCTTGGGAATTACAACTTTTTGGTGCAAAAGTGACGTCATAATTTGACCAATAATCGTCGATTACCGTCAAAATATAACAATGACGGAGTTCGAATTTGCACCGGCACACTCGGGTGGGGTATCCTCAAGAAGTAATCACGCTAATTCGGCTTTTCGGGGTGGCTCGAAAATTAAAATTTTATTCCCCGGTTAGGGAAAAGGGAAGAGCGGCCATCTTGTTGTTCTAATAGTCAACTCTTGAAATCGCGTTTTGACGGTACAAATCGACCAAGTTGAGCATCCTGAACAACTTTCCTGTGTGGAGTCATGCAAAATTCTCAAAACCTTGGGAATTACAACTTTTTGGTGCAAAAGTGACGTCATAATTTGACCAATAATCGTCGATTACCGTCAAAATATAACAATGACGGAGTTCAAATTTGCACCGGCACACTCGGGTGGGGTATCCTCAAGAAGTAATCACGCTAATTCGGCTTTTCGGGCTGGCTCGAAAATTAAAAAGTTTATTCCCCCGGTAGGGAAAAGGGAAGAGCGGCCATCTTGTTTTTCTAATAGTCAACTCTGGAAATCGCGTTTTGACGGTACAAATCGACCAAGTTGAGCATCCTGAACAACTTTCCTGTGTGGAGTCATGCAAAATTCGCAAAACCTTGGGAATTACAACTTTTTGGTGCAAAAGTGACGTCATAATTTGACCAATAATCGTCGATTACCGCCAAAATATAACAGTGACGGAGTTCAAATTTGCACCGGCACACTCGGGTGGGGTATCCTCAAGAAGTAATCACGCTAATTCGGCTTTTCGGGGTGGCTCGAAAATTAAAAAGTTTATTCCCCCGGTAGGGAAAAGGGAAGAGCGGCCATCTTGTTTTTCTAATAGTCAACTCTGGAAATCGCGTTTTGACGGTACAAATCGACCAAGTTGAGCATCCTGAACAACTTTCCTGTGTGGAGTCATGCAAAATTCGCAAAACCTTGGGAATTACAACTTTTTGTTGCAAAAGTGACGTCATAATTTGACAAAAAATTGTCGATTACCGCCAAAATATAACAGTGACGGAGTTCAAATTTGCACCGGCACACTCGGGTTGGTTATCCTCAAGAAGTAATCACGCTAATTCGGCTTTTCGGGGTGGCTCGAAAATTAAAAAGTTTATTCCCCCGGTAGGGAAAAGGGAAGAGCGGCCATCTTGTTTTTCTAATAGTCAACTCTGGAAATCGCGTTTTGACGGTACAAATCGACCAAGTTGAGCATCCTGAACAACTTTCCTGTGTGGAGTCATGCAAAATTCGCAAAACCTTGGGAATTACAACTTTTTGGTGCAAAAGTGACGTCATAATTTGACCAATAATCGTCGATTACCGTCAAAATATAACAATGACGGAGTTCGAATTTGCACCGGCACACTCGGGTGGGGTATCCTCAAGAAGTAATCACGCTAATTCGGCTTTTCGGGGTGGCTCGAAAATTAAAAAGTTTATTCCCCCGGTAGGGAAAAGGGAAGAGCGGCCATCTTGTTTTTCTAATAGTCAACTCTGGAAATCGCGTTTTGACGGTACAAATCGACCAAGTTGAGCATCCTGAACAACTTTCCTGTGTGTAGTCATGAAAAATTCGCAAAACCTTGGGAATAACAACTTTTTGTTGCAAAAGTGACGTCATAATTTTACCAAAAATCGTCAATTACCGCCAAAATATAACAGTGACGGAGTTCAAATTTGCACCGGCACACTCGGGTGGGTTATCCGCAAGAAGTAATCACGCTTATTCGGCTTTTCGGGGTGTCTCGAAAATTAAAAAGTTTATTCCCCGGTTAGGGAAAAGGGAAGAGCGGCCATCTTGTTTTTCTAATAGTCAACTCTGGCAATCGCGTTTTGACGGTGCAAATCGACCAAGTTGAGCATCCTGAACAACTTTCCTGTGTGGAGTCATGCAAAATTCGCAAAACCTTGGGAATTACAACTTTTTGTTGCAAAAGTGACGTCATAATTTGACCAAAAATTGTCGATTACCGCCAAAATATAACAGTGACGGAGTTCAAATTTGCACCGGCACACTCGGGTGGGTTATCCTCAAGAAGTAATCACGCTAATTTGGCTTTTCGGGGTGGCTCGAAAATTAAAAAGTTTATTCCCCCGGTAGGGAAAAGGGAAGAGCGGCCATCTTGTTTTTCTAATAGTCAACTCTGGAAATCGCGTTTTGACGGTACAAATCGACCAAGTTGAGCATCCTGAACAGCTTTCCTGTGTGGAGTCATGCAAGATTCGCAAAACCTTGGGAATTACAACTTTTTGGTGCAAAAGTGACGTCATAATTTGACCAATAATCGTCGATTACCGCCAAAATATAACAGTGACGGAGTTCAAATTTGCACCGGCACACTCGGGTGGGGTATCCGCAAGAAGTAATCACGCTAATTCGGCTTTTCGGGGTGGCTCGAAAATTAAAATTTTATTCCCCGGTTAGGGAAAAGGGAAGAGCGGCCATCTTGTTGTTCTAATAGTCAACTCTTGAAATCGCGTTTTGACGGTACAAATCGACCAAGTTGAGCATCCTGAACAACTTTCCTGTGTGGAGTCATGCAAAATTCGCAAAACCTTGGGAATTACAACTTTTTGGTGCAAAAGTGACGTCATAATTTGACCAATAATCGTCGATTACCGTCAAAATATAACAATGACGGAGTTCAAATTTGCACCGGCACACTCGGGTGGGGTATCCTCAAGAAGTAATCACGCTAATTCGGCTTTTCGGGGTGGCTCGAAAATTAAAAAGTTTATTCCCCCGGTAGGGAAAAGGGAAGAGCGGCCATCTTGTTTTTCTAATAGTCAACTCTGGAAATCGCGTTTTGACGGTGCAAATCGACCAAGTTGAGCATCCTGAACAGCTTTCCTGTGTGGAGTCATGCAAAATTCGCAAAACCTTGGGAATTACAACTTTTTGGTGCAAAAGTGACGTCATAATTTAACCAAAAATTGTCGATTACCGCCAAAATATAACAGTGACGGAGTTCAAATTTGCACCGGCACACTCGGGTGGGTTATCCTCAAGAAGTAATCACGCTAATTCGGCTTTTCGGGGTGGCTCGAAAATTAAAAAGTTTATTCCCCCGGTAGGGAAAAGGGAAGAGCGGCCATCTTGTTTTTCTAATAGTCAACTCTGGAAATCGCGTTTTGACGGTACAAATCGACCAAGTTGAGCATCCTGAACAACTTTCCTGTGTGGAGTCATGCAAAATTCGCAAAACCTTGGGAATAACAACTTTTTGTTGCAAAAGTGACGTCATAATTTTACCAAAAATCTTTAATTACCGCCAAAATATAACAGTGACGGAGTTCAAATTTGCACCGGCACACTCGGGTGGGGTATCCGCAAGAAGTAATCACGCTTATTCGGCTTTTCGGGGTGGCTCGAAAATTAAAATTTTATTCCCCGGTTAGGGTAAAGGGAAGAGCGGCCATCTTGTTTTTCTAATAGTCAACTCTGGAAATCGCGTTTTGACGGTGCAAATCGACCAAGTTGAGCATCCTGAACAGCTTTCCTGTGTGGAGTCATGCAAAATTCGCAAAACCTTGGGAATTACAACTTTTGGTTGCAAAAGTGACGTCATAATTTGACCAATAATCGTCGATCACCGCCAAAATATAACAGTGACGGAGATAAATTTGCACCGGCACACTCGGGTGGGGTATCCTCAAGAAGTAATCACGCTAATTCGGCTTTTCGGGGTGGCTCGAAAATTAAAAAGTTTATTCCCCCGGTAGGGAAAAGGGAAGAGCGGCCATCTTGTTTTTCTAATAGTCAACTCTGGAAATCGCGTTTTGACGGTACAAATCGACCAAGTTGAGCATCCTGAACAACTTTCGCAAAACCTTGGGAATTACAACTTTTTGTTGCAAAAGTGACGTCATAATTTGACCAATAATCGTCGATTACCGCCAAAATATAACAATGACGGAGTTCAAATTTGCACCGGCACACTCGGGTGGGGTATCCTCAAGAAGTAATCACGCTAATTCGGCTTTTCGGGGTGGCTCGAAAATTAAAAAGTTTTTTCCCCGGTAGGGAAAAGGGAAGAGCGGCCATCTTGTTTTTCTAATAGTCAACTCTGGAAATCACGTTTTGACGGTACAAATCGACCAAGTTGAGCATCCTGAACAACTTTCCTGTGTGGAGTCATGCAAAATTCGCAAAACCTTGGGAATAACAACTTTTTGGTGCAAAAGTGACGTCATAATTTTACCAAAAATCGTCAATTACCGCCAAAATATAACAGTGACGGAGTTCAAATTTGCACCGGCACACTCGGGTGGGGTATCCGCAAGAAGTAATCACGCTAATTCGGCTTTTCGGGGTGGCTCGAAAATTAAAATTTAATTCCCCGGTTAGGGAAAAGGGAAGAGCGGCCATCTTGTTTTTCTAATAGTCAACTCTGGAAATCGCGTTTTGACGGTGCAAATCGACCAAGTTGAGCATCCTGAACAGCTTTCCTGTGTGGAGTCATGCAAAATTCGCAAAACCTTGGGAATTACAACTTTTTGGTGCAAAAGTGACGTCATAATTTGACCAATAATCGTCGATTACCGCCAAAATATAACAGTGACGGAGTTCAAGTTTGCACCGGCACACTCGGGTGGGGTATCCTCAAGAAGTAATCACGCTAATTCGGCTTTTCGGGGTGGCTCGAAAATTAAAAAGTTTTTTCCCCGGTAGGGAAAAGGGAAGAGCGGCCATCTTGTTTTTCTAATAGTCAACTCTGGAAATCGCGTTTTGACGGTACAAATCGACCAAGTTGAGCATCCTGAACAACTTTCCTGTGTGGAGTCATGCAAAATTCGCAAAACCTTGGGAATAACAACTTTTTGTTGCAAAAGTGACGTCATAATTTTACCAAAAATCTTTAATTACCGCCAAAATATAACAGTGACGGAGTTCAAATTTGCACCGGCACACTCGGGTGGGGTATCCGCAAGAAGTAATCACGCTTATTCGGCTTTTCGGGGTGGCTCGAAAATTAAAATTTTATTCCCCGGTTAGGGTAAAGGGAAGAGCGGCCATCTTGTTTTTCTAATAGTCAACTCTGGAAATCGCGTTTCGACGGTACAAATCGACCAAGTTGAGCATCCTGAACAGCTTTCCTGTGTGGAGTCATGCAAGATTCGCAAAACCTTGGGAATTACAACTTTTTGGTGCAAAAGTGACGTCATAATTTGACCAATAATCGTCGATTACCGCCAAAATATAACAGTGACGGAGTTCAAGTTTGCACCGGCACACTCGGGTGGGGCATCCTCAAGAAGTAATCACGCTTATTCGGCTTTTCGGGGTGGCTCGAAAATTAAAAAGTTTATTCCCCCGGTAGGGAAAAGGGAAGAGCGGCCATCTTGTTTTTCTAATAGTCAACTCTGGAAATCGCGTTTTGACGGTACAAATCGACCAAGTTGAGCATCCTGAACAACTTTCCTGAGTGGAGTCATGCAAAATTCGCAAAACCTTGGGAATAACAACTTTTTGTTGCAAAAGTGACGTCATAATTTGACCAAAAATCGTCAATTACCGCCAAAATATAACAGTGACGGAGTTCAAATTTGCACCGGCACACTCGGGTGGGGTATCCGCAAGAAGTAATCACGCTAATTCGGCTTTTCGGGGTGGCTCGAAAATTAAAATTTTATTCCCCGGTTAGGGAAAAGGGAAGAGCGGCCATCTTGTTGTTCTAATAGTCAACTCTTGAAATCGTGTTTTGACGGTACAAATCGACCAAGTTGAGCATCCTGAACAACTTTCCTGTGTGGAGTCATGCAAAATTCGCAAAACCTTGGGAATTACAACTTTTTGGTGCAAAAGTGACGTCATAATTTGACCAATAATCGTCGATTACCGTCAAAATATAACAATGTCGGAGTTCAAATTTGCACCGGCACACTCGGGTGGGGTATCCTCAAGAAGTAATCACGCTAATTCGGCTTTTCGGGGTGGCTCGAAAATTAAAAAGTTTATTCCCCCGGTAGGGAAAAGGGAAGAGCGGCCATCTTGTTTTTCTAATAGTCAACTCTGGAAATCGCGTTTTGACGGTACAAATCGACCAAGTTGAGCATCCTGAACAACTTTCCTGTGTGGAGTCATGCAAAATTCGCAAAACCTTGGGAATTACAACTTTTTGGTGCAAAAGTGACGTCATAATTTGACCAATAATCGTCGATTACCGCCAAAATACAACAGTGACGGAGTTCAAATTTGCACCGGCACACTCGGGTGGGGTATCCTCAAGAAGTAATCACGGTAATTCGGCTTTTCGGGGTGGCTCGAAAATTAAAAAGTTTATTCCCCCGGTAGGGAAAAGGGAAGAGCGGCCATCTTGTTTTTCTAATAGTCAACTCTGGAAATCGCGTTTTGACGGTACAAATCGACCAAGTTGAGCATCCTGAACAACTTTCCTGTGTGGAGTCATGCAAAATTCGCAAAACCTTGGGAATTACAACTTTTTGTTGCAAAAGTGACGTCATAATTTGACAAAAAATTGTCGATTACCGCCAAAATATAACAGTGACGGAGTTCAAATTTGCACCGGCACACTCGGGTGGGTTATCCTCAAGAAGTAATCACGCTAATTCGGCATTTCGGGGTGGCTCGAAAATTAAAAAGTTTATTCCCCCGGTAGGGAAAAGGGAAGAGCGGCCATCTTGTTTTTCTAATAGTCAACTCTGGAAATCGCGTTTTGACGGTACAAATCGACCAAGTTGAGCATCCTGAACAACTTTCCTGTGTGGAGTCATGCAAAATTCGCAAAACCTTGGGAATTACAACTTTTTGGTGCAAAAGTGACGTCATAATTTGACCAATAATCGTCGATTACCGTCAAAATATAACAATGACGGAGTTCGAATTTGCACCGGCACACTCGGGTGGGGTATCCTCAAGAAGTAATCACGCTAATTCGGCTTTTCGGGGTGGCTCGAAAATTAAAAAGTTTATTCCCCCGGTAGGGAAAAGGGAAGAGCGGCCATCTTGTTTTTCTAATAGTCAACTCTGGAAATCGCGTTTTGACGGTACAAATCGACCAAGTTGAGCATCCTGAACAACTTTCCTGTGTGTAGTCATGAAAAATTCGCAAAACCTTGGGAATAACAACTTTTTGTTGCAAAAGTGACGTCATAATTTTACCAAAAATCGTCAATTACCGCCAAAATATAACAGTGACGGAGTTCAAATTTGCACCGGCACACTCGGGTGGGTTATCCGCAAGAAGTAATCACGCTTATTCGGCTTTTCGGGGTGTCTCGAAAATTAAAAAGTTTATTCCCCGGTTAGGGAAAAGGGAAGAGCGGCCATCTTGTTTTTCTAATAGTCAACTATGGCAATCGCGTTTTGACGGTGCAAATCGACCAAGTTGAGCATCCTGAACAACTTTCCTGTGTGGAGTCATGCAAAATTCGCAAAACCTTGGGAATTACAACTTTTTGTTGCAAAAGTGACGTCATAATTTGACCAAAAATTGTCGATTACCGCCAAAATATAACAGTGACGGAGTTCAAATTTGCACCGGCACACTCGGGTGGGTTATCCTCAAGAAGTAATCACGCTAATTTGGCTTTTCGGGGTGGCTCGAAAATTAAAAAGTTTATTCCCCCGGTAGGGAAAAGGGAAGAGCGGCCATCTTGTTTTTCTAATAGTCAACTCTGGAAATCGCGTTTTGACGGTACAAATCGACCAAGTTGAGCATCCTGAACAGCTTTCCTGTGTGGAGTCATGCAAGATTCGCAAAACCTTGGGAATTACAACTTTTTGGTGCAAAAGTGACGTCATAATTTGACCAATAATCGTCGATTACCGCCAAAATATAACAGTGACGGAGTTCAAGTTTGCACCGGCACACTCGGGTGGGGTATCCTCAAGAAGTAATCACGCTTATTCGGCTTTTCGGGGTGGCTCGAAAATTAAAAAGTTTATTCCCCCGGTAGGGAAAAGGGAAGAGCGGCCATCTTGTTTTTCTAATAGTCAACTCTGGAAATCGCGTTTTGACGGTACAAATCGACCAAGTTGAGCATCCTGAACAACTTTCCTGAGTGGAGTCATGCAAAATTCGCAAAACCTTGGGAATAACAACTTTTTGTTGCAAAAGTGACGTCATAATTTGACCAAAAATCGTCAATTACCGCCAAAATATAACAGTGACGGAGTTCAAATTTGCACCGGCACACTCGGGTGGGGTATCCGCAAGAAGTAATCACGCTAATTCGGCTTTTCGGGGTGGCTCGAAAATTAAAATTTTATTCCCCGGTTAGGGAAAAGGGAAGAGCGGCCATCTTGTTGTTCTAATAGTCAACTCTTGAAATCGCGTTTTGACGGTACAAATCGACCAAGTTGAGCATCCTGAACAACTTTCCTGTGTGGAGTCATGCAAAATTCGCAAAACCTTGGGAATTACAACTTTTTGGTGCAAAAGTGACGTCATAATTTGACCAATATTCGTCGATTACCGTCAAAATATAACAATGACGGAGTTCAAATTTGCACCGGCACACTCGGGTGGGGTATCCTCAAGAAGTAATCACGCTAATTCGGCTTTTCGGGGTGGCTCGAAAATTAAAAAGTTTATTCCCCCGGTAGGGAAAAGGGAAGAGCGGCCATCTTGTTTTTCTAATAGTCAACTCTGGAAATCGCGTTTTGACGGTGCAAATCGACCAAGTTGAGCATCCTGAACAGCTTTCCTGTGTGGAGTCATGCAAAATTCGCAAAACCTTGGGAATTACAACTTTTTGGTGCAAAAGTGACGTCATAATTTGACCAATAATCGTCGATTACCGCCAAAATATAACAGTGACGGAGTTCAAGTTTGCACCGGCACACTCGGGTGGGGTATCCTCAAGAAGTAATCACGCTAATTCGGCTTTTCGGGGTGGCTCGAAAATTAAAAAGTTTTTTCCCCGGTAGGGAAAAGGGAAGAGCGGCCATCTTGTTTTTCTAATAGTCAACTCTGGAAATCGCGTTTTGACGGTACAAATCGACCAAGTTGAGCATCCTGAACAACTTTCCTGTGTGGAGTCATGCAAAATTCGCAAAACCTTGGGAATTACAACTTTTTGTTGCAAAAGTGACGTCATAATTTGACCAAAAATTGTCGATTACCGCCAAAATATAACAGTGACGGAGTTCAAATTTGCACCGGCACACTCGGGTGGGTTATCCTCAAGAAGTAATCACGCTAATTCGGCTTTTCGGGTGGCTCGAAAATTAAAAAGTTTATTCCCCCGGTAGGGAAAAGGGAAGAGCGGCCATCTTGTTTTTCTAATAGTCAACTCTGGAAATCGCGTTTTGACGGTACAAATCGACCAAGTTGAGCATCCTGAACAACTTTCCTGTGTGGAGTCATGCAAAATTCGCAAAACCTTGGGAATAACAACTTTTTGTTGCAAAAGTGACGTCATAATTTTACCAAAAATCTTTAATTACCGCCAAAATATAACAGTGACGGAGTTCAAATTTGCACCGGCACACTCGGGTGGGGTATCCGCAAGAAGTAATCACGCTTATTCGGCTTTTCGGGGTGGCTCGAAAATTAAAATTTTATTCCCCGGTTAGGGTAAAGGGAAGAGCGGCCATCTTGTTTTTCTAATAGTCAACTCTGGAAATCGCGTTTTGACGGTGCAAATCGACCAAGTTGAGCATCCTGAACAGCTTTCCTGTGTGGAGTCATGCAAAATTCGCAAAACCTTGGGAATTACAACTTTTTGTTGCAAAAGTGACGTCATAATTTGACCAATAATCGTCGATCACCGCCAAAATATAACAGTGACGGAGATAAATTTGCACCGGCACACTCGGGTGGGGTATCCTCAAGAAGTAATCACGCTAATTCGGCTTTTCGGGGTGGCTCGAAAATTAAAAGGTTTATTCCCCCGGTAGGGAAAAGGGAAGAGCGGCCATCTTGTTTTTCTAATAGTCAACTCTGGAAATCGCGTTTTGACGGTACAAATCGACCAAGTTGAGCATCCTGAACAACTTTCGCAAAACCTTGGGAATTACAACTTTTTGGTGCAAAAGTGACGTCATAATTTGACCAATAATCGTCGATTACCGCCAAAATATAACAGTGACGGAGTTCAAGTTTGCACCGGCACACTCGGGTGGGGTATCCTCAAGAAGTAATCACGCTAATTCGGCTTTTCGGGGTGGCTCGAAAATTAAAAAGTTTTTTCCCCGGTAGGGAAAAGGGAAGAGCGGCCATCTTGTTTTTCTAATAGTCAACTCTGGAAATCGCGTTTTGACGGTACAAATCGACCAAGTTGAGCATCCTGAACAACTTTCCTGTGTGGAGTCATGCAAAATTCGCAAAACCTTGGGAATTACAACTTTTTGTTGCAAAAGTGACGTCATAATTTGACCAAAAATTGTCGATTACTGCCAAAATATAACAGTGACGGAGTTCAAATTTGCACCGGCACACTCGGGTGGGTTATCCTCAAGAAGTAATCACGCTAATTCGGCTTTTCGGGGTGGCTCGAAAATTAAAAAGTTTATTCCCCCGGTAGGGAAAAGGGAAGAGCGGCCATCTTGTTTTTCTAATAGTCAACTCTGGAAATCGCGTTTTGACGGTACAAATCGACCAAGTTGAGCATCCTGAACAACTTTCCTGTGTGGAGTCATGCAAAATTCGCAAAACCTTGGGAATAACAACTTTTTGTTGCAAAAGTGACGTCATAATTTTACCAAAAATCTTTAATTACCGCCAAAATATAACAGTGACGGAGTTCAAATTTGCACCGGCACACTCGGGTGGGGTATCCGCAAGAAGTAATCACGCTTATTCGGCTTTTCGGGGTGGCTCGAAAATTAAAATTTTATTCCCCGGTTAGGGTAAAGGGAAGAGCGGCCATCTTGTTTTTCTAATAGTCAACTCTGGAAATCGCGTTTTGACGGTGCAAATCGACCAAGTTGAGCATCCTGAACAGCTTTCCTGTGTGGAGTCATGCAAAATTCGCAAAACCTTGGGAATTACAACTTTTTGTTGCAAAAGTGACGTCATAATTTGACCAATAATCGTCGATTACCGCCAAAATATAACAGTGACGGAGATAAATTTGCACCGGCACACTCGGGTGGGGTATCCTCAAGAAGTAATCACGCTAATTCGGCTTTTCGGGGTGGCTCGAAAATTAAAAAGTTTATTCCCCCGGTAGGGAAAAGGGAAGAGCGGCCATCTTGTTTTTCTAATAGTCAACTCTGGAAATCGCGTTTTGACGGTACAAATCGACCAAGTTGAGCATCCTGAACAACTTTCCTGTGTGGAGTCATGCAAAATTCGCAAAACCTTGGGAATTACAACTTTTTGGTGCAAAAGTGACGTCATAATTTGACCAATAATCGTCGATTACCATCAAAATATAACAATGACGGAGTTCAAATTTGCACCGGCACACTCGGGTGGGTTATCCGCAAGAAGTAATCACGCTAATTCGGCTTTTCGGGGTGGCTCGAAAATTAAAATTTTATTCCCCGGTTAGGGAAAAGGGAAGAGCGGCCATCTTGTTTTTCTAATAGTCAACTCTGGAAATCGCGTTTTGACGGTGCAAATCGACCAAGTTGAGCATCCTGAACAGCTTTCCTGTGTGGAGTCATGCAAAATTCGCAAAACCTTGGGAATTACAACTTTTTGTTGCAAAAGTGACGTCATAATTTGACCAATAATCGTCGATTACCGCCAAAATATAACAGTGACGGAGATAAATTTGCACCGGCACACTCGGGTGGGGTATCCTCAAGAAGTAATCACGCTAATTCGGCTTTTCGGGGTGGCTCGAAAATTAAAAAGTTTATTCCCCCGGTAGGGAAAAGGGAAGAGCGGCCATCTTGTTTTTCTAATAGTCAACTCTGGAAATCGCGTTTTGACGGTACAAATCGACCAAGTTGAGCATCCTGAACAACTTTCCTGTGTGGAGTCATGCAAAATTCGCAAAACCTTGGGAATTACAACTTTTTGGTGCAAAAGTGACGTCATAATTTGACCAATAATCGTCGATTACCATCAAAATATAACAATGACGGAGTTCAAATTTGCACCGGCACACTCGGGTGGGTTATCCGCAAGAAGTAATCACGCTAATTCGGCTTTTCGGGGTGGCTCGAAAATTAAAATTTTATTCCCCGGTTAGGGAAAAGGGAAGAGCGGCCATCTTGTTGTTCTAATAGTCAACTCTTGCAATCGCGTTTTGACGGTACAAATCGACCAAGTTGAGCATCCTGAACAACTTTCCTGTGTGGAGTCATGCAAAATTCGCAAAACCTTGGGAATAACAACTTTTTGTTGCAAAAGTGACGTCATAATTTGACCAATAATCGTCGATTACCGTCAAAATATAACAATGACGGAGTTCAAATTTGCACCGGCACACTCGGGTGGGGTATCCTCAAGAAGTAATCATGCTAATTCGGCTTTTCGGGGTGGCTCGAAAATTAAAAAGTTTATTCCCCCGGTAGGGAAAAGGGAGGAGCGGCCATCTTGTTTTTCTAATAGTCAACTCTGGAAATCGCGTTTTGACGGTACAAATCGACCAAGTTGAGCATCCTGAACAACTTTCCTGTGTGGAGTCATGCAAAATTCGCAAAACCTTGGGAATTACAACTTTTTGGTGCAAAAGTGACGTCATAATTTGACCAATAATCGTCGATTACCGCCAAAATATAACAGTGACGGAGTTCAAGTTTGCACCGGCACACTCGGGTGGGGTATCCTCAAGAAGTAGTCACGCTAATTCGGCTTTTCGGGGTGGCTCGAAAATTAAAAAGTTTTTTCCCCGGTAGGAAAAAGGGAAGAGCGGCCATCTTGTTTTTCTAATAGTCAACTCTGGAAATCGCGTTTTGACGGTACAAATCGACCAAGTTGAGCATCCTGAACAACTTTCATGTGTGGAGTCATGCAAAATTCGCAAAACCTTGGGAATTACAACTTTTTGTTGCAAAAGTGACGTCATAATTTGACCAAAAATTGTCGATTACCGCCAACATATAACAGTGACGGAGTTCAAATTTGCACCGGCACACTCGGGTGGGTTATCCTCAAGAAGTAATCACGCTAATTCGGCTTTTCGGGGTGGCTCGAAAATTAAAAAGTTTATTCCCCCGGTAGGGAAAAGGGAAGAGCGGCCATCTTGTTTTTCTAATAGTCAACTCTGGAAAATGCGTTTTGACGGTACAAATCGACCAAGTTGAGCATCCTGAACAACTTTCCTGTGTGGAGTCATGCAAAATTCGCAAAACCTTGGGAATTACAACTTTTTGGTGCAAAAGTGACGTCATAATTTGACCAATAATCGTCGATTACCGTCAAAATATAACAATGACGGAGTTCAAATTTGCACCGGCACACTCGGGTGGGGTATCCTCAAGAAGTAATCACGCTAATTCGGCTTTTCGGGGTGGCTCGAAAATTAAAAAGTTTATTCCCCCGGTAGGGAAAAGGGAAGAGCGGCCATCTTGTTTTTCTAATAGTCAACTCTGGAAATCGCGTTTTGACGGTACAAATCGACCAAGTTGAGCATCCTGAACAACTTTCCTGTGTGGAGTCATGCAAAATTCGCAAAACCTTGGGAATTACAACTTTTTGGTGCAAAAGTGACGTCATAATTTGACCAATAATCGTCGATTACCGCCAAAATATAACAGTGACGGAGTTCAAATTTGCACCGGCACACTCGGGTGTGTTATCCTCAAGAAGTAATCACGCTAATTCGGCTTTTCGGGGTGGCTCGAAAATTAAAAAGTTTATTCCCCCGGTAGGGAAAAGGGAAGAGCGGCCATCTTGTTTTTCTAATAGTCAACTCTGGAAATCGCGTTTTGACGGTACAAATCGACCAAGTTGAGCATCCTGAACAACTTTCCTGTGTGGAGTCATGCAAAATTCGCAAAACCTTGGGAATAACAACTTTTTGTTGCAAAAGTGACGTCATAATTTTACCAAAAATCGTCAATTACCGCCAAAATATAACAGTGACGGAGTTCAAATTTGCACCGGCACACTCGGGTGGGGTATCCGCAAGAAGTAATCACGCTTATTCGGCTTTTCGGGGTGGCTCGAAAATTAAAATTTTATTCCCCGGTTAGGGTAAAGGGAAGAGCGGCCATCTTGTTTTTCTAATAGTCAACTCTGGAAATCGCGTTTTGACGGTGCAAATCGACCAAGTTGAGCATCCTGAACAGCTTTCCTGTGTGGAGTCATGCAAAATTCGCAAAACCTTGGGAATTACAACTTTTTGTTGCAAAAGTGACGTCATAATTTGACCAATAATCGTCGATCACCGCCAAAATATAACAGTGACGGAGATAAATTTGCACCGGCACACTCGGGTGGGGTATCCTCAAGAAGTAATCACGCTAATTCGGCTTTTCGGGGTGGCTCGAAAATTAAAAAGTTTATTCCCCCGGTAGGGAAAAGGGAAGAGCGGCCATCTTGTTTTTCTAATAGTCAACTCTGGAAATCGCGTTTTGACGGTACAAATCGACCAAGTTGAGCATCCTGAACAACTTTCCTGTGTGGAGTCATGCAAAATTCGCAAAACCTTGGGAATTACAACTTTTTGGTGCAAAAGTGACGTCATAATTTGACCAATAATCGTCGATTACCGCCAAAATATAACAGTGACGGAGTTCAAGTTTGCACCGGCACACTCGGGTGGGGTATCCTCAAGAAGTAGTCACGCTAATTCGGCTTTTCGGGGTGGCTCGAAAATTAAAAAGTTTTTTCCCCGGTAGGAAAAAGGGAAGAGCGGCCATCTTGTTTTTCTAATAGTCAACTCTGGAAATCGCGTTTTGACGGTACAAATCGACCAAGTTGAGCATCCTGAACAACTTTCATGTGTGGAGTCATGCAAAATTCGCAAAACCTTGGGAATTACAACTTTTTGTTGCAAAAGTGACGTCATAATTTGACCAAAAATTGTCGATTACCGCCAACATATAACAGTGACGGAGTTCAAATTTGCACCGGCACACTCGGGTGGGTTATCCTCAAGAAGTAATCACGCTAATTCGGCTTTTCGGGGTGGCTCGAAAATTAAAAAGTTTATTCCCCCGGTAGGGAAAAGGGAAGAGCGGCCATCTTGTTTTTCTAATAGTCAACTCTGGAAAATGCGTTTTGACGGTACAAATCGACCAAGTTGAGCATCCTGAACAACTTTCCTGTGTGGAGTCATGCAAAATTCGCAAAACCTTGGGAATTACAACTTTTTGGTGCAAAAGTGACGTCATAATTTGACCAATAATCGTCGATTACCGTCAAAATATAACAATGACGGAGTTCAAATTTGCACCGGCACACTCGGGTGGGGTATCCTCAAGAAGTAATCACGCTAATTCGGCTTTTCGGGGTGGCTCGAAAATTAAAAAGTTTATTCCCCCGGTAGGGAAAAGGGAAGAGCGGCCATCTTGTTTTTCTAATAGTCAACTCTGGAAATCGCGTTTTGACGGTACAAATCGACCAAGTTGAGCATCCTGAACAACTTTCCTGTGTGGAGTCATGCAAAATTCGCAAAACCTTGGGAATTACAACTTTTTGGTGCAAAAGTGACGTCATAATTTGACCAATAATCGTCGATTACCGCCAAAATATAACAGTGACGGAGTTCAAATTTGCACCGGCACACTCGGGTGTGTTATCCTCAAGAAGTAATCACGCTAATTCGGCTTTTCGGGGTGGCTCGAAAATTAAAAAGTTTATTCCCCCGGTAGGGAAAAGGGAAGAGCGGCCATCTTGTTTTTCTAATAGTCAACTCTGGAAATCGCGTTTTGACGGTACAAATCGACCAAGTTGAGCATCCTGAACAACTTTCCTGTGTGGAGTCATGCAAAATTCGCAAAACCTTGGGAATAACAACTTTTTGTTGCAAAAGTGACGTCATAATTTTACCAAAAATCGTCAATTACCGCCAAACTATAACAATGACGGAGTTCAAATTTGCACCGGCACACTCGGGTGGGGTATCCGCAAGAAGTAATCACGCTTATTCGGCTTTTCGGGGTGGCTCGAAAATTAAAATTTTATTCCCCGGTTAGGGTAAAGGGAAGAGCGGCCATCTTGTTTTTCTAATAGTCAACTCTGGAAATCGCGTTTTGACGGTGCAAATCGACCAAGTTGAGCATCCTGAACAGCTTTCCTGTGTGGAGTCATGCAAAATTCGCAAAACCTTGGGAATTACAACTTTTTGTTGCAAAAGTGACGTCATAATTTGACCAATAATCGTCGATCACCGCCAAAATATAACAGTGACGGAGATAAATTTGCACCGGCACACTCGGGTGGGGTATCCTCAAGAAGTAATCACGCTAATTCGGCTTTTCGGGGTGGCTCGAAAATTAAAAAGTTTATTCCCCCGGTAGGGAAAAGGGAAGAGCGGCCATCTTGTTTTTCTAATAGTCAACTCTGGAAATCGCGTTTTGACGGTACAAATCGACCAAGTTGAGCATCCTGAACAACTTTCCTGTGTGGAGTCATGCAAAATTCGCAAAACCTTGGGAATAACAACTTTTTGTTGCAAAAGTGACGTCATAATTTTACCAAAAATCGTCAATTACCGCCAAAATATAACAGTGACGGAGTTCAAATTTGCATCGGCACACTCGGGTGGGGTATCCGCAAGAAGTAATCACGCTAATTCGGCTTTTCGGGGTGGCTCGAAAATTAAAATTTTATTCCCCGGTTAGGGAAAAGGGAAGAGCGGCCATCTTGTTTTTCTAATAGTCAACTCTGGAAATCGCGTTTTGACGGTGCAAATCGACCAAGTTGAGCATCCTGAACAGCTTTCCTGTGTGGAGTCATGCAAAATTCGCAAAACCTTGGGAATTACAACTTTTTGTTGCAAAAGTGACGTCATAATTTGACCAATAATCGTCGATTACCGCCAAAATATAACAGTGACGGAGTTAAATTTGCACCGGCACACTCGGGTGGGGTATCCTCAAGAAGTAATCACGCTAATTCGGCTTTTCGGGGTGGCTCGAAAATTAAAAAGTTTATTCACCCGGTAGGGAAAAGGGAAGAGCGGCCATCTTGTTTTTCTAATAGTCAACTCTGGAAATCGCGTTTTGACGGTACAAATCGACCAAGTTGAGCATCCTGAACAATTTTCCTGTGTGGAGTCATGCAAAATTCGCAAAACCTTGGGAATTACAACTTTTTGGTGCAAAAGTGACGTCATAATTTGACCAATAATCGTCGATTACCATCAAAATATAACAATGACGGAGTTCAAATTTGCACCGGCACACTCGGGTGGGGTATCCTCAAGAAGACATCACGCTTATTCGGCTTTTCGGGGTGGCTCGAAAATTAAAAAGTTTATTCCCCCGGTAGGGAAAAGGGAAGAGCGGCCATCTTGTTTTTCTAATAGTCAACTCTGGAAATCGCGTTTTGACGGTACAAATCGACCAAGTTGAGCATCCTGAACAACTTTCGCAAAACCTTGGGAATTACAACTTTTTGTTGCAAAAGTGACGTCATAATTTGACCAATAATCGTCGATTACCGCCAAAATATAACAATGACGGAGTTCAAATTTGCACCGGCACACTCGGGTGGGGTATCCTCAAGAAGTAATCACGCTAATTCGGCTTTTCGGGGTGGCTCGAAAATTAAAAAGTTTATTCTCCCGGTAGGGAAAAGGGAAGAGCGGCCATCTTGTTTTTCTAATAGTCAACTCTGGAAATCGCGTTTTGACGGTACAAATCGACCAAGTTGAGCATCCTGAACAACTTTCCTGTGTGGAGTCATGCAAAATTCGCAAAACCTTGGGAATTACAACTTTTTGTTGCAAAAGTGACGTCATAATTTGACCAATAATCGTCGATTACCGTCAAAATATAACAATGACGGAGTTCAAATTTGCACCGGCACACTCGGGTGGGGTATCCTCAAGAAGTAATCACGCTAATTCGGCTTTTCGGGTTGGCTCGAAAATTAAAAAGTTTATTCCCCCGGTAGGGAAAAGGGAAGAGCGGCCATCTTGTTTTTCTAATAGTCAACTATGGAAATCGCGTTTTGACGGTACAAATCGACCAAGTTGAGCATCCTGAACAACTTTCCTGTGTGGAGTCATGCAAAATTCGCAAAACCTTGGGAATAACAACTTTTTGTTGCAAAAGTGACGTCATAATTTTACCAAAAATCGTCAATTACCGCCAAAATATAACAGTGACGGAGTTCAAATTTGCACCGGCACACTCGGGTGGGGTATCCGCAAGAAGTAATCACGCTAATTCGGCTTTTCGGGGTGGCTCGAAAATTAAAATTTTATTCCCCGGTTAGGGAAAAGGGAAGAGCGGCCATCTTGTTTTTCTAATAGTCAACTCTGGAAATCGCGTTTTGACGGTGCAAATCGACCAAGTTGAGCATCCTGAACAGCTTTCCTGTGTGGAGTCATGCAAAATTCGCAAAACCTTGGGAATTACAACTTTTTGTTGCAAAAGTGACGTCATAATTTGACCAATAATCGTCGATTACCGCCAAAATATAACAGTGACGGAGATAAATTTGCACCGGCACACTCGGGTGGGGTATCCTCAAGAAGTAATCACGCTAATTCGGCTTTTCGGGGTGGCTCGAAAATTAAAAAGTTTATTCCCCCGGTAGGGAAAAGGGAAGAGCGGCCATCTTGTTTTTCTAATAGTCAACTCTGGAAATCGCGTTTTGACGGTACAAATCGACCAAGTTGAGCATCCTGAACAACTTTCCTGTGTGGAGTCATGCAAAATTCGCAAAACCTTGGGAATTACAACTTTTTGGTGCAAAAGTGACGTCATAATTTGACCAATAATCGTCGATTACCATCAAAATATAACAATGACGGAGTTCAAATTTGCACCGGCACACTCGGGTGGGGTATCCTCAAGAAGTAATCACGCTTATTCGGCTTTTCGGGGTGGCTCGAAAATTAAAAAGTTTATTCCCCCGGTAGGGAAAAGGGAAGAGCGGCCATCTTGTTTTTCTAATAGTCAACTCTGGAAATCGCGTTTTGACGGTACAAATCGACCAAGTTGAGCATCCTGAACAACTTTCCTGTGTGGAGTCATGCAAAATTCGCAAAACCTTGGGAATTACAACTTTTTGGTGCAAAAGTGACGTCATAATTTGACCAATAATCGTCGATTACCATCAAAATATAACAATGACGGAGTTCAAATTTGCACCGGCACACTCGGGTGGGTTATCTGCAAGAAGTAATCACGCTAATTCGGCTTTTCGGGGTGGCTCGAAAATTAAAATTTTATTCCCCGGTTAGGGAAAAGGGAAGAGCGGCCATCTTGTTGTTCTAATAGTCAACTCTTGAAATCGCGTTTTGACGGTACAAATCGACCAAGTTGAGCATCCAGAACAACTTTCCTGTGTGGAGTCATGCAAAATTCGCAAAACCTTGGGAATAACAACTTTTTGTTGCAAAAGTGACGTCATAATTTGACCAATAATCGTCGATTACCGTCAAAATATAACAATGACGGAGTTCAAATTTGCACCGGCACACTCGGGTGGGGTATCCTCAAGAAGTAATCACGCTAATTCGGCTTTTCGGGTTGGCTCGAAAATTAAAAAGTTTATTCCCCCGGTAGGGAAAAGGGAAGAGCGGCCATCTTGTTTTTCTAATAGTCAACTATGGAAATCGCGTTTTGACGGTACAAATCGACCAAGTTGAGCATCCTGAACAACTTTCCTGTGTGGAGTCATGCAAAATTCGCAAAACCTTGGGAATAACAACTTTTTGTTGCAAAAGTGACGTCATAATTTTACCAAAAATCGTCAATTACCGCCAAAATATAACAGTGACGGAGTTCAAATTTGCACCGGCACACTCGGGTGGGGTATCCGCAAGAAGTAATCACGCTAATTCGGCTTTTCGGGGTGGCTCGAAAATTAAAATTTTATTCCCCGGTTAGGGAAAAGGGAAGAGCGGCCATCTTGTTTTTCTAATAGTCAACTCTGGAAATCGCGTGTTGACGGTGCAAATCGACCAAGTTGAGCATCCTGAACAGCTTTCCTGTGTGGAGTCATGCAAAATTCGCAAAACCTTGGGAATTACAACTTTTTGTTGCAAAAGTGACGTCATAATTTGACCAATAATCGTCGATTACCGCCAAAATATAACAGTGACGGAGATAAATTTGCACCGGCACACTCGGGTGGGGTATCCTCAAGAAGTAATCACGCTAATTCGGCTTTTCGGGGTGGCTCGAAAATTAAAAAGTTTATTCCCCCGGTAGGGAAAAGGGAAGAGCGGCCATCTTGTTTTTCTAATAGTCAACTCTGGAAATCGCGTTTTGACGGTACAAATCGACCAAGTTGAGCATCCTGAACAACTTTCCTTTGTGGAGTCATGCAAAATTCGCAAAACCTTGGGAATTACAACTTTTTGGTGCAAAAGTGACGTCATAATTTGACCAATAATCGTCGATTACCATCAAAATATAACAATGACGGAGTTCAAATTTGCACCGGCACACTCGGGTGGGGTATCCTCAAGAAGTAATCACGCTTATTCGGCTTTTCGGGGTGGCTCGAAAATTAAAAAGTTTATTCCCCCGGTAGGGAAAAGGGAAGAGCGGCCATCTTGTTTGTCTAATAGTCAACTCTGGAAATCGCGTTTTGACGGTACAAATCGACCAAGTTGAGCATCCTGAACAACTTTCCTGTGTGGAGTCATGCAAAATTCGCAAAACCTTGGGAATTACAACTTTTTGGTGCAAAAGTGACGTCATAATTTTACCAATAATCGTCGATTACCATCAAAATATAACAATGACGGAGTTCAAATTTGCACCGGCACACTCGGGTGGGGTATCCTCAAGAAGTAATCACGCTTATTCGGCTTTTCGGGGTGGCTCGAAAATTAAAAAGTTTATTCCCCCGGTAGGGAAAAGGGAAGAGCGGCCATCTTGTTTTTCTAATAGTCAACTCTGGAAATCGCGTTTTGACGGTACAAATCGACCAAGTTGAGCATCCTGAACAACTTTCGCAAAACCTTGGGAATTACAACTTTTTGTTGCAAAAGTGACGTCATAATTTGACCAATAATCGTCGATTACCGCCAAAATATAACAATGACGGAGTTCAAATTTGCACCGGCACACTCGGGTGGGGTATCCTCAAGAAGTAATCACGCTAATTCGGCTTTTCGGGGTGGCTCGAAAATTAAAAAGTTTATTCTCCCGGTAGGGAAAAGGGAAGAGCGGCCATCTTGTTTTTCTAATAGTCAACTCTGGAAATCGCGTTTTGACGGTACAAATCGACCAAGTTGAGCATCCTGAACAACTTTCCTGTGTGGAGTCATGCAAAATTCGCAAAACCTTGGGAATTACAACTTTTTGTTGCAAAAGTGACGTCATAATTTGACCAATAATCGTCGATTACCGTCAAAATATAACAATGACGGAGTTCAAATTTGCACCGGCACACTCGGGTGGGGTATCCTCAAGAAGTAATCACGCTAATTCGGCTTTTCGGGTTGGCTCGAAAATTAAAAAGTTTATTCCCCCGGTAGGGAAAAGGGAAGAGCGGCCATCTTGTTTTTCTAATAGTCAACTATGGAAATCGCGTTTTGACGGTACAAATCGACCAAGTTGAGCATCCTGAACAACTTTCCTGTGTGGAGTCATGCAAAATTCGCAAAACCTTGGGAATAACAACTTTTTGTTGCAAAAGTGACGTCATAATTTTACCAAAAATCGTCAATTACCGCCAAAATATAACAGTGACGGAGTTCAAATTTGCACCGGCACACTCGGGTGGGGTATCCGCAAGAAGTAATCACGCTAATTCGGCTTTTCGGGGTGGCTCGAAAATTAAAATTTTATTCCCCGGTTAGGGAAAAGGGAAGAGCGGCCATCTTGTTTTTCTAATAGTCAACTCTGGAAATCGCGTTTTGACGGTGCAAATCGACCAAGTTGAGCATCCTGAACAGCTTTCCTGTGTGGAGTCATGCAAAATTCGCAAAACCTTGGGAATTACAACTTTTTGTTGCAAAAGTGACGTCATAATTTGACCAATAATCGTCGATTACCGCCAAAATATAACAGTGACGGAGATAAATTTGCACCGGCACACTCGGGTGGGGTATCCTCAAGAAGTAATCACGCTAATTCGGCTTTTCGGGGTGGCTCGAAAATTAAAAAGTTTATTCCCCCGGTAGGGAAAAGGGAAGAGCGGCCATCTTGTTTTTCTAATAGTCAACTCTGGAAATCGCGTTTTGACGGTACAAATCGACCAAGTTGAGCATCCTGAACAACTTTCCTGTGTGGAGTCATGCAAAATTCGCAAAACCTTGGGAATTACAACTTTTTGGTGCAAAAGTGACGTCATAATTTGACCAATAATCGTCGATTACCATCAAAATATAACAATGACGGAGTTCAAATTTGCACCGGCACACTCGGGTGGGGTATCCTCAAGAAGTAATCACGCTTATTCGGCTTTTCGGGGTGGCTCGAAAATTAAAAAGTTTATTCCCCCGGTAGGGAAAAGGGAAGAGCGGCCATCTTGTTTTTCTAATAGTCAACTCTGGAAATCGCGTTTTGACGGTACAAATCGACCAAGTTGAGCATCCTGAACAACTTTCCTGTGTGGAGTCATGCAAAATTCGCAAAACCTTGGGAATTACAACTTTTTGGTGCAAAAGTGACGTCATAATTTGACCAATAATCGTCGATTACCATCAAAATATAACAATGACGGAGTTCAAATTTGCACCGGCACACTCGGGTGGGTTATCTGCAAGAAGTAATCACGCTAATTCGGCTTTTCGGGGTGGCTCGAAAATTAAAATTTTATTCCCCGGTTAGGGAAAAGGGAAGAGCGGCCATCTTGTTGTTCTAATAGTCAACTCTTGAAATCGCGTTTTGACGGTACAAATCGACCAAGTTGAGCATCCAGAACAACTTTCCTGTGTGGAGTCATGCAAAATTCGCAAAACCTTGGGAATAACAACTTTTTGTTGCAAAAGTGACGTCATAATTTGACCAATAATCGTCGATTACCGTCAAAATATAACAATGACGGAGTTCAAATTTGCACCGGCACACTCGGGTGGGGTATCCTCAAGAAGTAATCACGCTAATTCGGCTTTTCGGGTTGGCTCGAAAATTAAAAAGTTTATTCCCCCGGTAGGGAAAAGGGAAGAGCGGCCATCTTGTTTTTCTAATAGTCAACTATGGAAATCGCGTTTTGACGGTACAAATCGACCAAGTTGAGCATCCTGAACAACTTTCCTGTGTGGAGTCATGCAAAATTCGCAAAACCTTGGGAATAACAACTTTTTGTTGCAAAAGTGACGTCATAATTTGACCAATAATCGTCGATTACCGCCAAAATATAACAGTGACGGAGATAAATTTGCACCGGCACACTCGGGTGGGGTATCCTCAAGAAGTAATCACGCTAATTCGGCTTTTCGGGGTGGCTCGAAAATTAAAAAGTTTATTCCCCCGGTAGGGAAAAGGGAAGAGCGGCCATCTTGTTTTTCTAATAGTCAACTCTGGAAATCGCGTTTTGACGGTACAAATCGACCAAGTTGAGCATCCTGAACAACTTTCCTTTGTGGAGTCATGCAAAATTCGCAAAACCTTGGGAATTACAACTTTTTGGTGCAAAAGTGACGTCATAATTTGACCAATAATCGTCGATTACAATCAAAATATAACAATGACGGAGTTCAAATTTGCACCGGCACACTCGGGTGGGGTATCCTCAAGAAGTAATCACGCTTATTCGGCTTTTCGGGGTGGCTCGAAAATTAAAAAGTTTATTCCCCCGGTAGGGAAAAGGGAAGAGCGGCCATCTTGTTTTTCTAATAGTCAACTCTGGAAATCGCGTTTTGACGGTACAAATCGACCAAGTTGAGCATCCTGAACAACTTTCCTGTGTGGAGTCATGCAAAATTCGCAAAACCTTGGGAATTACAACTTTTTGGTGCAAAAGTGACGTCATAATTTGACCAATAATCGTCGATTACCATCAAAATATAACAATGACGGAGTTCAAATTTGCACCGGCACACTCGGGTGGGTTATCCGCAAGAAGTAATCACGCTAATACGGCTTTTCGGGGTGGCTCGAAAATTAAAATTTTATTCCCCGGTTAGGGAAAAGGGAAGAGCGGCCATCTTGTTGTTCTAATAGTCAACTCTTGAAATCGCGTTTTGACGGTACAAATCGACCAAGTTGAGCATCCTGAACAACTTTCCTGTGTGGAGTCATGCAAAATTCGCAAAACCTTGGGAATAACAACTTTTTTTGCAAAAGTGACGTCATAATTTGACCAATAATCGTCGATTACCGCCAAAATATAACAATGACGGAGTTCAAATTTGCACCGGCACACTCGGGTGGGGTATCCTCAAGAAGTAATCACGCTAATTCGGCTTTTCGGGGTGGCTCGAAAATTAAAAAGTTTATTCTCCCGGTAGGGAAAAGGGAAGAGCGGCCATCTTGTTTTTCTAATAGTCAACTCTGGAAATCGCGTTTTGACGGTACAAATCGACCAAGTTGAGCATCCTGAACAACTTTCCTGTGTGGAGTCATGCAAAATTCGCAAAACCTTGGGAATTACAACTTTTTGTTGCAAAAGTGACGTCATAATTTGACCAATAATCGTCGATTACCGTCAAAATATAACAATGACGGAGTTCAAATTTGCACCGGCACACTCGGGTGGGGTATCCTCAAGAAGTAATCACGCTAATTCGGCTTTTCGGGTTGGCTCGAAAATTAAAAAGTTTATTCCCCCGGTAGGGAAAAGGGAAGAGCGGCCATCTTGTTTTTCTAATAGTCAACTATGGAAATCGCGTTTTGACGGTACAAATCGACCAAGTTGAGCATCCTGAACAACTTTCCTGTGTGGAGTCATGCAAAATTCGCAAAACCTTGGGAATAACAACTTTTTGTTGCAAAAGTGACGTCATAATTTTACCAAAAATCGTCAATTACCGCCAAAATATAACAGTGACGGAGTTCAAATTTGCACCGGCACACTCGGGTGGGGTATCCGCAAGAAGTAATCACGCTAATTCGGCTTTTCGGGGTGGCTCGAAAATTAAAATTTTATTCCCCGGTTAGGGAAAAGGGAAGAGCGGCCATCTTGTTTTTCTAATAGTCAACTCTGGAAATCGCGTTTTGACGGTGCAAATCGACCAAGTTGAGCATCCTGAACAGCTTTCCTGTGTGGAGTCATGCAAAATTCGCAAAACCTTGGGAATTACAACTTTTTGTTGCAAAAGTGACGTCATAATTTGACCAATAATCGTCGATTACCGCCAAAATATAACAGTGACGGAGATAAATTTGCACCGGCACACTCGGGTGGGGTATCCTCAAGAAGTAATCACGCTAATTCGGCTTTTCGGGGTGGCTCGAAAATTAAAAAGTTTATTCCCCCGGTAGGGAAAAGGGAAGAGCGGCCATCTTGTTTTTCTAATAGTCAACTCTGGAAATCGCGTTTTGACGGTACAAATCGACCAAGTTGAGCATCCTGAACAACTTTCCTGTGTGGAGTCATGCAAAATTCGCAAAACCTTGGGAATTACAACTTTTTGGTGCAAAAGTGACGTCATAATTTGACCAATAATCGTCGATTACCATCAAAATATAACAATGACGGAGTTCAAATTTGCACCGGCACACTCGGGTGGGGTATCCTCAAGAAGTAATCACGCTTATTCGGCTTTTCGGGGTGGCTCGAAAATTAAAAAGTTTATTCCCCCGGTAGGGAAAAGGGAAGAGCGGCCATCTTGTTTTTCTAATAGTCAACTCTGGAAATCGCGTTTTGACGGTACAAATCGACCAAGTTGAGCATCCTGAACAACTTTCCTGTGTGGAGTCATGCAAAATTCGCAAAACCTTGGGAATTACAACTTTTTGGTGCAAAAGTGACGTCATAATTTGACCAATAATCGTCGATTACCATCAAAATATAACAATGACGGAGTTCAAATTTGCACCGGCACACTCGGGTGGGTTATCTGCAAGAAGTAATCACGCTAATTCGGCTTTTCGGGGTGGCTCGAAAATTAAAATTTTATTCCCCGGTTAGGGAAAAGGGAAGAGCGGCCATCTTGTTGTTCTAATAGTCAACTCTTGAAATCGCGTTTTGACGGTACAAATCGACCAAGTTGAGCATCCAGAACAACTTTCCTGTGTGGAGTCATGCAAAATTCGCAAAACCTTGGGAATAACAACTTTTTGTTGCAAAAGTGACGTCATAATTTGACCAATAATCGTCGATTACCGTCAAAATATAACAATGACGGAGTTCAAATTTGCACCGGCACACTCGGGTGGGGTATCCTCAAGAAGTAATCACGCTAATTCGGCTTTTCGGGTTGGCTCGAAAATTAAAAAGTTTATTCCCCCGGTAGGGAAAAGGGAAGAGCGGCCATCTTGTTTTTCTAATAGTCAACTATGGAAATCGCGTTTTGACGGTACAAATCGACCAAGTTGAGCATCCTGAACAACTTTCCTGTGTGGAGTCATGCAAAATTCGCAAAACCTTGGGAATAACAACTTTTTGTTGCAAAAGTGACGTCATAATTTGACCAATAATCGTCGATTACCGCCAAAATATAACAGTGACGGAGATAAATTTGCACCGGCACACTCGGGTGGGGTATCCTCAAGAAGTAATCACGCTAATTCGGCTTTTCGGGGTGGCTCGAAAATTAAAAAGTTTATTCCCCCGGTAGGGAAAAGGGAAGAGCGGCCATCTTGTTTTTCTAATAGTCAACTCTGGAAATCGCGTTTTGACGGTACAAATCGACCAAGTTGAGCATCCTGAACAACTTTCCTTTGTGGAGTCATGCAAAATTCGCAAAACCTTGGGAATAACAACTTTTTGGTGCAAAAGTGACGTCATAATTTGACCAATAATCGTCGATTACAATCAAAATATAACAATGACGGAGTTCAAATTTGCACCGGCACACTCGGGTGGGGTATCCTCAAGAAGTAATCACGCTTATTCGGCTTTTCGGGGTGGCTCGAAAATTAAAAAGTTTATTCCCCCGGTAGGGAAAAGGGAAGAGCGGCCATCTTGTTTTTCTAATAGTCAACTCTGGAAATCGCGTTTTGACGGTACAAATCGACCAAGTTGAGCATCCTGAACAACTTTCCTGTGTGGAGTCATGCAAAATTCGCAAAACCTTGGGAATTACAACTTTTTGGTGCAAAAGTGACGTCATAATTTGACCAATAATCGTCGATTACCATCAAAATATAACAATGACGGAGTTCAAATTTGCACCGGCACACTCGGGTGGGTTATCCGCAAGAAGTAATCACGCTAATACGGCTTTTCGGGGTGGCTCGAAAATTAAAATTTTATTCCCCGGTTAGGGAAAAGGGAAGAGCGGCCATCTTGTTGTTCTAATAGTCAACTCTTGAAATCGCGTTTTGACGGTACAAATCGACCAAGTTGAGCATCCTGAACAACTTTCCTGTGTGGAGTCATGCAAAATTCGCAAAACCTTGGGAATAACAACTTTTTTTGCAAAAGTGACGTCATAATTTGACCAATAATCGTCGATTACCGTCAAAATATAACAATGACGGAGTTCAAATTTGCACCGGCACACTCGGGTGGGGTATCCTCAAGAAGTAATCATGCTAATTCGGCTTTTCGGGGTGGCTCGAAAATTAAAAAGTTTATTCCCCCGGTAGGGAAAAGGGAGGAGCGGCCATCTTGTTTTTCTAATAGTCAACTCTGGAAATCGCGTTTTGACGGTACAAATCGACCAAGTTGAGCATCCTGAACAACTTTCCTGTGTGGAGTCATGCAAAATTCGCAAAACCTTGGGAATTACAACTTTTTGGTGCAAAAGTGACGTCATAATTTGACCAATAATCGTCGATTACCGCCAAAATATAACAGTGACGGAGCTCAAATTTGCACCGGCACACTCGGGTGGGGTATCCTCAAGAAGTAATCACGCTAATTCGGCTTTTCGGGGTGGCTCGAAAATTAAAAAGTTTATTCCCCCGGTAGGGAAAAGGGAAGAGCGGCCATCTTGTTTTTCTAATAGTCAACTCTGGAAATCGCGTTTTGACGGTACAAATCGACCAAGTTGAGCATCCTGAACAACTTTCCTGTGTGGAGTCATGCAAAATTCGCAAAACCTTGGGAATTACAACTTTTTGTTGCAAAAGTGACGTCATAATTTGACCAAAAATTGTCGATTACCGCCAAAATATAACAGTGACGGAGTTCAAATTTGCACCGGCACACTCGGGTGGGTTATCCTCAAGAAGTAATCACGCTAATTCGGCTTTTCGGGGTGGCTCGAAATTTAAAAAGTTTATTCCCCCGGTAGGGAAAAGGGAAGAGCGGCCATCTTGTTTTTCTAATAGTCAACTCTGGAAATCGCGTTTTGACGGTACAAATCGACCAAGTTGAGCATCCTGAACAACTTTCCTGTGTGGAGTCATGCAAAATTCGCAAAACCTTGGGAATTACAACTTTTTGGTGCAAAAGTGACGTCATAATTTGACCAATAATCGTCGATTACCATAAAAATATAACAATGACGGAGTTCAAATTTGCACCGGCACACTCGGGTGGGGTATCCTCAAGAAGTAATCACGCTTATTCGGCTTTTCGGGGTGGCTCGAAAATTAAAAAGTTTATTCCCCCGGTAGGGAAAAGGGAAGAGCGGCCATCTTGTTTTTCTAATAGTCAACTCTGGAAATCGCGTTTTGACGGTACAAATCGACCAAGTTGAGCATCCTGAACAACTTTCCTGTGTGGAGTCATGCAAAATTCGCAAAACCTTGGGAATTACAACTTTTTGGTGCAAAAGTGACGTCATAATTTGACCAATAATCGTCGATTACCATCAAAATATAACAATGACGGAGTTCAAATTTGCACCGGCACACTCGGGTGGGTTATCCGCAAGAAGTAATCACGCTAATTCGGCTTTTCGGGGTGGCTCGAAAATTAAAATTTTATTTCCCCGGTTAGGGAAAAGGGAAGAGCGGCCATCTTGTTGTTCTAATAGTCAACTCTTGAAATCGCGTTTTGACGGTACAAATCGACCAAGTTGAGCATCCTGAACAACTTTCCTGTGTGGAGTCATGCAAAATTCGCAAAACCTTGGGAATAACAACTTTTTGTTGCAAAAGTGACGTCATAATTTGACCAATAATCGTCGATTACCGTCAAAATATAACAATGACGGAGTTCAAATTTGCACCGGCACACTCGGGTGGGTTATCCGCAAGAAGTAATCACGCTAATTCGGCTTTTCGGGGTGGCTCGAAAATTAAAAAGTTTATTCCCCCGGTAGGGAAAAGGGAAGAGCGGCCATCTTGTTTTTCTAATAGTCAACTCTGGAAATCGCGTTTTGACGGTACAAATCGACCAAGTTGAGCATCCTGAACAACTTTCCTGTGTGGAGTCATGCAAAATTCGCAAAACCTTGGGAATAACAACTTTTTGTTGCAAAAGTGACGTCATAATTTGACCAATAATCGTCGATTACCGTCAAAATATAACAATGACGGAGTTCAAATTTGCACCGGCACACTCGGGTGGGGTATCCTCAAGAAGTAATCACGCTAATTCGGCTTTTCGGGGTGGCTCGAAAATTAAAAAGTTTATTCCCCCGGTAGGGAAAAGGGAAGAGCGGCCATCTTGTTTTTCTAATAGTCAACTCTGGAAATCGCGTTTTGACGGTACAAATCGACCAAGTTGAGCATCCTGAACAACTTTCCTGTGTGGAGTCATGCAAAATTCGCAAAACCTTGGGAATTACAACTTTTTGGTGCAAAAGTGACGTCATAATTTGACCAATAATCGTCGATTACCGCCAAAATATAACAGTGACGGAGTTCAAATTTGCACCGGCACACTCGGGTGGGGTATCCTCAAGAAGTAATCACGCTAATTCGGCTTTTCGGGGTGGCTCGAAAATTAAAAAGTTTATTCCCCCGGTAGGGAAAAGGGAAGAGCGGCCATCTTGTTTTTCTAATAGTCAACTCTGGAAATCGCGTTTTGACGGTACAAATCGACCAAGTTGAGCATCTTGAACAACTTTCCTGTGTGGAGTCATGCAAAATTCGCAAAACCTTGGGAATTACAACTTTTTGGTGCAAAAGTGACGTCATAATTTGACCAATAATCGTCGATTACCATCAAAATATAACAATGACGGAGTTCAAATTTGCACCGGCACACTCGGGTGGGTTATCCGCAAGAAGTAATCACGCTAATTCGGCTTTTCGGGGTGGCTCGAAAATTAAAATTTTATTCCCCGGTTAGGGAAAAGGGAAGAGCGGCCATCTTGTTGTTCTAATAGTCAACTCTTAAAATCGCGTTTTGACGGTACAAATCGACCAAGTTGAGCATCCTGAACAACTTTCCTGTGTGGAGTCATGCAAAATTCGCAAAACCTTGGGAATAACAACTTTTTGTTGCAAAAGTGACGTCATAATTTGACCAATAATCGTCGATTACCGTCAAAATATAACAATGACGGAGTTCAAATTTGCACCGGCACACTCGGGTGGGTTATCCGCAAGAAGTAATCACGCTAATTCGGCTTTTCGGGGTGGCTCGAAAATTAAAATTTTATTCCCCGGTTAGGGAAAAGGGAAGAGCGGCCATCTTGTTGTTCTAATAGTCAACTCTTGAAATCGCGTTTTGACGGTACAAATCGACCAAGTTGAGCATCCTGAACAACTTTCCTGTGTGGAGTCATGCAAAATTCGCAAAACCTTGGGAATAACAACTTTTTGTTGCAAAAGTGACGTCATAATTTGACCAATAATCGTCGATTACCGTCAAAATATAACAATGACGGAGTTCAAATTTGCACCGGCACACTCGGGTGGGGTATCCTCAAGAAGTAATCACGCTAATTCGGCTTTTCGGGGTGGCTCGAAAATTAAAAAGTTTATTCCCCCGGTAGGGAAAAGGGAAGAGCGGCCATCTTGTTTTTCTAATAGTCAACTCTGGAAATCGCGTTTTGACGGTACAAATCGACCAAGTTGAGCATCCTGAACAACTTTCCTGTGTGGAGTCATGCAAAATTCGCAAAACCTTGGGAATTACAACTTTTTGGTGCAAAAGTGACGTCATAATTTGACCAATAATCGTCGATTACCGCCAAAATATAACAGTGACGGAGTTCAAATTTGCACCGGCACACTCGGGTGGGGTATCCTCAAGAAGTAATCACGCTAATTCGGCTTTTCGGGGTGGCTCGAAAATTAAAAAGTTTATTCCCCCGGTAGGGAAAAGGGAAGAGCGGCCATCTTGTTTTTCTAATAGTCAACTCTGGAAATCGCGTTTTGACGGTACAAATCGACCAAGTTGAGCATCCTGAACAACTTTCCTGTGTGGAGTCATGCAAAATTCGCAAAACCTTGGGAATTACAACTTTTTGTTGCAAAAGTGACGTCATAATTTGACCAAAAATTGTCGATTACCGCCAAAATATAACAGTGACGGAGTTCAAATTTGCACCGGCACACTCGGGTGGGTTATCCTCAAGAAGTAATCACGCTAATTCGGCTTTTCGGGGTGGCTCGAAATTTAAAAAGTTTATTCCCCCGGTAGGGAAAAGGGAAGAGCGGCCATCTTGTTTTTCTAATAGTCAACTCTGGAAATCGCGTTTTGACGGTACAAATCGACCAAGTTGAGCATCCTGAACAACTTTCCTGTGTGGAGTCATGCAAAATTCGCAAAACCTTGGGAATTACAACTTTTTGGTGCAAAAGTGACGTCATAATTTGACCAATAATCGTCGATTACCATAAAAATATAACAATGACGGAGTTCAAATTTGCACCGGCACACTCGGGTGGGGTATCCTCAAGAAGTAATCACGCTTATTCGGCTTTTCGGGGTGGCTCGAAAATTAAAAAGTTTATTCCCCCGGTAGGGAAAAGGGAAGAGCGGCCATCTTGTTTTTCTAATAGTCAACTCTGGAAATCGCGTTTTGACGGTACAAATCGACCAAGTTGAGCATCCTGAACAACTTTCCTGTGTGGAGTCATGCAAAATTCGCAAAACCTTGGGAATTACAACTTTTTGGTGCAAAAGTGACGTCATAATTTGACCAATAATCGTCGATTACCATCAAAATATAACAATGACGGAGTTCAAATTTGCACCGGCACACTCGGGTGGGTTATCCGCAAGAAGTAATCACGCTAATTCGGCTTTTCGGGGTGGCTCGAAAATTAAAATTTTATTCCCCGGTTAGGGAAAAGGGAAGAGCGGCCATCTTGTTGTTCTAATAGTCAACTCTTGAAATCGCGTTTTGACGGTACAAATCGACCAAGTTGAGCATCCTGAACAACTTTCCTGTGTGGAGTCATGCAAAATTCGCAAAACCTTGGGAATAACAACTTTTTGTTGCAAAAGTGACGTCATAATTTGACCAATAATCGTCGATTACCGTCAAAATATAACAATGACGGAGTTCAAATTTGCACCGGCACACTCGGGTGGGTTATCCGCAAGAAGTAATCACGTTAATTCGGCTTTTCGGGGTGGCTCGAAAATTAAAATTTTATTCCCCGGTTAGGGAAAAGGGAAGAGCGGCCATCTTGTTGTTCTAATAGTCAACTCTTGAAATCGCGTTTTGACGGTACAAATCGACCAAGTTGAGCATCCTGAACAACTTTCCTGTGTGGAGTCATGCAAAATTCGCAAAACCTTGGGAATAACAACTTTTTGTTGCAAAAGTGACGTCATAATTTGACCAATAATCGTCGATTACCGTCAAAATATAACAATGACGGAGTTCAAATTTGCACCGGCACACTCGGGTGGGGTATCCTCAAGAAGTAATCACGCTAATTCGGCTTTTCGGGGTGGCTCGAAAATTAAAAAGTTTATTCCCCCGGTAGGGAAAAGGGAAGAGCGGCCATCTTGTTTTTCTAATAGTCAACTCTGGAAATCGCGTTTTGACGGTACAAATCGACCAAGTTGAGCATCCTGAACAACTTTCCTGTGTGGAGTCATGCAAAATTCGCAAAACCTTGGGAATTACAACTTTTTGGTGCAAAAGTGACGTCATAATTTGACCAATAATCGTCGATTACCGCCAAAATATAACAGTGACGGAGTTCAAATTTGCACCGGCACACTCGGGTGGGGTATCCTCAAGAAGTAATCACGCTAATTCGGCTTTTCGGGGTGGCTCGAAAATTAAAAAGTTTATTCCCCCGGTAGGGAAAAGGGAAGAGCGGCCATCTTGTTTTTCTAATAGTCAACTCTGGAAATCGCGTTTTGACGGTACAAATCGACCAAGTTGAGCATCCTGAACAACTTTCCTGTGTGGAGTCATGCAAAATTCGCAAAACCTTGGGAATTACAACTTTTTGTTGCAAAAGTGACGTCATAATTTGACAAAAAATTGTCGATTACCGCCAAAATATAACAGTGACGGAGTTCAAATTTGCACCGGCACACTCGGGTGGGTTATCCTCAAGAAGTAATCACGCTAATTCGGCTTTTCGGGGTGGCTCGAAAATTAAAAAGTTTATTCCCCCGGTAGGGAAAAGGGAAGAGCGGCCATCTTGTTTTTCTAATAGTCAACTCTGGAAATCGCGTTTTGACGGTACAAATCGACCAAGTTGAGCATCCTGAACAACTTTCCTGTGTGGAGTCATGCAAAATTCGCAAAACCTTGGGAATTACAACTTTTTGGTGCAAAAGTGACGTCATAATTTGACCAATAATCGTCGATTACCGTCAAAATATAACAATGACGGAGTTCGAATTTGCACCGGCACACTCGGGTGGGGTATCCTCAAGAAGTAATCACGCTAATTCGGCTTTTCGGGGTGGCTCGAAAATTAAAAAGTTTATTCCCCCGGTAGGGAAAAGGGAAGAGCGGCCATCTTGTTTTTCTAATAGTCAACTCTGGAAATCGCGTTTTGACGGTACAAATCGACCAAGTTGAGCATCCTGAACAACTTTCATGTGTGGAGTCATGCAAAATTCGCAAAACCTTGGGAATTACAACTTTTTGTTGCAAAAGTGACGTCATAATTTGACCAAAAATTGTCGATTACCGCCAAAATATAACAGTGACGGAGTTCAAATTTGCACCGGCACACTCGGGTGGGTTATCCTCAAGAAGTAATCACGCTAATTCGGCTTTTCGGGGTGGCTCGAAAATTAAAAAGTTTATTCCCCCGGTAGGGAAAAGGGAAGAGCGGCCATCTTGTTTTTCTAATAGTCAACTCTGGAAAATGCGTTTTGACGGTACAAATCGACCAAGTTGAGCATCCTGAACAACTTTCCTGTGTGGAGTCATGCAAAATTCGCAAAACCTTGGGAATTACAACTTTTTGGTGCAAAAGTGACGTCATAATTTGACCAATAATCGTCGATTACCGTCAAAATATAACAATGACGGAGTTCAAATTTGCACCGGCACACTCGGGTGGGGTATCCTCAAGAAGTAATCACGCTAATTCGGCTTTTCGGGGTGGCTCGAAAATTAAAAAGTTTATTCCCCCGGTAGGGAAAAGGGAAGAGCGGCCATCTTGTTTTTCTAATAGTCAACTCTGGAAATCGCGTTTTGACGGTACAAATCGACCAAGTTGAGCATCCTGAACAACTTTCCTGTGTGGAGTCATGCAAAATTCGCAAAACCTTGGGAATTACAACTTTTTGGTGCAAAAGTGACGTCATAATTTGACCAATAATCGTCGATTACCGCCAAAATATAACAGTGACGGAGTTCAAATTTGCACCGGCACACTCGGGTGTGTTATCCTCAAGAAGTAATCACGCTAATTCGGCTTTTCGGGGTGGCTCGAAAATTAAAAAGTTTATTCCCCCGGTAGGGAAAAGGGAAGAGCGGCCATCTTGTTTTTCTAATAGTCAACTCTGGAAATCGCGTTTTGACGGTACAAATCGACCAAGTTGAGCATCCTGAACAACTTTCCTGTGTGGAGTCATGCAAAATTCGCAAAACCTTGGGAATAACAACTTTTTGTTGCAAAAGTGGCGTCATAATTTTACCAAAAATCGTCAATTACCGCCAAAATATAACAGTGACGGAGTTCAAATTTGCACCGGCACACTCGGGTGGGGTATCCGCAAGAAGTAATCACGCTTATTCGGCTTTTCGGGGTGGCTCGAAAATTAAAATTTTATTCCCCGGTTAGGGTAAAGGGAAGAGCGGCCATCTTGTTTTTCTAATAGTCAACTCTGGAAATCGTGTTTTGACGGTGCAAATCGACCAAGTTGAGCATCCTGAACAGCTTTCCTGTGTGGAGTCATGCAAAATTCGCAAAACCTTGGGAATTACAACTTTTTGTTGCAAAAGTGACGTCATAATTTGACCAATAATCGTCGATCACCGCCAAAATATAACAGTGACGGAGATAAATTTGCACCGGCACACTCGGGTGGGGTATCCTCAAGAAGTAATCACGCTAATTCGGCTTTTCGGGGTGGCTCGAAAATTAAAAAGTTTATTCCCCCGGTAGGGAAAAGGGAAGAGCGGCCATCTTGTTTTTCTAATAGTCAACTCTGGAAATCGCGTTTTGACGGTACAAATCGACCAAGTTGAGCATCCTGAACAACTTTCATGTGTGGAGTCATGCAAAATTCGCAAAACCTTGGGAATAACAACTTTTTGTTGCAAAAGTGACGTCATAATTTTACCAAAAATCGTCAATTACCGCCAAAATATAA
This sequence comes from Asterias amurensis, assembly GCF_032118995.1. Classification (NCBI taxonomy): domain Eukaryota; kingdom Metazoa; phylum Echinodermata; class Asteroidea; order Forcipulatida; family Asteriidae; genus Asterias; species Asterias amurensis. The sequence continues at coordinate 7,572,994 of NC_092669.1, read as the reverse complement.
CAGTGACGGAGTTCAAATTTGCATCGGCACACTCGGGTGGGGTATCCGCAAGAAGTAATCACGCTAATTCGGCTTTTCGGGGTGGCTCGAAAATTAAAATTTTATTCCCCGGTTAGGGAAAAGGGAAGAGCGGCCATCTTGTTTTTCTAATAGTCAACTCTGGAAATCGCGTTTTGACTGTGCAAATCGACCAAGTTGAGCATCCTGAACAGCTTTCCTGTGTGGAGTCATGCAAAATTCGCAAAACCTTGGGAATTACAACTTTTTGTTGCAAAAGTGACGTCATAATTTGACCAATAATCGTCGATTACCGCCAAAATATAACAGTGACGGAGTTAAATTTGCACCGGCACACTCGGGTGGGGTATCCTCAAGAAGTAATCACGCTAATTCGGCTTTTCGGGGTGGCTCGAAAATTAAAAAGTTTATTCCCCCGGTAGGGAAAAGGGAAGAGCGGCCATCTTGTTTTTCTAATAGTCAACTCTGGAAATCGCGTTTTGACGGTACAAATCGACCAAGTTGAGCATCCTGAACAACTTTCCTGTGTGGAGTCATGCAAAATTCGCAAAACCTTGGGAATTACAACTTTTTGGTGCAAAAGTGACGTCATAATTTGACCAATAATCGTCGATTACCATCAAAATATAACAATGACGGAGTTCAAATTTGCACCGGCACACTCGGGTGGGGTATCCTCAAGAAGTAATCACGCTTATTCGGCTTTTCGGGGTGGCTCGAAAATTAAAAAGTTTATTCCCCCGGTAGGGAAAAGGGAAGAGCGGCCATCTTGTTTTTCTAATAGTCAACTCTGGAAATCGCGTTTTGACGGTACAAATCGACCAAGTTGAGCATCCTGAACAACTTTCGCAAAACCTTGGGAATTACAACTTTTTGTTGCAAAAGTGACGTCATAATTTGACCAATAATCGTCGATTACCGCCAAAATATAACAATGACGGAGTTCAAATTTGCACCGGCACACTCGGGTGGGGTATCCTCAAGAAGTAATCACGCTAATTCGGCTTTTCGGGGTGGCTCGAAAATTAAAAAGTTTATTCTCCCGGTAGGGAAAAGGGAAGAGCGGCCATCTTGTTTTTCTAATAGTCAACTCTGGAAATCGCGTTTTGACGGTACAAATCGACCAAGTTGAGCATCCTGAACAACTTTCCTGTGTGGAGTCATGCAAAATTCGCAAAACCTTGGGAATTACAACTATTTGGTGCAAAAGTGACGTCATAATTTGACCAATAATCGTCGATTACCGTCAAAATATAACAATGACGGAGTTCAAATTTGCACCGGCACACTCGAGTGGGGTATCCTCAAGAAGTAATCACGCTAATTCGGCTTTTCGGGTTGGCTCGAAAATTAAAAAGTTTATTCCCCCGGTAGGGAAAAGGGAAGAGCGGCCATCTTGTTTTTCTAATAGTCAACTATGGAAATCGCGTTTTGACGGTACAAATCGACCAAGTTGAGCATCCTGAACAACTTTCCTGTGTGGAGTCATGCAAAATTCGCAAAACCTTGGGAATAACAACTTTTTGTTGCAAAAGTGACGTCATAATTTTACCAAAAATCGTCAATTACCGCCAAAATATAACAGTGACGGAGTTCAAATTTGCACCGGCACACTCGGGTGGGGTATCCGCAAGAAGTAATCACGCTAATTCGGCTTTTCGGGGTGGCTCGAAAATTAAAATTTTATTCCCCGGTTAGGGAAAAGGGAAGAGCGGCCATCTTGTTTTTCTAATAGTCAACTCTGGAAATCGCGTTTTGACGGTGCAAATCGACCAAGTTGAGCATCCTGAACAGCTTTCCTGTGTGGAGTCATGCAAAATTCGCAAAACCTTGGGAATTACAACTTTTTGTTGCAAAAGTGACGTCATAATTTGACCAATAATCGTCGATTACCGCCAAAATATAACAGTGACGGAGATAAATTTGCACCGGCACACTCGGGTGGGGTATCCTCAAGAAGTAATCACGCTAATTCGGCTTTTCGGGGTGGCTCGAAAATTAAAAAGTTTATTCCCCCGGTAGGGAAAAGGGAAGAGCGGCCATCTTGTTTTTCTAATAGTCAACTCTGGAAATCGCGTTTTGACGGTACAAATCGACCAAGTTGAGCATCCTGAACAACTTTCCTGTGTGGAGTCATGCAAAATTCGCAAAACCTTGGGAATTACAACTTTTTGGTGCAAAAGTGACGTCATAATTTGACCAATAATCGTCGATTACCATCAAAATATAACAATGACGGAGTTCAAATTTGCACCGGCACACTCGGGTGGGGTATCCTCAAGAAGTAATCACGCTTATTCGGCTTTTCGGGGTGGCTCGAAAATTAAAAAGTTTATTCCCCCGGTAGGGAAAAGGGAAGAGCGGCCATCTTGTTTTTCTAATAGTCAACTCTGGAAATCGCGTTTTGACGGTACAAATCGACCAAGTTGAGCATCCTGAACAACTTTCCTGTGTGGAGTCATGCAAAATTCGCAAAACCTTGGGAATTACAACTTTTTGGTGCAAAAGTGACGTCATAATTTGACCAATAATCGTCGATTACCATCAAAATATAACAATGACGGAGTTCAAATTTGCACCGGCACACTCGGGTGGGTTATCTGCAAGAAGTAATCACGCTAATTCGGCTTTTCGGGGTGGCTCGAAAATTAAAATTTTATTCCCCGGTTAGGGAAAAGGGAAGAGCGGCCATCTTGTTGTTCTAATAGTCAACTCTTGAAATCGCGTTTTGACGGTACAAATCGACCAAGTTGAGCATCCAGAACAACTTTCCTGTGTGGAGTCATGCAAAATTCGCAAAACCTTGGGAATAACAACTTTTTGTTGCAAAAGTGACGTCATAATTTGACCAATAATCGTCGATTACCGTCAAAATATAACAATGACGGAGTTCAAATTTGCACCGGCACACTCGGGTGGGGTATCCTCAAGAAGTAATCACGCTAATTCGGCTTTTCGGGTTGGCTCGAAAATTAAAAAGTTTATTCCCCCGGTAGGGAAAAGGGAAGAGCGGCCATCTTGTTTTTCTAATAGTCAACTATGGAAATCGCGTTTTGACGGTACAAATCGACCAAGTTGAGCATCCTGAACAACTTTCCTGTGTGGAGTCATGCAAAATTCGCAAAACCTTGGGAATAACAACTTTTTGTTGCAAAAGTGACGTCATAATTTTACCAAAAATCGTCAATTACCGCCAAAATATAACAGTGACGGAGTTCAAATTTGCACCGGCACACTCGGGTGGGGTATCCGCAAGAAGTAATCACGCTAATTCGGCTTTTCGGGGTGGCTCGAAAATTAAAATTTTATTCCCCGGTTAGGGAAAAGGGAAGAGCGGCCATCTTGTTTTTCTAATAGTCAACTCTGGAAATCGCGTTTTGACGGTGCAAATCGACCAAGTTGAGCATCCTGAACAGCTTTCCTGTGTGTAGTCATGCAAAATTCGCAAAACCTTGGGAATTACAACTTTTTGGTGCAAAAGTGACGTCATAATTTGACCAATAATCGTCGATTACCATCAAAATATAACAATGACGGAGTTCAAATTTGCACCGGCACACTCGGGTGGGGTATCCTCAAGAAGTAATCACGCTTATTCGGCTTTTCGGGGTGGCTCGAAAATTAAAAAGTTTATTCCCCCGGTAGGGAAAAGGGAAGAGCGGCCATCTTGTTTTTCTAATAGTCAACTCTGGAAATCGCGTTTTGACGGTACAAATCGACCAAGTTGAGCATCCTGAACAACTTTCCTGTGTGGAGTCATGCAAAATTCGCAAAACCTTGGGAATTACAACTTTTTGGTGCAAAAGTGACGTCATAATTTGACCAATAATCGTCGATTACCATCAAAATATAACAATGACGGAGTTCAAATTTGCACCGGCACACTCGGGTGGGTTATCCGCAAGAAGTAATCACGCTAATACGGCTTTTCGGGGTGGCTCGAAAATTAAAATTTTATTCCCCGGTTAGGGAAAAGGGAAGAGCGGCCATCTTGTTGTTCTAATAGTCAACTCTTGAAATCGCGTTTTGACGGTACAAATCGACCAAGTTGAGCATCCTGAACAACTTTCCTGTGTGGAGTCATGCAAAATTCGCAAAACCTTGGGAATAACAACTTTTTTTGCAAAAGTGACGTCATAATTTGACCAATAATCGTCGATTACCGTCAAAATATAACAATGACGGAGTTCAAATTTGCACCGGCACACTCGGGTGGGGTATCCTCAAGAAGTAATCATGCTAATTCGGCTTTTCGGGGTGGCTCGAAAATTAAAAAGTTTATTCCCCCGGTAGGGAAAAGGGAGGAGCGGCCATCTTGTTTTTCTAATAGTCAACTCTGGAAATCGCGTTTTGACGGTACAAATCGACCAAGTTGAGCATCCTGAACAACTTTCCTGTGTGGAGTCATGCAAAATTCGCAAAACCTTGGGAATTACAACTTTTTGGTGCAAAAGTGACGTCATAATTTGACCAATAATCGTCGATTACCGCCAAAATATAACAGTGACGGAGCTCAAATTTGCACCGGCACACTCGGGTGGGGTATCCTCAAGAAGTAATCACGCTAATTCGGCTTTTCGGGGTGGCTCGAAAATTAAAAAGTTTATTCCCCCGGTAGGGAAAAGGGAAGAGCGGCCATCTTGTTTTTCTAATAGTCAACTCTGGAAATCGCGTTTTGACGGTACAAATCGACCAAGTTGAGCATCCTGAACAACTTTCCCGTGTGGAGTCATGCAAAATTCGCAAAACCTTGGGAATTACAACTTTTTGGTGCAAAAGTGACGTCATAATTTGACCAATAATCGTCGATTACCGCCAAAATATAACAGTGACGGAGCTCAAATTTGCACCGGCACACTCGGGTGGGGTATCCTCAAGAAGTAATCACGCTAATTCGGCTTTTCGGGGTGGCTCGAAAATTAAAAAGTTTATTCCCCCGGTAGGGAAAAGGGAAGAGCGGCCATCTTGTTTTTCTAATAGTCAACTCTGGAAATCGCGTTTTGACGGTACAAATCGACCAAGTTGAGCATCCTGAACAACTTTCCTGTGTGGAGTCATGCAAAATTCGCAAAACCTTGGGAATTACAACTTTTTGTTGCAAAAGTGACGTCATAATTTGACCAAAAATTGTCGATTACCGCCAAAATATAACAGTGACGGAGTTCAAATTTGCACCGGCACACTCGGGTGGGTTATCCTCAAGAAGTAATCACGCTAATTCGGCTTTTCGGGGTGGCTCGAAATTTAAAAAGTTTATTCCCCCGGTAGGGAAAAGGGAAGAGCGGCCATCTTGTTTTTCTAATAGTCAACTCTGGAAATCGCGTTTTGACGGTACAAATCGACCAAGTTGAGCATCCTGAACAACTTTCCTGTGTGGAGTCATGCAAAATTCGCAAAACCTTGGGAATTACAACTTTTTGGTGCAAAAGTGACGTCATAATTTGACCAATAATCGTCGATTACCATAAAAATATAACAATGACGGAGTTCAAATTTGCACCGGCACACTCGGGTGGGGTATCCTCAAGAAGTAATCACGCTTATTCGGCTTTTCGGGGTGGCTCGAAAATTAAAAAGTTTATTCCCCCGGTAGGGAAAAGGGAAGAGCGGCCATCTTGTTTTTCTAATAGTCAACTCTGGAAATCGCGTTTTGACGGTACAAATCGACCAAGTTGAGCATCCTGAACAACTTTCCTGTGTGGAGTCATGCAAAATTCGCAAAACCTTGGGAATTACAACTTTTTGGTGCAAAAGTGACGTCATAATTTGACCAATAATCGTCGATTACCATCAAAATATAACAATGACGGAGTTCAAATTTGCACCGGCACACTCGGGTGGGTTATCCGCAAGAAGTAATCACGCTAATTCGGCTTTTCGGGGTGGCTCGAAAATTAAAATTTTATTCCCCGGTTAGGGAAAAGGGAAGAGCGGCCATCTTGTTGTTCTAATAGTCAACTCTTGAAATCGCGTTTTGACGGTACAACTCGACCAAGTTGAGCATCCTGAACAACTTTCCTGTGTGGAGTCATGCAAAATTCGCAAAACCTTGGGAATAACAACTTTTTGTTGCAAAAGTGACGTCATAATTTGACCAATAATCGTCGATTACCGTCAAAATATAACAATGACGGAGTTCAAATTTGCACCGGCACACTCGGGTGGGTTATCCGCAAGAAGTAATCACGCTAATTCGGCTTTTCGGGGTGGCTCGAAAATTAAAATTTTATTCCCCGGTTAGGGAAAAGGGAAGAGCGGCCATCTTGTTGTTCTAATAGTCAACTCTTGAAATCGCGTTTTGACGGTACAAATCGACCAAGTTGAGCATCCTGAACAACTTTCCTGTGTGGAGTCATGCAAAATTCGCAAAACCTTGGGAATAACAACTTTTTGTTGCAAAAGTGACGTCATAATTTGACCAATAATCGTCGATTACCGTCAAAATATAACAATGACGGAGTTCAAATTTGCACCGGCACACTCGGGTGGGGTATCCTCAAGAAGTAATCATGCTAATTCGGCTTTTCGGGGTGGCTCGAAAATTAAAAAGTTTATTCCCCCGGTAGGGAAAAGGGAGGAGCGGCCATCTTGTTTTTCTAATAGTCAACTCTGGAAATCGCGTTTTGACGGTACAAATCGACCAAGTTGAGCATCCTGAACAACTTTCCTGTGTGGAGTCATGCAAAATTCGCAAAACCTTAAGAATTACAACTTTTTGGTGCAAAAGTGACGTCATAATTTGACCAATAATCGTCGATTACCGCCAAAATATAACAGTGACGGAGCTCAAATTTGCACCGGCACACTCGGGTGGGGTATCCTCAAGAAGTAATCACGCTAATTCGGCTTTTCGGGGTGGCTCGAAAATTAAAAAGTTTATTCCCCCGGTAGGGAAAAGGGAAGAGCGGCCATCTTGTTTTTCTAATAGTCAACTCTGGAAATCGCGTTTTGACGGTACAAATCGACCAAGTTGAGCATCCTGAACAACTTTCCTGTGTGGAGTCATGCAAAATTCGCAAAACCTTGGGAATTACAACTTTTTGGTGCAAAAGTGACGTCATAATTTGACCAATAATCGTCGATTACCATCAAAATATAACAATGACGGAGTTCAAATTTGCACCGGCACACTCGGGTGGGTTATCCGCAAGAAGTAATCACGCTAATTCGGCTTTTCGGGGTGGCTCGAAAATTAAAATTTTATTCCCCGGTTAGGGAAAAGGGAAGAGCGGCCATCTTGTTGTTCTAATAGTCAACTCTTAAAATCGCGTTTTGACGGTACAAATCGACCAAGTTGAGCATCCTGAACAACTTTCCTGTGTGGAGTCATGCAAAATTCGCAAAACCTTGGGAATAACAACTTTTTGTTGCAAAAGTGACGTCATAATTTGACCAATAATCGTCGATTACCGTCAAAATATAACAATGACGGAGTTCAAATTTGCACCGGCACACTCGGGTGGGGTATCCTCAAGAAGTAATCATGCTAATTCGGCTTTTCGGGGTGGCTCGAAAATTAAAAAGTTTATTCCCCCGGTAGGGAAAAGGGAAGAGCGGCCATCTTGTTTTTCTAATAGTCAACTCTGGAAATCGCGTTTTGACGGTACAAATCGACCAAGTTGAGCATCCTGAACAGCTTTCCTGTGTGGAGTCATGCAAAATTCGCAAAACCTTGGGAATTACAACTTTTTGGTGCAAAAGTGACGTCATAATTTGACCAATAATCGTCGATTACTGCCAAAATATAACAGTGACGGAGTTCAAGTTTGCACCGGCACACTCGGGTGGGGTATCCTCAAGAAGTAGTCACGCTAATTCGGCTTTTCGGGGTGGCTCGAAAATTAAAAAGTTTTTTCCCCGGTAGGGAAAAGGGAAGAGCGGCCATTTTGTTTTTCTAATAGTCAACTCTGGAAATCGCGTTTTGACGGTACAAATCGACCAAGTTGAGCATCCTGAACAACTTTCATGTGTGGAGTCATGCAAAATTCGCAAAACCTTGGGAATTACAACTTTTTGTTGCAAAAGTGACGTCATAATTTGACCAAAAATTGTCGATTACCGCCAAAATATAACAGTGACGGAGTTCAAATTTGCACCGGCACACTCGGGTGGGTTATCCTCAAGAAGTAATCACGCTAATTCGGCTTTTCGGGGTGGCTCGAAAATTAAAAAGTTTATTCCCCCGGTAGGGAAAAGGGAAGAGCGGCCATCTTGTTTTTCTAATAGTCAACTCTGGAAATCGCGTTTTGACGGTACAAATCGACCAAGTTGAGCATCCTGAACAACTTTCCTGTGTGGAGTCATGCAAAATTCGCAAAACCTTGGGAATTACAACTTTTTGGTGCAAAAGTGACGTCATAATTTGACCAATAATCGTCGATTACCGCCAAAATATAACAGTGACGGAGTTCAAATTTGCACCGGCACACTCGGGTGGGGTATCCTCAAGAAGTAATCACGCTAATTCGGCTTTTCGGGGTGGCTCGAAAATTAAAAAGTTTATTCCCCCGGTAGGGAAAAGGGAAGAGCGGCCATCTTGTTTTTCTAATAGTCAACTCTGGAAATCGCGTTTTGACGGTACAAATCGACCAAGTTGAGCATCCTGAACAGCTTTCTTGTGTGGAGTCATGCAAAATTCGCAAAACCTTGGGAATTACAACTTTTGGTGCAAAAGTGACGTCATAATTTGACCAATAATCGTCGATTACCGCCAAAATATAACAATGACGGAGTTCAAGTTTGCACCGGCACACTCGGGTGGGGTATCCTCAAGAAGTAATCACGCTAATTCGGCTTTTCGGGGTGGCTCGAAAATTAAAAAGTTTTTTCCCCGGTAGGGAAAAGGGAAGAGCGGCCATCTTGTTTTTCTAATAGTCAACTCTGGAAATCGCGTTTTGACGGTACAAATCGACCAAGTTGAGCATCCTGAACAACTTTCCTGTGTGGAGTCATGCAAAATTCGCAAAACCTTGGGAATTACAACTTTTTGTTGCAAAAGTGACGTCATAATTTGACCAAAAATCGTCAATTACCGCCAAAATATAACAGTGACGGAGTTCAAATTTGCACCGGCACACTCGGGTGGGGTATCCGCAAGAAGTAATCACGCTAATTCGGCTTTTCGGGGTGGCTCGAAAATTAAAATTTTATTCCCCGGTTAGGGAAAAGGGAAGAGCGGCCATCTTGTTTTTCTAATAGTCAACTCTGGAAATCGCGTTTTGACGGTACAAATCGACCAAGTTGAGCATCCTGAACAACTTTCCTGTGTGGAGTCATGCAAAATTCGCAAAACCTTGGGAATTACAACTTTTTGGTGCAAAAGTGACGTCATAATTTGACCAATAATCGTCGATTACCATCAAAATATAACAATGACGGAGTTCAAATTTGCACCGGCACACTCGGGTGGGTTATCCTCAAGAAGTAATCACGCTAATTCGGCTTTTCGGGGTGGCTCGAAAATTAAAAAGTTTATTCCCCCGGTAGGGAAAAGGGAAGAGCGGCCATCTTGTTTTTCTAATAGTCAACTCTGGAAATCGCGTTTTGACGGTACAAATCGACCAAGTTGAGCATCCTGAACAACTTTCCTGTGTGGAGTCATGCAAAATTCGCAAAACCTTGGGAATTACAACTTTTTGGTGCAAAAGTGACGTCATAATTTGACCAATAATCGTCGATTACCGCCAAAATATAACAGTGACGGAGTTCAAATTTGCACCGGCACACTCGGGTGGGGTATCCTCAAGAAGTAATCACGCTAATTCGGCTTTTCGGGGTGGCTCGAAAATTAAAAAGTTTATTCCCCCGGTAGGGAAAAGGGAAGAGCGGCCATCTTGTTTTTCTAATAGTCAACTCTGGAAATCGCGTTTTGACGGTACAAATCGACCAAGTTGAGCATCCTGAACAGCTTTCTTGTGTGGAGTCATGCAAAATTCGCAAAACCTTGGGAATTACAACTTTTTGGTGCAAAAGTGACGTCATAATTTGACCAATAATCGTCGATTACCGCCAAAATATAACAATGACGGAGTTCAAGTTTGCACCGGCACACTCGGGTGGGGTATCCTCAAGAAGTAATCACGCTAATTCGGCTTTTCGGGGTGGCTCGAAAATTAAAAAGTTTTTTCCCCGGTAGGGAAAAGGGAAGAGCGGCCATCTTGTTTTTCTAATAGTCAACTCTGGAAATCGCGTTTTGACGGTACAAATCGACCAAGTTGAGCATCCTGAACAACTTTCCTGTGTGGAGTCATGCAAAATTCGCAAAACCTTGGGAATTACAACTTTTTGTTGCAAAAGTGACGTCATAATTTGACCAAAAATTGCAATTACCGCCAAAATATAACAGTGACGGAGTTCAAATTTGCACCGGCACACTCGGGTGGGGTATCCGCAAGAAGTAATCACGCTAATTCGGCTTTTCGGGGTGGCTCGAAAATTAAAATTTTATTCCCCGGTTAGGGAAAAGGGAAGAGCGGCCATCTTGTTTTTCTAATAGTCAACTCTGGAAATCGCGTTTTGACGGTACAAATCGACCAAGTTGAGCATCCTGAACAACTTTCCTGTGTGGAGTCATGCAAAATTCGCAAAACCTTGGGAATTACAACTTTTTGGTGCAAAAGTGACGTCATAATTTGACCAATAATCGTCGATTACCATCAAAATATAACAATGACGGAGTTCAAATTTGCACCGGCACACTCGGGTGGGTTATCCGCAAGAAGTAATCACGCTAATTCGGCTTTTCGGGTGGCTCGAAAATTAAAAAGTTTTTTCCCCGGTAGGAAAAAGGGAAGAGCGGCCATCTTGTTTTTCTAATAGTCAACTCTGGAAATCGCGTTTTGACGGTACAAATCGACCAAGTTGAGCCATCCTGAACAACTTTCATGTGTGGAGTCATGCAAAATTCGCAAACCTTGGGAATTACAACTTTTTGTTGCAAAAGTGACGTCATAATTTGACCAAAAATTGTCGATTACCGCCAAAATATAACAGTGACGGAGTTCAAATTTGCACCGGCACACTCGGGTGGGTTATCCTCAAGAAGAAATCACGCTAATTCGGCTTTTCGGGGTGGCTCGAAAATTAAAAAGTTTATTCCCCCGGTAGGGAAAAGGGAAGAGCGGCCATCTTGTTTTTCTAATAGTCAACTCTGGAAAATGCGTTTTGACGGTACAAATCGACCAAGTTGAGCATCCTGAACAACTTTCCCGTGTGGAGTCATGCAAAATTCGCAAAACCTTGGGAATTACAACTTTTTGGTGCAAAAGTGACGTCATAATTTGACCAATAATCGTCGATTACCGTCAAAATATAACAATGACGGAGTTCAAATTTGCACCGGCACACTCGCGTGGGGTATCCTCAAGAAGTAATCACGCTAATTCGGCTTTTCGGGGTGGCTCGAAAATTAAAAAGTTTATTCCCCCGGTAGGGAAAAGGGAAGAGCGGCCATCTTGTTTTTCTAATAGTCAACTCTGGAAATCGCGTTTTGACGGTACAAATCGACCAAGTTGAGCATCCTGAACAACTTTCCTGTGTGGAGTCATGCAAAATTCGCAAAACCTTGGGAATTACAACTTTTTGGTGCAAAGTGACGTCATAATTTGACCAATAATCGTCGATTACCGCCAAATATAACAGTGACGGAGTTCAAATTTGCACCGGCACACTCGGGTGGGGTATCCTCAAGAAGTAATCACGCTAATTCGGCTTTTCGGGGTGGCTCGAAAATTAAAAAGTTTATTCCCCCGGTAGGGAAAAGGGAAGAGCGGCCATCTTGTTTTTCTAATAGTCAACTCTGGAAATCGCGTTTTGACGGTACAAATCGACCAAGTTGAGCATCCTGAACAGCTTTCCTGTGTGGAGTCATGCAAAATTCGCAAAACCTTGGGAATTACAACTTTTTGGTGCAAAAGTGACGTCATAATTTTACCAATAATCGTCGATTACCGCCAAAATATAACAGTGACGGAGTTCAAGTTTGCACCGGCACACTCGGGTGGGGTATCCTCAAGAAGTAATCACGCTAATTCGGCTTTTCGGGGTGGCTCGAAAATTAAAAAGTTTTTTCCCCGGTAGGAAAAGGGAAGAGCGGCCATCTTGTTTTTCTAATAGTCAACTCTGGAAATCGCGTTTTGACGGTACAAATCGACCAAGTTGAGCATCCTGAACAACTTTCCTGTGTGGAGTCATGCAAAATTCGCAAAACCTTGGGAATTACAACTTTTTGGTGCAAAAGTGACGTCATAATTTGACCAATAATCGTCGATTACCGCCAAAATATAACAGTGACGGAGTTCAAATTTGCACCGGCACACTCGGGTGGGGTATCCTCAAGAAGTAATCACGCTAATTCGGCTTTTCGGGGTGGCTCGAAAATTAAAAAGTTTATTCCCCCGGTAAGGAAAAGGGAAGAGCGGCCATCTTGTTTTTCTAATAGTCAACTCTGGAAAACGCGTTTTGACGGTACAAATCGACCAAGTTGAGCATCCTGAACAGCTTTCCTGTGTAGAGTCATGCAAAATTCGCAAACCTTGGGAATTACAACTTTTTGGTGCAAAAGTGACGTCATAATTTGACCAATAATCGTCGATTACCGCCAAAATATAACAGTGACGGAGTTCAAGTTTGCACCGGCACACTCGGGTGGGTATCCTCAAGAAGTAATCACGCTAATTCGGCTTTTCGGGGTGGCTCGAAAATTAAAAAGTTTTTTCCCCGGTAGGGAAAAGGGAAGAGCGGCCATCTTGTTTTTCTAATAGTCAACTCTGGAAATCGCGTTTTGACGGTACAAATCGACCAAGTTGAGCATCCTGAACAACTTTCCTGTGTGGAGTCATGCAAAATTCGCAAAACCTTGGGAATTACAACTTTTTGTTGCAAAAGTGACGTCATAATTTGACCAAAAAATCGTCAATTACCGCCAAAATATAACAGTGACGGAGTTCAAATTTGCACCGGCACACTCGGGTGGGGTATCCGCAAGAAGTAATCACGCTAATTCGGCTTTTCGGGGTGGCTCGAAAATTAAAATTTTATTCCCCGGTTAGGGAAAAGGGAAGAGCGGCCATCTTGTTTTTCTAATAGTCAACTCTGGAAATCGCGTTTGACGGTGCAAATCGACCAAGTTGAGCATCCTGAACAGCTTTCCTGTGTGGAGTCATGCAAAATTCGCAAAACCTTGGGAATTACAACTTTTTGTTGCAAAAATGACGTCATAATTTGACCAATAATCGTCGATTACCGCCAAAATATAACAGTGACGGAGATAATTAGCACCGGCACACTCGGGTGGGGTATCCTCAAGAAGTAATCACGCTAATTCGGCTTTTCGGGGTGGCTCGAAAATTAAAAGTTTATTCCCCCGGTAGGGAAAAGGGAAGAGCGGCCATCTTGTTTTCTAATAGTCAACTCTGGAAATCGCGTTTTGACGGTACAATCGACCAAGTTGAGCATCCTGAACAACTTTCCTGTGTGGAGTCATGCAAAATTCGCAAAACCTTGGGAATTACAACTTTTTGGTGCAAAAGTGACGTCATAATTTGACCAATAATCGTCGATTACCATCAAAATATAACAATGACGGAGTTCAAATTTGCACCGGCACACTCGGGTGGGTTATCCGCAAGAAGTAATCACGCTAATTCGGCTTTTCGGGGTGGCTCGAAAATTAAAAAGTTTTTTCCCCGGTAGGAAAAAGGGAAGAGCGGCCATCTTGTTTTTCTAATAGTCAACTCTGGAAATCGCGTTTTGACGGTACAAATCGACCAAGTTGAGCATCCTGAACAACTTTCATGTGTGGAGTCATGCAAAATTCGCAAAACCTTGGGAATTACAACTTTTTGTTGCAAAAGTGACGTCATAATTTGACCAAAAATTGTCGATTACCGCCAAAATATAACAGTGACGGAGTTCAAATTTGCACCGGCACACTCGGGTGGGTTATCCTCAAGAAGAAATCACGCTAATTCGGCTTTTCGGGGTGGCTCGAAAATTAAAAAGTTTATTCCCCCGGTAGGGAAAAGGGAAGAGCGGCCATCTTGTTTTTCTAATAGTCAACTCTGGAAAATGCGTTTTGACGGTACAAATCGACCAAGTTGAGCATCCTGAACAACTTTCCCGTGTGGAGTCATGCAAAATTCGCAAAACCTTGGGAATTACAACTTTTTGGTGCAAAAGTGACGTCATAATTTGACCAATAATCGTCGATTACCGTCAAAATATAACAATGACGGAGTTCAAATTTGCACCGGCACACTCGCGTGGGGTATCCTCAAGAAGTAATCACGCTAATTCGGCTTTTCGGGGTGGCTCGAAAATTAAAAAGTTTATTCCCCCGGTAGGGAAAAGGGAAGAGCGGCCATCTTGTTTTTCTAATAGTCAACTCTGGAAATCGCGTTTTGACGGTACAAATCGACCAAGTTGAGCATCCTGAACAACTTTCCTGTGTGGAGTCATGCAAAATTCGCAAAACCTTGGGAATTACAACTTTTTGGTGCAAAAGTGACGTCATAATTTGACCAATAATCGTCGATTACCGCCAAAATATAACAGTGACGGAGTTCAAATTTGCACCGGCACACTCGGGTGGGGTATCCTCAAGAAGTAATCACGCTAATTCGGCTTTTCGGGGTGGCTCGAAAATTAAAAAGTTTATTCCCCCGGTAGGGAAAAGGGAAGAGCGGCCATCTTGTTTTTCTAATAGTCAACTCTGGAAATCGCGTTTTGACGGTACAAATCGACCAAGTTGAGCATCCTGAACAGCTTTCCTGTGTGGAGTCATGCAAAATTCGCAAAACCTTGGGAATTACAACTTTTTGGTGCAAAAGTGACGTCATAATTTGACCAATAATCGTCGATTACCGCCAAAATATAACAGTGACGGAGTTCAAGTTTGCACAGGCACACTCGGGTGGGGTATCCTCAAGAAGTAATCACGCTAATTCGGCTTTTCGGGGTGGCTCGAAAATTAAAAAGTTTTTTCCCCGGTAGGGAAAAGGGAAGAGCGGCCATCTTGTTTTTCTAATAATCAACTCTGGAAATCGCGTTTTGACGGTACAAATCGACCAAGTTGAGCATCCTGAACAACTTTCCTGTGTGGAGTCATGCAAAATTCGCAAAACCTTGGGAATTACAACTTTTTGTTGCAAAAGTGACGTCATAATTTGACCAAAAATTGCCGATTACCGCCAAAATATAACAGTGACGGAGTTCAAATTTGCACCGGCACTCTCGGGTGGTTTATCCTCAAGAAGTAATCACGCTAATTCGGCTTTTCGGGGCGGCTCGAAAATTAAAAAGTTTATTCCCCCGGTAGGGAAAAGGGAAGAGCGGCCATCTTGTTTTTCTAATAGTCAACTCTGGAAATCGCGTTTTGACGGTACAAATCGACCAAGTTGAGCATGCTGAACAACTTTCCTGTGTGGAGTCATGCAAAATTCGCAAAACCTTGGGAATTACAACTTTTTGGTGCAAAAGTGACGTCATAATTTGACCAATAATCGTCGATTACCGCCAAAATATAACAGTGACGGAGTTCAAATTTGCACCGGCACACTCGGGTGGGTTATCCTCAAGAAGTAATCACGCTTATTCGGCTTTTCGGGGTGGCTCGAAAATTAAAAAGTTTATTCCCCCGGTAGGGAAAAGGGAAGAGCGGCCATCTTGTTTTTCTAATAGTCAACTCTGGAAATCGCGTTTTGACGGTACAAATCGACCAAGTTGAGCATCCTGAACAACTTTCCTGTGTGGAGTCATGCAAAATTCGCGAAACCTTGGGAATTACAACTTTTTGGTGCAAAAGTGACGTCATAATTTGACCAATAATCGTCGATTACCGCCAAAATATAACAGTGACGGAGTTCAAGTTTGCACCGGCACACTCGGGTGGGGTATCCTCAAGAAGTAATCACGCTAATTCGGCTTTTCGGGGTGGCTCGAAGATTAAAAAGTTTTTTCCCCGGTAGGGAAAAGGGAAGAGCGGCCATCTTGTTTTTCTAATAGTCAACTCTGGAAATCGCGTTTTGACGGTACAAATCGACCAAGTTGAGCATCCTGAACAACTTTCCTGTGTGGAGTCATGCAAAATTCGCAAAACCTTGGGAATTACAACTTTTTGGTGCAAAAGTGACGTCATAATTTGACCAATAATCGTCGATTACCGCCAAAATATAACAGTGACGGAGTTCAAATTTGCACCGGCACACTCGGGTGGGGTATCCGCAAGAAGTAATCACGCTAATTCGGCTTTTCGGGGTGGCTCGAAAATTAAAAAGTTTATTCCCCCGGTAGGGAAAAGGGAAGAGCGGCCATCTTGTTTTTCTAATAGTCAACTCTGGAAATCGCGTTTTGACGGTACAAATCGACCAAGTTGAGCATCCTGAACAGCTTTCCTGTGTGGAGTCATGGAAAATTCGCAAAACCTTGGGAATTACAACTTTTTGGTGCAAAAGTGACGTCATAATTTGACCAATAATCGTCGATTACCGCCAAAATATAACAGTGACGGAGTTCAAGTTTGCACCGGCACACTCGGGTGGGGTATCCTCAAGAAGTAATCACGCTAATTCGGCTTTTCGGGGTGGCTCGAAAATTAAAAAGTTTTTCCCCGGTAGGGAAAAGGGAAGAGCGGCCATCTTGTTTTTCTAATAGTCAACTCTGGAAATCGCGTTTTGACGGTACAAATCGACCAAGTTGAGCATCCTGAACAGCTTTCCTGTGTGGAGTCATGGAAAATTCGCAAAACCTTGGGAATTACAACTTTTTGGTGCAAAAGTGACGTCATAATTTTACCAATAATCGTCGATTACCGCCAAAATATAACAGTGACGGAGTTCAAGTTTGCACCGGCACACTCGGGTGGGGTATCCTCAAGAAGTAATCACGCTAATTCGGCTTTTCGGGGTGGCTCGAAAATTAAAAAGTTTTTTCCCCGGTAGGGAAAAGGGAAGAGCGGCCATCTTGTTTTTCTAATAGTCAACTCTGGAAATCGCGTTTTGACGGTACAAATCGACCAAGTTGAGCATCCTGAACAACTTTCCTGTGTGGAGTCATGCAAAATTCGCAAAACCTTGGGAATTACAACTTTTTGATGCAAAAGTGACGTCATAATTTGACCAATAATCGTCGATTACCGCCAAAATATAACAGTGACGGAGTTCAAATTTGCACCGGCACACTCGGGTGGGGTATCCTCAAGAAGTAATCACGCTAATTCGGCTTTTCGGGTGGCTCGAAAATTAAAAAGTTTATTCCCCCGGTAGGGAAAAGGGAAGAGCGGCCATCTTGTTTTTCTAATAGTCAACTCTGGAAATCGCGTTTTGACGGTACAAATCGACCAAGTTGAGCATCCTGAACAACTTTCCTGTGTGGAGTCATGCAAAATTCGCAAAACCTTGGGAATTACAACTTTTTGTTGCAAAAGTGACGTCATAATTTGACCAAAAATTGTCGATTACCGCCAAAATATAACAGTGACGGAGTTCAAATTTGCACCGGCACACTCGGGTGGGGTATCCTCAAGAAGTAATCACGCTAATTCGGCTTTTCGGGGCGGCTCGAAAATTAAAAAGTTTATTCCCCCGGTAGGGAAAAGGGAAGAGCGGCCATCTTGTTTTTCTAATAGTCAACTCTGGAAATCGCGTTTTGACGGTACAAATCGACCAAGTTGAGCATGCTGAACAACTTTCCTGTGTGGAGTCATGCAAAATTCGCAAAACCTTGGGAATTACAACTTTTTGTTGCAAAAGTGACGTCATAATTTGACCAAAAATTGCCGATTACCGCCAAAATATAACAGTGACGGAGTTCAAATTTGCACCGGCACTCTCGGGTGGGTTATCCTCAAGAAGTAATCACGCTAATTCGGCTTTTCGGGGCGGCTGGAAAATTAAACAGTTTATTCCCCCGGTAGGGAAAAGGGAAGAGCGGCCATCTTGTTTTTCTAATAGTCAACTCTGGAAATCGCGTTTTGACGGTACAAATCGACCAAGTTGAGCATGCTGAACAACTTTCCTGTGTGGAGTCATGCAAAATTCGCAAAACCTTGGGAATTACAACTTTTTGGTGCAAAAGTGACGTCATAATTTGACCAATAATCGTCGATTACCGCCAAAATATAACAGTGACGGAGTTCAAATTTGCACCGGCACACTCGGGTGGGTTATCCTCAAGAAGTAATCACGCTAATTCGGCTTTTCGGGGTGGCTCGAAAATTAAAAAGTTTTTTCCCCGGTAGGGAAAAGGGAAGAGCGGCCATCTTGTTTTTCTAATAGTCAACTCTGGAAATCGCGTTTTGACGGTACAAATCGACCAAGTTGAGCATCCTGAACAACTTTCCTGTGTGGAGTCATGCAAAATTCGCAAAACCTTGGGAATTACAACTTTTTGTTGCAAAAGTGACGTCATAATTTGACCAAAAATTGCCGATTACCGCCAAAATATAACAGTGACGGAGTTCAAATTTGCACCGGCACTCTCGGGTGGTTTATCCTCAAGAAGTAATCACGCTAATTCGGCTTTTCGGGGCGGCTCGAAAATTAAAAAGTTTATTCCCCCGGTAGGGAAAAGGGAAGAGCGGCCATCTTGTTTTTCTAATAGTCAACTCTGGAAATCGCGTTTTGACGGTACAAATCGACCAAGTTGAGCATGCTGAACAACTTTCCTGTGTGGAGTCATGCAAAATTCGCAAAACCTTGGGAATTACAACTTTTTGGTGCAAAAGTGACGTCATAATTTGACCAATAATCGTCGATTACCGCCAAAATATAACAGTGACGGAGTTCAAATTTGCACCGGCACACTCGGGTGGGTTATCCTCAAGAAGTAATCACGCTTATTCGGCTTTTCGGGGTGGCTCGAAAATTAAAAAGTTTATTCCCCCGGTAGGGAAAAGGGAAGAGCGGCCATCTTGTTTTTCTAATAGTCAACTCTGGAAATCGCGTTTTGACGGTACAAATCGACCAAGTTGAGCATCCTGAACAACTTTCCTGTGTGGAGTCATGCAAAATTCGCGAAACCTTGGGAATTACAACTTTTTGGTGCAAAAGTGACGTCATAATTTGACCAATAATCGTCGATTACCGCCAAAATATAACAGTGACGGAGTTCAAGTTTGCACCGGCACACTCGGGTGGGGTATCCTCAAGAAGTAATCACGCTAATTCGGCTTTTCGGGGTGGCTCGAAGATTAAAAATTTTTTTCCCCGGTAGGGAAAAGGGAAGAGCGGCCATCTTGTTTTTCTAATAGTCAACTCTGGAAATCGCGTTTTGACGGTACAAATCGACCAAGTTGAGCATCCTGAACAACTTTCCTGTGTGGAGTCATGCAAAATTCGCAAAACCTTGGGAATTACAACTTTTTGTTGCAAAGGTGACGTCATAATTTGACCAAAAATTGCCAATTACCGCCAAAATATAACAGTGACGGAGTTCAAATTTGCACCGGCACTCTCGGGTGGGTTATCCTCAAGAAGTAATCACGCTAATTCGGCTTTTCGGGGCGGCTCGAAAATTAAAAAGTTTATTCCCCCGGTAGGGAAAAGGGAAGAGCGGCCATCTTGTTTTTCTAACAGTCAACTCTGGAAATCGCGTTTTGACGGTACAAATCGACCAAGTTGAGCATGCTGAAAAACTTTCCTGTGTGGAGTCATGCAAAATTCGCAAAACCTTGGGAATTACAACTTTTTGGTGCAAAAGTGACGTCATAATTTGACCAAAAATTGTCGATTACCGCCAAAATATAACAGTGACGGAGTTCAAATTTGCACCGGCACACTCGGGTGGGTTATCCTCAAGAAGTAATCACGCTATTTCGGCTTTTCGGGGTGGCTCGAAAATTAAAAAGTTTATTCCCCCGGTAGGGAAAAGGGAAGAGCGGCCATCTTGTTTTTCTAATAGTCAACTCTGGAAATCGCGTTTTGACGGTACAAATCGACCAAGTTGAGCATCCTGAACAACTTTCCTGTGTGGAGTCATGCAAAATTCGCAAAACCTTGGGAATTACAACTTTTTGTTGCAAAAGTGACGTCATAATTTGACCAAAAATTGCCGATTACCGCCAAAATATAACAGTGACGGAGTTCAAATTTGCACCGGCACTCTCGGGTGGGGTATCCTCAAGAAGTAATCACGCTAATTCGGCTTTTCGGGGTGGCTCGAAGATTAAAAAGTTTTTTCCCCGGTAGGGAAAAGGGAAGAGCGGCCATCTTGTTTTTCTAATAGTCAACTCTGGAAATCGCGTTTTGACGGTACAAATCGACCAAGTTGAGCATCCTGAACAACTTTCCTGTGTGGAGTCATGCAAAATTCGCAAAACCTTGGGAATTACAACTTTTTGGTGCAAAAGTGACGTCATAATTTGACCAATAATCGTCGATTACCGCCAAAATATAACAGTGACGGAGTTCAAATTTGCACCGGCACACTCGGGTGGGGTATCCGCAAGAAGTAATCACGCTAATTCGGCTTTTCGGGGTGGCTCGAAAATTAAAAAGTTTATTCCCCCGGTAGGGAAAAGGGAAGAGCGGCCATCTTGTTTTTCTAATAGTCAACTCTGGAAATCGCGTTTTGACGGTACAAATCGACCAAGTTGAGCATCCTGAACAGCTTTCCTGTGTGGAGTCATGGAAAATTCGCAAAACCTTGGGAATTACAACTTTTTGGTGCAAAAGTGACGTCATAATTTGACCAATAATCGTCGATTACCGCCAAAATATAACAGTGACGGAGTTCAAGTTTGCACCGGCACACTCGGGTGGGGTATCCTCAAGAAGTAATCACGCTAATTCGGCTTTTCGGGGTGGCTCGAAAATTAAAAAGTTTTTCCCCGGTAGGGAAAAGGGAAGAGCGGCCATCTTGTTTTTCTAATAGTCAACTCTGGAAATCGCGTTTTGACGGTACAAATCGACCAAGTTGAGCATCCTGAACAGCTTTCCTGTGTGGAGTCATGGAAAATTCGCAAAACCTTGGGAATTACAACTTTTTGGTGCAAAAGTGACGTCATAATTTTACCAATAATCGTCGATTACCGCCAAAATATAACAGTGACGGAGTTCAAGTTTGCACCGGCACACTCGGGTGGGGTATCCTCAAGAAGTAATCACGCTAATTCGGCTTTTCGGGGTGGCTCGAAAATTAAAAAGTTTTTTCCCCGGTAGGGAAAAGGGAAGAGCGGCCATCTTGTTTTTCTAATAGTCAACTCTGGAAATCGCGTTTTGACGGTACAAATCGACCAAGTTGAGCATCCTGAACAACTTTCCTGTGTGGAGTCATGCAAAATTCGCAAAACCTTGGGAATTACAACTTTTTGATGCAAAAGTGACGTCATAATTTGACCAATAATCGTCGATTACCGCCAAAATATAACAGTGACGGAGTTCAAATTTGCACCGGCACACTCGGGTGGGGTATCCTCAAGAAGTAATCACGCTAATTCGGCTTTTCGGGTGGCTCGAAAATTAAAAAGTTTATTCCCCCGGTAGGGAAAAGGGAAGAGCGGCCATCTTGTTTTTCTAATAGTCAACTCTGGAAATCGCGTTTTGACGGTACAAATCGACCAAGTTGAGCATCCTGAACAACTTTCCTGTGTGGAGTCATGCAAAATTCGCAAAACCTTGGGAATTACAACTTTTTGTTGCAAAAGTGACGTCATAATTTGACCAAAAATTGTCGATTACCGCCAAAATATAACAGTGACGGAGTTCAAATTTGCACCGGCACACTCGGGTGGGTTATCCTTAAGAAGTAATCACGCTAATTCGGCTTTTTGGGGTGGCTCGAAAATTAAAAAGTTTATTCCCCCGGTAGGGAAAAGGGAAGAGCGGCCATCTTGTTTTTCTAATAGTCAACTCTGGAAATCGCGTTTTGACGGTACAAATCGACCAAGTTGAGCATCCTGAACAACTTTCCTGTGTGGAGTCATGCAAAATTCGCAAAACCTTGGGAATTACAACTTTTTGGTGCAAAAGTGACGTCATAATTTGACCAATAATCGTCGATTACCGTCAAAATATAACAATGACGAAGTTCAAATTTGCACCGGCACACTCGGGTGGGGTATCCTCAAGAAGTAATCACGCTAATTCGGCTTTTCGGGGCGGCTCGAAAATTAAAAAGTTTATTCCCCCGGTAGGGAAAAGGGAAGAGCGGCCATCTTGTTTTTCTAATAGTCAACTCTGGAAATCGCGTTTTGACGGTACAAATCGACCAAGTTGAGCATGCTGAACAACTTTCCTGTGTGGAGTCATGCAAAATTCGCAAAACCTTGGGAATTACAACTTTTTGTTGCAAAAGTGACGTCATAATTTGACCAAAAATTGCCGATTACCGCCAAAATATAACAGTGACGGAGTTCAAATTTGCACCGGCACTCTCGGGTGGGTTATCCTCAAGAAGTAATCACGCTAATTCGGCTTTTCGGGGCGGCTGGAAAATTAAAAAGTTTATTCCCCCGGTAGGGAAAAGGGAAGAGCGGCCATCTTGTTTTTCTAATAGTCAACTCTGGAAATCGCGTTTTGACGGTACAAATCGACCAAGTTGAGCATGCTGAACAACTTTCCTGTGTGGAGTCATGCAAAATTCGCAAAACCTTGGGAATTACAACTTTTTGGTGCAAAAGTGACGTCATAATTTGACCAATAATCGTCGATTACCGCCAAAATATAACAGTGACGGAGTTCAAATTTGCACCGGCACACTCGGGTGGGTTATCCTCAAGAAGTAATCACGCTTATTCGGCTTTTCGGGGTGGCTCGAAAATTAAAAAGTTTATTCCCCCGGTAGGGAAAAGGGAAGAGCGGCCATCTTGTTTTTCTAATAGTCAACTCTGGAAATCGCGTTTTGACGGTACAAATCGACCAAGTTGAGCATCCTGAACAACTTTCCTGTGTGGAGTCATGCAAAATTCGCAAAACCTTGGGAATTACAACTTTTTGGTGCAAAAGTGACGTCATAATTTGACCAATAATCGTCGATTACCGTCAAAATATAACAATGACGGAGTTCAAATTTGCACCGGCACACTCGGGTGGGGTATCCTCAAGAAGTAATCACGCTAATTCGGCTTTTCGGGGTGGCTCGAAGATTAAAAAGTTTATTCCCCCGGTAGGGAAAAGGGAAGAGCGGCCATCTTGTTTTTCTAATAGTCAACTCTGGAAATCGCGTTTTGACGGTACAAATCGACCAAGTTGAGCATCCTGAACAACTTTCCTGTGTGGAGTCATGCAAAATTCGCAAAACCTTGGGAATTACAACTTTTTGGTGCAAAAGTGACGTCATAATTTGACCAATAATCGTCGATTACCGTCAAAATATAACAGTGACGGAGTTCAAGTTTGCACCGGCACACTCGGGTGGGGTATCCTCAAGAAGTAATCACGCTAATTCGGCTTTTCGGGGTGGCTCGAAGATTAAAAAGTTTTTTCCCCGGTAGGGAAAAGGGAAGAGCGGCCATCTTGTTTTTCTAATAGTCAACTCTGGAAATCGCGTTTTGACGGTACAAATCGACCAAGTTGAGCATCCTGAACAACTTTCCTGTGTGGAGTCATGCAAAATTCGCAAAACCTTGGGAATTACAACTTTTTGGTGAAAAAGTGACATCATAATTTGACCAATAATCGTCGATTACCGCCAAAATATAACAGTGACGGAGTTCAAATTTGCACCGGCACACTCGGGTGGGGTATCCTCAAGAAGTAATCACGCTAATTCGGCTTTTCGGGGTGGCTCGAAAATTAAAAAGTTTATTCCCCCGGTAGGGAAAAGGGAAGAGCGGCCATCTTGTTTTTCTAATAGTCAACTCTGGAAATCGCGTTTTGACGGTACAAATCGACCAAGTTGAGCATCCTGAACAGCTTTCCTGTGTGGAGTCATGGAAAATTCGCAAAACCTTGGGAATTACAACTTTTTGGTGCAAAAGTGACGTCATAATTTGACCAATAATCGTCGATTACCGCCAAAATATAACAGTGACGGAGTTCAAGTTTGCACCGGCACACTCGGGTGGGGTATCCTCAAGAAGTAATCAAGCTAATTCGGCTTTTCGGGGTGGCTCGAAAATTAAAAAGTTTTTTCCCCGGTAGGGAAAAGGGAAGAGCGGCCATCTTGTTTTTCTAATAGTCAACTCTGGAAATCGCGTTTTGACGGTACAAATCGACCAAGTTGAGCATCCTGAACAACTTTCCTGTGTGGAGTCATGCAAAATTCGCAAAACCTTGGGAATTACAACTTTTTGTTGCAAAAGTGACGTCATAATTTGACCAAAAATTGTCGATTACCGCCAAAATATAACAGTGACGGAGTTCAAATTTGCACCGGCACACTCGGGTGGGTTATCCTCAAGAAGTAATCACGCTAATTCGGCTTTTCGGGGTGGCTTGAAAATTAAAAAGTTTATTCCCCCGGTAGGGAAAAGGGAAGAGCGGCCATCTTGTTTTTCTAATAGTCAACTCTGGAAATCGCGTTTTGACGGTACAAATCGACCAAGTTGAGCATCCTGAACAACTTTCCTGTGTGGAGTCATGCAAAATTCGCAAAACCTTGGGAATTACAACTTTTTGGTGCAAAAGTGACGTCATAATTTGACCAATAATCGTCGATTACCGTCAAAATATAACAATGACGAAGTTCAAATTTGCACCGGCACACTCGGGTGGGGTATCCTCAAGAAGTAATCACGCTAATTCGGCTTTTCGGGGCGGCTCGAAAATTAAAAAGTTTATTCCCCCGGTAGGGAAAAGGGAAGAGCGGCCATCTTGTTTTTCTAATAGTCAACTCTGGAAATCGCGTTTTGACGGTACAAATCGACCAAGTTGAGCATCCTGAACAACTTTCCTGTGTGGAGTCATGCAAAATTCGCAAAACCTTGGGAATTACAACTTTTTGGTGCAAAAGTGACGTCATAATTTGACCAATAATCGTCGATTACCGTCAAAATATAACAATGACGGAGTTCAAGTTTGCACCGGCACACTCGGGTGGGGTATCCGCAAGAAGTAATCACGCTAATTCGGCTTTTCGGGGTTGCTCGAAAATTAAAATTTTATTCCCCGGTTAGGGAAAAGGGAAGTGCGGCCATCTTGTTTTTCTAATAGTCAACTCTGGAAATCGCGTTTTGACGGTGCAAATCGACCAAGTTGAGCATTCTGAACAACTTTCCTGTGTGGAGTCATGCAAAATTCGCAAAACCTTGGGAATTACAACTTTTTGTTGCAAAAGTGACGTCATAATTTGACCAAAAATCGTCGATTACCGCCAAAATATAACAGTGACGGAGTTCAAATTTGCACCGGCACACTCGGGTGGGGTATCTTCAAGAAGTAATCACGCTAATTCGGCTTTTCGGGGTGGCTCGAAAATTAAAAAGTCTATTCCCCCGGTAGGGAAAAGGGAAGAGCGGCCATCTTGTTTTTCTAATAGTCAACTCTGGAAATCGCGTTTTGACGGTACAAATCGACCAAGTTGAGCATCCTGAACAACTTTCCTCTGTGGAGTCATGCAAAATTCGCAAAACCTTGGGAATTACAACTTTTTGTTGCAAAAGTGACGTCATAATTTGACCAAAAATCGTCAATTACCGCCAAAATATAACAGTGACGGAGTTCAAATTTGCACCGGCACACTCGGGTGGGTTATCCTCAAGAAGTAATCACGCTAATTCGGCTTTTCGGGGTGGCTCGAAAATTAAAAAGTTTATTTCCCCGATTAGGGAAAAGGGAAGAGCGGCCATCTTGTTTTTCTAATAGTCAACTCTGGAAATCGCGTTTTGACGGTGCAAATAGACCAAGTTGAGCATCCTGAACAGCTTTCCTGTGTGGAGTCATGGAAAATTCGCAAAACCTTGGGAATTACAACTTTTTGGTGCAAAAGTGACGTCATAATTTGACCAATAATCGTCGATTACCGCCAAAATATAACAGTGACGGAGTTCAAGTTTGCACCGGCACACTCGGGTGGGGTATCCTCAAGAAGTAATCACGCTAATTCGGCTTTTCGGGGTGGCTCGAAAATTAAAAAGTTTTTTCCCCGGTAGGGAAAAGGGAAGAGCGGCCATCTTGTTTTTCTAATAGTCAACTCTGGAAATCGCGTTTTGACGGTACAAATCGACCAAGTTGAGCATCCTGAACAACTTTCCTGTGTGGAGTCATGCAAAATTCGCAAAACCTTGGGAATTACAACTTTTTGTTGCAAAAGTGACGTCATAATTTGACCAAAAATTGTCGATTACCGCCAAAATATAACAGTGACGGAGTTCAAATTTGCACCGGCACACTCGGGTGGGTTATCCTCAAGAAGTAATCACGCTAATTCGGCTTTTCGGGGTGGCTTGAAAATTAAAAAGTTTATTCCCCCGGTAGGGAAAAGGGAAGAGCGGCCATCTTGTTTTTCTAATAGTCAACTCTGGAAATCGCGTTTTGACGGTACAAATCGACCAAGTTGAGCATCCTGAACAGCTTTCCTGTGTGGAGTCATGCAAAATTCGCAAAACCTTGGGAATTACAACTTTTTGGTGCAAAAGTGACGTCATAATTTGACCAATAATCGTCGATTACCGCCATAATATAACAGTGACGGAGTTCAAGTTTGCACCGGCACACTCGGGTGGGGTATCCGCAAGAAGTAATCACGCTAATTCGGCTTTTCGGGGTGGCTCGAAAATTAAAAAGTTTATTTCCCCGATTAGGGAAAAGGGAAGAGCGGCCATCTTGTTTTTCTAATAGTCAACTCTGGAAATCGCGTTTTGACGGTGCAAATAGACCAAGTTGAGCATCCTGAACAGCTTTCTTGTGTGGAGTCATGCAAAATTCGCAAAACCTTGGGAATTACAACTTTTTGTTGCAAAAGTGACGTCATAATCTGACCAAAAATCGTCGATTACCGCCAAAATATAAGAGTGACGGAGTTCAAATTTGCACCGGCACACTCGGGTGGGGTATCCTCAAGAAGTAATCACGCTAATTCGATTTTTCGGTGTGGCTCGAAAATTAAAAAGTTTATTCCCTCGGTAGGGATAAGGGAAGAGCGGCCATCTTGTTTTTCTAATAGTCAACTCTGGAAATCGCGTTTTGACGGTACAAATCGACCAAGTTGAGCATCCTGAACAACTTTCCTGTGTGGAGTCATGCAAAATTCGCAAAACCTTGGGAATTACAACTTTTTGGTGCAAAAGTGACGTCATATTTTGACCAATAATCGTCGATTACCGCCAAAATATAACAGTGACGGAGTTCAAATTTGCACCGGCACACTCGGGTGGGGTATCCTCAAGAAGTAATCACGCTAATTCGGCTTTTCGGTGTGGCTCTAAAATTAAAAAGTTTATTCCCCCTGTAGGGATAAGGGAAGAGCGGCCATCTTGTTTTTCTAATAGTCAACTCTGGAAATCGCGTTTTGACGGTACAAATCGACCAAGTTGAGCATCCTGAACAACTTTCCTGTGTGGAGTCATGCAAAATTCGCAAAACCTTGGGAATTACAACTTTTTGTTGCAAAAGTGACGTCATAATTTGACCAAAAATTGTCGATTACCGCCAAAATATAACAGTGACGGAGTTCAAATTTGCACCGGCACACTCGGGTGGGGTATCCTCAAGAAGTAATCACGCTAATTCGGCTTTTCGGGGTGGCTCGAAAATTAAAAAGTTTATTCCCCCGGTAGGGAAAAGGGAAGAGGGGCTATCTTGTTTTTCTAATAGTCGACTCTGGAAATCGCGTTTTGACGGTCCAAATCGACCAAGTTGAGCATCCTGAACAACTTTCCTGTGTGGAGTCATGCAAAATTCGCAAAACCTTGGGAATAACAACTTTTTGTTGCAAAAGTGACGTCATAATTTGACCAAAAATCGTCAATTACCGCCAAAATATAACAGTGACGGAGTTCAAATTTGCACCGGCACACTCGGGTGGGTTATCCTCAAGAAGTAATCACGCTAATTCGGCTTTTCGGGGTGGCTCGAAAATTAAAAAGTTTATTCCCCCGGTAGGGAAAAGGGAAGAGCGGCCATCTTGTTTTTCTAATAGTCAACTCTGGAAATCGCGTTTTGACGGTACAAATCGACCAAGTTGAGCATGCTGAACAACTTTCCTGTGTGGAGTCATGCAAAATTCGCAAAACCTTGGGAATTACAACTTTTTGGTGCAAAAGTGACGTCATAATTTGACCAATAATCGTCGATTACCGCCAAAATATAACAGTGACGGAGTTCAAATTTGCACCGGCACACTCGGGTGGGTTATCCTCAAGAAGTAATCACGCTAATTCGGCTTTTCGGGGTGGCTCGAAAATTAAAAAGTTTATTCCCCCGGTAGGGAAAAGGGAAGAGCGGCCATCTTGTTTTTCTAATAGTCAACTCTGGAAATCGCGTTTTGACGGTACAAATCGACCAAGTTGAGCATCCTGAACAACTTTCCTGTGTGGAGTCATGCAAAATTCGCAAAACCATGGGAATTACAACTTTTTGGTGCAAAAGTGACGTCATAATTTGACCAATAATCGTCGATTACCGCCAAAATATAACAGTGACGGAGTTCAAATTTGCACCGGCACACTCGGGTGGGGTATCCTCAAGAAGTAATCACGCTAATTCGGCTTTTCGGGGTGGCTCGAAAATTAAAAAGCTTATTCCCCCGGTAGGGAAAAGGGAAGAGCGGCCATCTTGTTTTTCTAATAGTCAACTCTGGAAATTGCGTTTTGACGGTACAAATCGACCAAGTTGAGCATCCTGAACAACTTTCCTCTGTGGAGTCATGCAAAATTCGCAAAACCTTGGGAATTACAACTTTTTGTTGCAAAAGTGACGTCATAATTTGACCAAAAATCGTCAATTACCGCCAAAATATAACAGTGACGGAGTTCAAATTTGCACCGGCACACTCGGGTGGGTTATCCTCAAGAAGTAATCACGCTAATTCGGCTTTTCGGGGTGGCTCGAAAATTAAAAAGTTTATTTCCCCGATTAGGGAAAAGGGAAGAGCGGCCATCTTGTTTTTCTAATAGTCAACTCTGGAAATCGCGTTTTGACGGTGCAAATAGACCAAGTTGAGCATCCTGAACAGCTTTCTTGTGTGGAGTCATGCAAAATTCGCAAAACCTTGGGAATTACAACTTTTTGTTGCAAAAGTGACGTCATAATCTGACCAAAAATCGTCGATTACCGCCAAAATATAACAGTGACGGAGTTCAAATTTGCACCGGCACACTCGGGTGGGGTATCCTCAAGAAGTAATCACGCTAATTCGGTTTTTCGGTGTGGCTCGAAAATTAAAAAGTTTATTCCCTCGGTAGGGATAAGGGAAGAGCGGCCATCTTGTTTTTCTAATAGTCAACTCTGGAAATCGCGTTTTGACGGTACAAATCGACCAAGTTGAGCATCCTGAACAACTTTCCTGTGTGGAGTCATGCAAAATTCGCAAAACCTTGGGAATTACAACTTTTTGGTGCAAAAGTGACGTCATATTTTGACCAATAATCGTCGATTACCGCCAAAATATAACAGTGACGGAGTTCAAATTTGCACCGGCACACTCGGGTGGGGTATCCTCAAGAAGTAATCACGCTAATTCGGCTTTTCGGTGTGGCTCGAAAATTAAAAAGTTTATTCCCCCTGTAGGGATAAGGGAAGAGCGGCCATCTTGTTTTTCTAATAGTCAACTCTGGAAATCGCGTTTTGACGGTACAAATCGACCAAGTTGAGCATCCTGAACAACTTTCCTGTGTGGAGTCATGCAAAATTCGCAAAACCTTGGGAATAACAACTTTTTGTTGCAAAAGCGACGTCATAATTTGACCAAAAATCGTCAATTACCGCCAAAATATAACAGTGACGGAGTTCAAATTTGCACCGGCACACTCGGGTGGGTTATCCTCAAGAAGTAATCACGCTAATTCGGCTTTTCGGGGTGGCTCGAAAATTAAAAAGTTTATTCCCCCGGTAGGGAAAAGGGAAGAGCGGCCATCTTGTTTTTCTAATAGTCAACTCTGGAAATCGCGTTTTGACGGTACAAATCGACCAAGTTGAGCATCCTGAACAACTTTCCTGTGTGGAGTCATGCAAAATTCGCAAAACCTTGGGAATTACAACTTTTTGGTGCAAAAGTGACGTCATAATTTGACCAATAATCGTCGATTACCGCCAAAATATAACAGTGACGGAGTTCAAATTTGCACCGGCACACTCGGGTGGGTTATCCTCAAGAAGTAATCACGCTAATTCGGCTTTTCGGGGTGGCTCGAAAATTAAAAAGTTTATTCCCCCGGTAGGGAAAAGGGAAGAGCGGCCATCTTGTTTTTCTAATAGTCAACTCTGGAAATCGCGTTTTGACGGTACAAATCGACCAAGTTGAGCATCCTGAACAACTTTCCTGTGTGGAGTCATGCAAAATTCGCAAAACCTTGGGAATTACAACTTTTTGTTGCAAAAGTGACGTCATAATTTGACCAAAAATTGTCGATTACCGCCAAAATATAACAGTGACGGAGTTCAAATTTGCACCGGCACACTCGGGTGGGTTATCCTCAAGAAGTAATCACGCTAATTCGGCTTTTCGGGGTGGCTCGAAAATTAAAAAGTTTATTCCCCCGGTAGGGAAAAGGGAAGAGCGGCCATCTTGTTTTTCTAATAGTCAACTCTGGAAATCGCGTTTTGACGGTACAAATCGACCAAGTTGAGCATCCTGAACAACTTTCCTGTGTGGAGTCATGCAAAATTCGCAAAACCTTGGGAATTACAACTTTTTGGTGCAAAAGTGACGTCATAATTTGACCAATAATCGTCGATTACCGTCAAAATATAACAATGACGGAGTTCAAATTTGCACCGGCACACTCGGGTGGGGTATCCTCAAGAAGTAATCACGCTAATTCGGCTTTTCGGGGTGGCTCGAAAATTAAAAAGTTTATTCCCCCGGTAGGGAAAAGGGAAGAGCGGCCATCTTGTTTTTCTAACAGTCGACTCTGGAAATCGCGTTTTGACGGTCCAAATCGACCAAGTTGAGCATCCTGAACAACTTTCCTGTGTGGAGTCATGCAAAATTCGCAAAACCTTGGGAATAACAACTTTTTGTTGCAAAAGTGACGTCATAATTTGACCAAAAATCGTCAATTACCGCCAAAATATAACAGTGACTGAGTTCAAATTTGCACCGGCACACTCGGGTGGGGTATCCGCAAGAAGTAATCACGCTAATTCGGCTTTTCGGGGTGGCTCGAAAATTAAAATTTTATTCCCCGGTTAGGGAAAAGGGAAGAGCGGCCATCTTGTTGTTCTAATAGTCAACTCTTGAAATCGCGTTTTGACGGTACAAATCGACCAAGTTGAGCATCCTGAACAACTTTCCTGTGTGGAGTCATGCAAAATTCGCAAAACCTTGGGAATTACAACTTTTTGGAGCAAAAGTGACGTCATAATTTGACCAATAATCGTCGATTACCGTCAAAATATAACAATGACGGAGTTCAAATTTGCACCGGCACACTCGGGTGGGGTATCCTCAAGAAGTAATCACGCTAATTCGGCTTTTCGGGGTGGCTCGAAAAATAAAAAGTTTATTCCCCCGGTAGGGAAAAGGGAAGAGCGGCCATCTTGTTTTTCTAATAGTCAACTCTGGAAATCGCGTTTTGACGGTACAAATCGACCAAGTTGAGCATCCTGAACAACTTTCCTGTGTGGAGTCATGCAAAATTCGCAAAACCTTGGGAATTACAACTTTTTGATGCAAAAGTGACGTCATAATTTGACCAATAATCGTCGATTACCGCCAAAATATAACAGTGACGGAGTTCAAATTTGCACCGGCACACTCGGGTGGGGTATCCTCAAGAAGTAATCACGCTAATTCGGTTTTTCGGTGTGGCTCGAAAATTAAAAAGTTTATTCCCTCGGAAGGGATAAGGGAAGAGCGGCCATCTTGTTTTTCTAATAGTCAACTCTGGAAATCGCGTTTTGACGGTACAAATCGACCAAGTTGAGCATCCTGAACAACTTTCCTGTGTGGAGTCATGCAAAATTCGCAAAACCTTGGGAATTACAACTTTTTGTTGCAAAAGTGACGTCATAATTTGACCAAAAATTGTCGATTACCGCCAAAATATAACAGTGACGGAGTTCAAATTTGCACCGGCACACTCGGGTGGGTTATCCTCAAGAAGTAATCACGCTAATTCGGCTTTTCGGGGTGGCTCGAAAATTAAAAAGTTTATTCCCCCGGTAGGGAAAAGGGAAGAGCGGCCATCTTGTTTTTCTAATAGTCAACTCTGGAAATCGCGTTTTGACGGTACAAATCGACCAAGTTGAGCATCCTGAACAACTTTCCTGTGTGGAGTCATGCAAAATTCGCAAAACCTTGGGAATTACAACTTTTTGGTGCAAAAGTGACGTCATAATTTGACCAATAATCGTCGATTACCGTCAAAATATAACAATGACGGAGTTCAAATTTGCACCGGCACACTCGGGTGGGGTATCCTCAAGAAGTAATCACGCTAATTCGGCTTTTCGGGGTGGCTCGAAAATTAAAAAGTTTATTCCCCCGGTAGGGAAAAGGGAAGAGCGGCCATCTTGTTTTTCTAACAGTCGACTCTGGAAATCGCGTTTTGACGGTCCAAATCGACCAAGTTGAGCATCCTGAACAACTTTCCTGTGTGGAGTCATGCAAAATTCGCAAAACCTTGGGAATAACAACTTTTTGTTGCAAAAGTGACGTCATAATTTGACCAAAAATCGTCAATTACCGCCAAAATATAACAGTGACTGAGTTCAAATTTGCACCGGCACACTCGGGTGGGGTATCCGCAAGAAGTAATCACGCTAATTCGGCTTTTCGGGGTGGCTCGAAAATTAAAATTTTATTCCCCGGTTAGGGAAAAGGGAAGAGCGGCCATCTTGTTGTTCTAATAGTCAACTCTGGAAATCGCGTTTTGACGGTACAAATCGACCAAGTTGAGCATCCTGAACAACTTTCCTGTGTGGAGTCATGCAAAATTCGCAAAACCTTGGGAATTACAACTTTTTGGAGCAAAAGTGACGTCATAATTTGACCAATAATCGTCGATTACCGTCAAAATATAACAATGACGGAGTTCAAATTTGCACCGGCACACTCGGGTGGGGTATCCTCAAGAAGTAATCACGCTAATTCGGCTTTTCGGGGTGGCTCGAAAAATAAAAAGTTTATTCCCCCGGTAGGGAAAAGGGAAGAGCGGCCATCTTGTTTTTCTAATAGTCAACTCTGGAAATCGCGTTTTGACGGTACAAATCGACCAAGTTGAGCATCCTGAACAACTTTCCTGTGTGGAGTCATGCAAAATTCGCAAAACCTTGGGAATTACAACTTTTTGATGCAAAAGTGACGTCATAATTTGACCAATAATCGTCGATTACCGCCAAAATATAACAGTGACGGAGTTCAAATTTGCACCGGCACACTCGGGTGGGGTATCCTCAAGAAGTAATCACGCTAATTCGGCTTTTCGGGGTGGCTCGAAAATTAAAAAGTTTATTCCCCCGGTAGGGAAAAGGGAAGAGCGGCCATCTTGTTTTTCTAATAGTCAACTCTGGAAATCGCGTTTTGACGGTACAAATCGACCAAGTTGAGCATCCTGAACAACTTTCCTGTGTGGAGTCATGCAAAATTCGCAAAACCTTGGGAATTACAACTTTTTGGAGCAAAAGTGACGTCATAATTTGACCAATAATCGTCGATTACCGTCAAAATATAACAATGACGGAGTTCAAATTTGCACCGGCACACTCGGGTGGGGTATCCTCAAGAAGTAATCACGCTAATTCGGCTTTTCGGGGTGGCTCGAAAAATAAAAAGTTTATTCCCCCGGTAGGGAAAAGGGAAGAGCGGCCATCTTGTTTTTCTAATAGTCAACTCTGGAAATCGCGTTTTGACGGTACAAATCGACCAAGTTGAGCATCCTGAACAACTTTCCTGTGTGGAGTCATGCAAAATTCGCAAAACCTTGGGAATTACAACTTTTTGATGCAAAAGTGACGTCATAATTTGACCAATAATCGTCGATTACCGCCAAAATATAACAGTGACGGAGTTCAAATTTGCACCGGCACACTCGGGTGGGGTATCCTCAAGAAGTAATCACGCTAATTCGGCTTTTCGGGGTGGCTCGAAAATTAAAAAGTTTATTCCCCCGGTAGGGAAAAGGGAAGAGCGGCCATCTTGTTTTTCTAATAGTCAACTCTGGAAATCGCGTTTTGACGGTACAAATCGACCAAGTTGAGCATCCTGAACAACTTTCCTGTGTGGAGTCATGCAAAATTCGCAAAACCTTGGGAATTACAACTTTTTGTTGCAAAAGTGACGTCATAATTTGACCAAAAATTGTCGATTACCGCCAAAATATAACAGTGACGGAGTTCAAATTTGCACCGGCACACTCGGGTGGGGTATCCTCAAGAAGTAATCACGCTTATTCGGCTTTTCGGGGTGGCTCGAAAATTAAAAAGTTTATTCCCCCGGTAGGGAAAAGGGAAGAGCGGCCATCTTGTTTTTCTAATAGTCAACTCTGGAAATCGCGTTTTGACGGTACAAATCGACCAAGTTGAGCATCCTGAACAACTTTCTTGTGTGGAGTCATGCAAAATTCGCAAAACCTTGGGAATTACAACTTTTTGTTGCAAAAGTGACGTCATAATTTGACCAAAAATTGTCGATTACCGCCAAAATATAACAGTGACGGAGTTCAAATTTGCACCGGCACACTCGGGTGGGTTATCCTCAAGAAGTAATCACGCTAATTCGGCTTTTAGGGGTGGCTCGAAAATTAAAAAGTTTATTCCCCCGGTAGGGAAAAGGGAAGAGCGGCCATCTTGTTTTTCTAATAGTCAACTCTGGAAATCGCGTTTTGACGGTACAAATCGACCAAGTTGAGCATCCTGAACAACTTTCCTGTGTGGAGTCATGCAAAATTCGCAAAACCTTGGGAATTACAACTTTTTGGTGCAAAAGTGACGTCATAATTTGACCAATAATCGTCGATTACCGCCAAAATATAACAGTGACGGAGTTCAAATTTGCACCGGCACACTCGGGTGGGGTATCCTCAAGAAGTAATCACGCTAATTCGGCTTTTCGGGGTGGCTCGAAAATTAAAAGTTTTTTCCCCGGTAGGGAAAAGGGAAGAGCGGCCATCTTGTTTTTCTAATAGTCAACTCTGGAAATCGCGTTTTGACGGTACAAATCGACCAAGTTGAGCATCCTGAACAACTTTCCTGTGTGGAGTCATGCAAAATTCGCAAAACCTTGTTAATTACAACTTTTGTTGCAAAAGTGACGTCATAATTTGACCAAAATTGTCGATTACCGCCAAAATATAACAGTGACGGAGTTCAAATTTGCACCGGCACACTCGGGTGGGTTATCCTCAAGAAGTAATCACGCTAATTCGGCTTTTCGGGGTGGCTCGAAAATTAAAAAGTTTTTTCCCCGGTAGGGAAAAGGGAAGAGCGGCCATCTTGTTTTTCTAATAGTCAACTCTGGAAATCGCGTTTTGACGGTACAAATCGACCAAGTTGAGCATCCTGAACAACTTTCCTGTGTGGAGTCATACAAAATTCGCAAAACCTTGGGAATTACAACTTTTTGGTGCAAAAGTGACGTCATAATTTGACCAATAATCGTCGATTACCGTCAAAATATAACAATGACGGAGTTCAAATTTGCACCGGCACACTCGGGTGGGGTATCCTCAAGAAGTAATCACGCTAATTCGACTTTTCGGGGTGGCTCGAAAATTAAAAAGTTTATTCCCCCGGTAGGGAAAAGGGAAGAGCGGCCATCTTGTTTTTCTAATAGTCAACTCTGGAAATCGCGTTTTGACGGTACAAATCGACCAAGTTGAGCAACCTGAACAACTTTCCTGTGTGGAGTCATGCAAAATTCGCAAACCTTGGGAATTACAACTTTTTGGTGCAAAAGTGACGTCATAATTTGACCAATAATCGTCGATTACCATCAAAATATAACAATGACGGAGTTCAAATTTGCACCGGCACACTCGGGTGGGGTATCCTCAAGAAGTAATCACGCTAATTCGGCTTTTCGGGGTGGCTCGAAAATTAAAAAGTTTATTCCCCCGGTAGGGAAAAGGGAAGAGCGGCCATCTTGTTTTTCTAATAGTCAACTCTGGAAATCGCATTTTGACGGTACAAATCGACCAAGTTGAGCATCCTGAACAACTTTCCTGTGTGGAGTCATGCAAAATTCGCAAAACCTTGGGAATTACAACTTTTTGGTGCAAAAGTGACGTCATAATTTGACCAATAATCGTCGATTACCATCAAAATATAACAATGACGGAGTTCAAATTTGCACCGGCACACTCGGGTGGGGTATCCTCAAGAAGTAATCACGCTTATTCGGCTTTTCGGGGTGGCTCGAAAATTAAAAAGTTTATTCCCCCGGTAGGGAAAAGGGAAGAGCGGCCATCTTGTTTTTCTAATAGCCAACTCTGGAAATCGCGTTTTGACGGTACAAATCGACCAAGTTGAGCATCCTGAACAACTTTCCTGTGTGGAGTCATGCAAAATTCGCAAAACCTTGGGAATTACAACTTTTTGGTGCAAAAGTGACGTCATAATTTGACCAATAATCGTCGATTACCGCCAAAATATAACAATGACGGAGTTCAAATTTGCACCGGCACACTCGGGTGGGGTATCCTCAAGAAGTAATCACGCTAATTCGGCTTTTCGGGGTGGCTCGAAAATTAAAAAGTTTATTCCCCCGGTAGGGAAAAGGGAAGAGCGACCATCTTGTTTTTCTAATAGTCAACTCTGGAAATCGCGTTTTGACGGTACAAATCGACCAAGTTGAGCATCCTGAACAACTTTCCTGTGTGGAGTCATGCAAAATTCGCAAAACCTTGGGAATTACAACTTTTTGGTGCAAAAGTGACGTCATAATTTGACCAATAATCGTCGATTACCGTCAAAATATAACAATGACGGAGTTCAAATTTGCACCGGCACACTCGGGTGGGGTATCCTCAAGAAGTAATCACGCTAATTCGGCTTTTCGGGGTGGCTCGAAATTAAAAAGTTTATTCCCCCGGTAGGGAAAAGGGAAGAGCGGCCATCTTGTTTTTCTAATAGTCAACTCTGGAACTCGCGTTTTGACGGTACAAATCGACCAAGTTGAGCATCCTGAACAACTTTCCTGTGTGGAGTCATGCAAAATTCGCAAAACCTTGGGAATTACAACTTTTTGATGCAAAAGTGACGTCATAATTTGACCAAAAATCGTCAATTACCGCCAAAATATAACAGTGACGGAGTTCAAATTTGCACCGGCACACTCGGGTGGGGTATCCGCAAGAAGTAATCACGCTAATTCGGCTTTTCGGGGTGGCTCGAAAATTAAAATTTTATTCCCCGGTTAGGGAAAAGGGAAGAGCGGCCATCTTGTTTTTCTAATAGTCAACTCTGGAAATCGCGTTTTGACGGTGCAAATCGACCAAGTTGAGCATCCTGAACAACTTTCCTGTGTGGAGTCATGCAAAATTCGCAAAACCTTGGGAATTACAACTTTTTGGTGCAAAAGTGACGTCATAATTTGACCAATAATCGTCGATTACCATCAAAATATAACAATGACGGAGTTCAAATTTGCACCGGCACACTCGGGTGGGGTATCCTCAAGAAGTAATCACGCTTATTCGGCTTTTCGGGGTGGCTCGAAAATTAAAAAGTTTATTCCCCCGGTAGGGAAAAGGGAAGAGCGGCCATCTTGTTTTTCTAATAGTCAACTCTGGAAATCGCGTTTTGACGGTGCAAATCGACCAAGTTGAGCATCCTGAACAGCTTTCCTGTGTGGAGTCATGCAAAATTCGCAAAACCTTGGGAATTACAACTTTTTGTTGCAAAAGTGACGTCATAATTTGACCAATAATCGTCGATTACCGCCAAAATATAACAGTGACGGAGATAAATTTGCACCGGCACACTCGGGTGGGGTATCCTCAAGAAGTAATCACGCTAATTCGGCTTTTCGGGGTGGCTCGAAAATTAAAAAGCTTATTCCCCCGGTAGGGAAAAGGGAAGAGCGGCCATCTTGTTTTTCTAATAGTCAACTCTGGAAATCGCGTTTTGACGGTACAAATCGACCAAGTTGAGCATCCTGAACAACTTTCCTGTGTGGAGTCATGCAAAATTCGCAAAACCTTGGGAATTACAACTTTTTGGTGCAAAAGTGACGTCATAATTTGACCAATAATCGTCGATTACCATCAAAATATAACAATGACGGAGTTCAAATTTGCACCGGCACACTCGGGTTGGGTATCCTCAAGAAGTAATCACGCTTATTCGGCTTTTCGGGGTGGCTCGAAAATTAAAAAGTTTATTCCCCCGGTAGGGAAAAGGGAAGAGCGGCCATCTTGTTTTTCTAATAGTCAACTCTGGAAATCGCGTTTTGACGGTACAAATCGACCAAGTTGAGCATCCTGAACAGCTTTCCTGTGTGGAGTCATGCAAAATTCGCAAAACCTTGGGAATTACAACTTTTTGGTGCAAAAGTGACGTCATAATTTGACCAATAATCGTCGATTACCGCCAAAATATAACAGTGACGGAGTTCAAGTTTGCACCGGCACACTCGGGTGGGGTATCCTCAAGAAGTAATCACGCTAATTCGGCTTTTCGGGGTGGCTCGAAAATTAAAAAGTTTTTTCCCCGGTAGGGAAAAGGGAAGAGCGGCCATCTTGTTTTTCTAATAGTCAACTCTGGAAATCGCGTTTTGACGGTACAAATCGACCAAGTTGAGCATCCTGAACAACTTTCCTGTGTGGAGTCATGCAAAATTCGCAAAACCTTGGGAATTACAACTTTCTGTTGCAAAAGTGACGTCATAATTTGACCAAAAATTGTCGATTACCGCCAAAATATAACAGTGACGGAGTTCAAATTTGCACCGGCACACTCGGGTGGGTTATCCTCAAGAAGTAATCACGCTAATTCGGCTTTTCGGGGTGGCTCGAAAATTAAAAAGT
Organism: Asterias amurensis; assembly: GCF_032118995.1. Lineage (NCBI taxonomy): Eukaryota > Metazoa > Echinodermata > Asteroidea > Forcipulatida > Asteriidae > Asterias > Asterias amurensis. The sequence goes on along the minus strand of NC_092669.1, from coordinate 7,533,975 downwards.
TTATTCCCCGGTAGGGAAAAGGGAAGAGCGGCCATCTTGTTTTTCTAATAGTCAACTCTGGAAATCGCGTTTTGACGGTGCAAATCGACCAAGTTGAGCATCCTGAACAGCTTTCCTGTGTGGAGTCATGCAAAATTCGCAAAACCTTGGGAATTACAACTTTTTGTTGCAAAAGTGACGTCATAATTTGACCAATAATCGTCAATTACCGCCAAAATATAACAGTGACGGAGTTCAAATTTGCACCGGCACACTCGGGTGGGGTATCCGCAAGAAGTAATCACGCTAATTCGGCTTTTCGGGGTGGCTCGAAAATTAAAATTTTATTCCCCGGTTAGGGAAAAGGGAAGAGCGGCCATCTTGTTTTTCTAATAGTCAACTCTGGAAATCGCGTTTTGACGGTGCAAATCGACCAAGTTGAGCATCCTGAACAGCTTTCCTGTGTGGAGTCATGCAAAATTCGCAAAACCTTGGGAATTACAACTTTTTGTTGCAAAAGTGACGTCATAATTTGACCAATAATCGTCGATTACCGCCAAAATATAACAGTGACGGAGATACATTTGCACCGGCACACTCGGGTGGGGTATCCTCAAGAAGTCACATCACGCTAATTCGGCTTTTCGGGGTGGCTCGAAAATTAAAAAGTTTATTCCCCCGGTAGGGAAAAGGGAAGAGCGGCCATTTTTGTTTTTCTAATAGTCAACTCTGGAAATCGCGTTTTGACGGTACAAATCGACCAAGTTGAGCATCCTGAACAGCTTTCCTGTGTGGAGTCATGCAAAATTCGCAAAACCTTGGGAATTACAACTTTTTGGTGCAAAAGTGACGTCATAATTTGACCAATAATCGTCGATTACCGCCAAAATATAACAGTGACGGAGTTCAAGTTTGCACCGGCACACTCGGGTGGGGTATCCTCAAGAAGTAATCACGCTAATTCGGCTTTTCGGGGTGGCTCGAAAATTAAAAAGTTTTTTCCCCGGTAGGGAAAAGGGAAGAGCGGCCATCTTGTTTTTCTAATAGTCAACTCTGGAAATCGCGTTTTGACGGTACAAATCGACCAAGTTGAGCATCCTGAACAACTTTCCTGTGTGGAGTCATGCAAAATTCGCAAAACCTTGTTAATTACAACTTTTTGTTGCAAAAGTGACGTCATAATTTGACCAAAAATTGTCGATTACCGCCAAAATATAACAGTGACGGAGTTCAAATTTGCACCGGCACACTCGGGTGGGTTATCCTCAAGAAGTAATCACGCTAATTCGGCTTTTCGGGGTGGCTCGAAAATTAAAAAGTTTATTCCCCCGGTAGGGAAAACGGAAGAGCGGCCATCTTGTTTTTCTAATAGTCAACTCTGGAAATCGCGTTTTGACGGTACAAATCGACCAAGTTGAGCATCCTGAACAACTTTCCTGTGTGGAGTCATGCAAAATTCGCCAAACCTTGGGAATTACAACTTTTTGGTGCAAAAGTGACGTCATAATTTGACCAATAATCGTCGATTACCGTCAAAATATAACAATGACGGAGTTCAAATTTGCACCGGCACACTCGGGTGGGGTATCCTCAAGAAGTAATCACGCTAATTCGACTTTCGGGGTGGCTCGAAAATTAAAAAGTTTATTCCCCCGGTAGGGAAAAGGGAAGAGCGGCCATCTTGTTTTTCTAATAGTCAACTCTGGAAATCGCGTTTTGACGGTACAAATCGACCAAGTTGAGCATCCTGAACAACTTTCCTGTGTGGAGTCATGCAAAATTCGCAAAACCTTGGGAATTACAACTTTTTGTTGCAAAAGTGACGTCATAATTTGACCAATAATCGTCGATTACCGCCAAAATATAACAATGACGGAGTTCAAATTTGCACCGGCACACTCGGGTGGGGTATCCTCAAGAAGTAATCACGCTATTCGGCTTTTCGGGGTGGCTCGAAAATTAAAAAGTTTATTCCCCCGGTAGGGAAAAGGGAAGAGCGGCCATCTTGTTTTTCTAATAGTCAACTCTGGAAATCGCGTTTTGACGGTACAAATCGACCAAGTTGAGCATCCTGAACAACTTTCCTGTGTGGAGTCATGCAAAATTCGCAAAACCTTGGGAATTACAACTTTTTGGTGCAAAAGTGACGTCATAATTTGACCAATAATCGTCGATTACCATCAAAATATAACAATGACGGAGTTCAAATTTGCACCGGCACACTCGGGTGGGGTATCCTCAAGAAGTAATCACGCTTATTCGGCTTTTCGGGGTGGCTCGAAAATTAAAAAGTTTATTCCCCCGGTAGGGAAAAGGGAAGAGCGGCCATCTTGTTTTTCTAATAGTCAACTCTGGAAATCGCGTTTTGACGGTACAAATCGACCAAGTTGAGCATCCTGAACAACTTTCCTGTGTGGAGTCATGCAAAATTCGCAAAACCTTGGGAATTACAACTTTTTGGTGCAAAAGTGACGTCATAATTTGACCAATAATCGTCGATTACCGCCAAAATATAACAGTGACGGAGTTCAAATTTGCACCGGCACACTCGGGTGGGTATCCTCAAGAAGTAATCACGCTAATTCGGCTTTTCGGGGTGGCTCGAAAATTAAAAAGTTTATTCCCCCGGTAGGGAAAAGGGAAGAGCGGCCATCTTGTTTTTCTAATAGTCAACTCTGGAAATCGCGTTTTGACGGTACAAATCGACCAAGTTGAGCATCCTGAACAACTTTCCTGTGTGGAGTCATGCAAAATTCGCAAAACCTTGGGAATTACAACTTTTTGGTGCAAAAGTGACGTCATAATTTGACCAATAATCGTCGATTACCGTCAAAATATAACAATGACGGAGTTCAAATTTGCACCGGCACACTCGGGTGGGGTATCCTCAAGAAGTAATCACGCTAATTCGGCTTTTCGGGGTGGCTCGAAAATTAAAAAGTTTATTCCCCCGGTAGGGAAAAGGAAGAGCGGCCATCTTGTTTTTCTAATAGTCAACTCTGGAAATCGCGTTTTGACGGTACAAATCGACCAAGTTGAGCATCCTGAACAACTTTCCTGTGTGGAGTCATGCAAAATTCGCAAAACCTTGGGAATTACAACTTTTTGTTGCAAAAGTGACGTCATAATTTGACCAATAATCGTCGATTACCGCCAAAATATAACAGTGACGGAGTTCAAATTTGCACCGGCACACTCGGGTGGGTTATCCTCAAGAAGTAATCACGCTAATTCGGCTTTTCGGGGTGGCTCGAAAATTAAAAAGTTTATTCCCCCGGTAGGGAAAAGGGAAGAGCGGCCATCTTGTTTTCTAATAGTCAACTCTGGAAATCGCGTTTTGACGGTGCAAATCGACCAAGTTGAGCATCCTGAACAGCTTTCCTGTGTGGAGTCATGCAAAATTCGCAAAACCTTGGGAATTACAACTTTTTGTTGCAAAAGTGACGTCATAATTTGACCAATAATCGTCGATTACCGCCAAAATATAACAGTGACGGAGATAAATTTGCACCGGCACACTCGGGTGGGGTATCCTCAAGAAGTAATCACGCTAATTCGGCTTTTCGGGGTGGCTCGAAAATTAAAAAGCTTATTCCCCGGTAGGGAAAAGGGAAGAGCGGCCATCTTGTTTTTCTAATAGTCAACTCTGGAAATCGCGTTTTGACGGTACAAATCGACCAAGTTGAGCATCCTGAACAGCTTTCCTGTGTGGAGTCATGCAAAATTCGCAAAACCTTGGGAATTACAACTTTTTGGTGCAAAAGTGACGTCATAATTTGACCAATAATCGTCGATTACCGCCAAAATATAACAGTGACGGAGTTCAAGTTTGCACCGGCACACTCGGGTGGGGTATCCTCAAGAAGTAATCACGCTAATTCGGCTTTTCGGGGTTGCTCGAAAATTAAAAAGTTTTTTCCCCGGTAGGGAAAAGGGAAGAGCGGCCATCTTGTTTTTCTAATAGTCAACTCTGGAAATCGCGTTTTGACGGTACAAATCGACCAAGTTGAGCATCCTGAACAACTTTCCTGTGTGGAGTCATGCAAAATTCGCAAAACCTTGGGAATTACAACTTTTTGTTGCAAAAGTGACGTCATAATTTGACCAAAAATTGTCGATTACCGCCAAAATATAACAGTGACGGAGTTCAAATTTGCACCGGCACACTCGGGTGGGTTATCCTCAAGAAGTAATCACGCTATTTCGGCTTTTCGGGGTGGCTCGAAAATTAAAAAGTTTATTCCCCCGGTAGGGAAAAGGGAAGAGCGGCCATCTTGTTTTTCTAATAGTCAACTCTGGAAATCGCGTTTTGACGGTACAAATCGACCAAGTTGAGCATCCTGAACAACTTTCCTGTGTGGAGTCATGCAAAGTTCGCAAAACCTTGGGAATTACAACTTTTTGGTGCAAAAGTGACGTCATAATTTGACCAATAATCGTCGATTACCGTCAAAATATAACAATGACGGACTTCAAATTTGCACCGGCACACTCGGGTGGGTTATCCTCAAGAAGTAATCACGCTAATTCGGCTTTTCGGGGTGGCTCGAAAATTAAAAAGTTTATTCGATTACCGTCAAAATATAACAATGACGGAGTTCAAATTTGCACCGGCACACTCGGGTGGGGTATCCTCAAGAAGTAATCACGCTAATTCGGCTTTTCGGGGTGGCTCGAAAATTAAAAAGTTTATTCCCCGGTAGGGAAAAGGGAAGAGCGGCCATCTTGTTTTTCTAATAGTCAACTCTGGAAATCGCGTTTTGACGGTACAAATCGACCAAGTTGAGCATCCTGAACAACTTTCCTGTGTGGAGTCATGCAAAATTCGCAAAACCTTGGGAATTACAACTTTTTGTTGCAAAAGTGACGTCATAATTTGACCAAAAATTGTCGATTACCGCCAAAATATAACAGTGACGGAGTTCAAATTTGCACCGGCACACTCGGGTGGGTTATCCTCAAGAAGTAATCACGCTAATTCGGCTTTTCGGGGTGGCTCGAAAATTAAAAAGTTTATTCCCCCGGTAGGGAAAAGGGAAGAGCGGCCATCTTGTTTTTCTAATAGTCAACTCTGGAAATCGCGTTTTGACGGTGCAAATCGACCAAGTTGAGCATCCTGAACAGCTTTCCTGTGTGGAGTCATGCAAAATTCGCAAAACCTTGGGAATTACAACTTTTTGTTGCAAAAGTGACGTCATAATTTGACCAAAAATTGTCGATTACCGCCAAAATATAACAGGGACGGAGTTCAAATTTGCACCGGCACACTCGGGTGGGTTATCCTCAAGAAGTAATCACGCTAATTCGGCTTTTCGGGGTGGCTCGAAAATTAAAAAGTTTATTCCCCCGGTAGGGAAAAGGGAAGAGCGGCCATCTTGTTTTTCTAATAGTCAACTCTGGAAATCGCGTTTTGACGGTACAAATCGACCAAGTTGAGCATCCTGAACAACTTTCCTGTGTGGAGTCATGCAAAATTCGCAAAACCTTGGGAATTACAACTTTTTGGTGCAAAAGTGACGTCATAATTTGACCAATAATCGTCGATTACCATCAAAATATAACAATGACGGAGTTCAAATTTGCACCGGCACACTCGGGTGGGGTATCCTCAAGAAGTAATCACGCTTATTCGGCTTTTCGGGGTGGCTCGAAAATTAAAAAGTTTATTCCCCCGGTAGGGAAAAGGGAAGAGCGGCCATCTTGTTTTTCTAATAGTCAACTCTGGAAATCGCGTTTTGACGGTACAAATCGACCAAGTTGAGCATCCTGAACAACTTTCCTGTGTGGAGTCATGCAAAATTCGCAAAACCTTGGGAATTACAACTTTTTGGTGCAAAAGTGACGTCATAATTTGACCAATAATCGTCGATTACCGCCAAAATATAACAATGACGGAGTTCAAATTTGCACCGGCACACTCGGGTGGGGTATCCTCAAGAAGTAATCACGCTAATTCGGCTTTTCGGGGTGGCTCGAAAATTAAAAAGTTTATTCCCCCGGTAGGGAAAAGGGAAGAGCGGCCATCTTGTTTTTCTAATAGTCAACTCTGGAAATCGCGTTTTGACGGTACAAATCGACCAAGTTGAGCATCCTGAACAACTTTCCTGTGTGGAGTCATGCAAAATTCGCAAAACCTTGGGAATTACAACTTTTTGGTGCAAAAGTGACGTCATAATTTGACCAATAATCGTCGATTACCGTCAAAATATAACAATGACGGAGTTCAAGTTTGCACCGGCACACTCGGGTGGGGTATCCTCAAGAAGTAATCACGCTAATTCGGCTTTTCGGGGTGGCTCGAAAATTAAAAAGTTTTTTCCCCGGTAGGGAAAAGGGAAGAGCGGCCATCTTGTTTTTCTAATAGTCAACTCTGGAAATCGCGTTTTGACGGTACAAATCGACCAAGTTGAGCATCCTGAACAACTTTCCTGTGTGGAGTCATGCAAAATTCGCAAAACCTTGGGAATTACAACTTTTTGTTGCAAAAGTGACGTCATAATTTGACCAAAAATTGTCGATTACCGCCAAAATATAACAGTGACGGAGTTCAAATTTGCACCGGCACACTCGGGTGGGTTATCCTCAAGAAGTAATCACGCTAATTCGGCTTTTCGGGGTGGCTCGAAAATTAAAAAGTTTATTCCCCCGGTAGGGAAAAGGGAAGAGCGGCCATCGTGTTTTTCTAATAGTCAACTCTGGAAATCGCGTTTTGACGGTGCAAATCGACCAAGTTGAGCATCCTGAACAGCTTTCCTGTGTGGAGTCATGCAAAATTCGCAAAACCTTGGGAATTACAACTTTTTGTTGCAAAAGTGACGTCATAATTTGACCAATAATCGTCAATTACCGCCAAAATATAACAGTGACGGAGTTCAAATTTTCACCGGCACACTCGGGTGGGGTATCCGCAAGAAGTAATCACGCTAATTCGGCTTTTCGGGGTGGCTCGAAAATTAAAATTTTATTCCCCGGTTAGGGAAAAGGGAAGAGCGGCCATCTTGTTTTTCTAATAGTCAACTCTGGAAATCGCGTTTTGACGGTGCAAATCGACCAAGTTGAGCATCCTGAACAGCTTTCCTGTGTGGAGTCATGCAAAATTCGCAAAACCTTGGGAATTACAACTTTTTGTTGCAAAAGTGACGTCATAATTTGACCAATAATCGTCGATTACCGCCAAAATATAACAGTGACGGAGATACATTTGCACCGGCACACTCGGGTGGGGTATCCTCAAGAAGTAATCACGCTAATTCGGCTTTTCGGGGTGGCTCGAAAATTAAAAAGTTTATTCCCCCGGTAGGGAAAAGGGAAGAGCGGCCATCTTGTTTTTCTAATAGTCAACTCTGGAAATCGCGTTTTGACGGTACAAATCGACCAAGTTGAGCATCCTGAACAGCTTTCCTGTGTGGAGTCATGCAAAATTCGCAAAACCTTGGGAATTACAACTTTTTGGTGCAAAAGTGACGTCATAATTTGACCAATAATCGTCGATTACCGCCAAAATATAACAGTGACGGAGTTCAAGTTTGCACCGGCACTCTCGGGTGGGGTATCCTCAAGAAGTAATCACGCTAATTCGGCTTTTCGGGGTGGCTCGAAAATTAAAAAGTTTTTTCCCCGGTAGGGAAAAGGGAAGAGCGGCCATCTTGTTTTTCTAATAGTCAACTCTGGAAATCGCGTTTTGACGGTACAAATCGACCAAGTTGAGCATCCTGAACAACTTTCCTGTGTGGAGTCATGCAAAATTCGCAAAACCTTGTTAATTACAACTTTTTGTTGCAAAAGTGACGTCATAATTTGACCAAAAATTGTCGATTACCGCCAAAATATAACAGTGACGGAGTTCAAATTTGCACCGGCACACTCGGGTGGGTTATCCTCAAGAAGTAATCACGCTAATTCGGCTTTTCGGGGTGGCTCGAAAATTAAAAAGTTTATTCCCCCGGTAGGGAAAACGGAAGAGCGGCCATCTTGTTTTTCTAATAGTCAACTCTGGAAATCGCGTTTTGACGGTACAAATCGACCAAGTTGAGCATCCTGAACAACTTTCCTGTGTGGAGTCATGCAAAATTCGCAAAACCTTGGGAATTACAACTTTTTGGTGCAAAAGTGACGTCATAATTTGACCAATAATCGTCGATTACCGCCAAAATATAACAATGACGGAGTTCAAATTTGCACCGGCACACTCGGGTGGGGTATCCTCAAGAAGTAATCACGCTAATTCGGCTTTTCGGGGTGGCTCGAAAATTAAAAAGTTTATTCCCCCGGTAGGGAAAAGGGAAGAGCGGCCATCTTGTTTTTCTAATAGTCAACTCTGGAAATCGCGTTTTGACGGTACAAATCGACCAAGTTGAGCATCCTGAACAACTTTCCTGTGTGGAGTCATGCAAAATTCGCAAAACCTTGGGAATTACAACTTTTTGGTGCAAAAGTGACGTCATAATTTGACCAATAATCGTCGATTACCGCCAAAATATAACAGTGACGGAGTTCAAGTTTGCACCGGCACACTCGGGTGGGGTATCCTCAAGAAGTAATCACGCTAATTCGGCTTTTCGGGGTGGCTCGAAAATTAAAAAGTTTTTTCCCCGGTAGGGAAAAGGGAAGAGCGGCCATCTTGTTTTTCTAATAGTCAACTCTGGAAATCGCGTTTTGACGGTACAAATCGACCAAGTTGAGCATCCTGAACAACTTTCCTGTGTGGAGTCATGCAAAATTCGCAAAACCTTGGGAATTACAACTTTTTGTTGCAAAAGTGACGTCATAATTTGACCAAAAATTGTCGATTACCGCCAAAATATAACAGTGACGGAGTTCAAATTTGCACCGGCACACTCGGGTGGGTTATCCTCAAGAAGTAATCACGCTAATTCGGCTTTTCGGGGTGGCTCGAAAATTAAAAAGTTTATTCCCCCGGTAGGGAAAAGGGAAGAGCGGCCATCTTGTTTTTCTAATAGTCAACTCTGGAAATCGCGTTTTGACGGTGCAAATCGACCAAGTTGAGCATCCTGAACAGCTTTCCTGTGTGGAGTCATGCAAAATTCGCAAAACCTTGGGAATTACAACTTTTTGTTGCAAAAGTGACGTCATAATTTGACCAATAATCGTCAATTACCGCCAAAATATAACAGTGACGGAGTTCAAATTTGCACCGGCACACTCGGGTGGGGTATCCGCAAGAAGTAATCACGCTAATTCGGCTTTTCGGGGTGGCTCGAAAATTAAAATTTTATTCCCCGGTTAGGGAAAAGGGAAGAGCGGCCATCTTGTTTTTCTAATAGTCAACTCTGGAAATCGCGTTTTGACGGTGCAAATCGACCAAGTTGAGCATCCTGAACAGCTTTCCTGTGTGGAGTCATGCAAAATTCGCAAAACCTTGGGAATTACAACTTTTTGTTGCAAAAGTGACGTCATAATTTGACCAATAATCGTCGATTACCGCCAAAATATAACAGTGACGGAGATACATTTGCACCGGCACACTCGGGTGGGGTATCCTCAAGAAGTAATCACGCTAATTCGGCTTTTCGGGGTGGCTCGAAAATTAAAAAGTTTATTCCCCCGGTAGGGAAAAGGGAAGAGCGGCCATCTTGTTTTTCTAATAGTCAACTCTGGAAATCGCGTTTTGACGGTACAAATCGACCAAGTTGAGCATCCTGAACAGCTTTCCTGTGTGGAGTCATGCAAAATTCGCAAAACCTTGGGAATTACAACTTTTTGGTGCAAAAGTGACGTCATAATTTGACCAATAATCGTCGATTACCGCCAAAATATAACAGTGACGGAGTTCAAGTTTGCACCGGCACACTCGGGTGGGGTATCCTCAAGAAGTAATCACGCTAATTCGGCTTTTCGGGGTGGCTCGAAAATTAAAAAGTTTTTTCCCCGGTAGGGAAAAGGGAAGAGCGGCCATCTTGTTTTTCTAATAGTCAACTCTGGAAATCGCGTTTTGACGGTACAAATCGACCAAGTTGAGCATCCTGAACAACTTTCCTGTGTGGAGTCATGCAAAATTCGCAAAACCTTGTTAATTACAACTTTTTGTTGCAAAAGTGACGTCATAATTTGACCAAAAATTGTCGATTACCGCCAAAATATAACAGTGACGGAGTTCAAATTTGCACCGGCACACTCGGGTGGGTTATCCTCAAGAAGTAATCACGCTAATTCGGCTTTTCGGGGTGGCTCGAAAATTAAAAAGTTTATTCCCCCGGTAGGGAAAACGGAAGAGCGGCCATCTTGTTTTTCTAATAGTCAACTCTGGAAATCGCGTTTTGACGGTACAAATCGACCAAGTTGAGCATCCTGAACAACTTTCCTGTGTGGAGTCATGCAAAATTCGCCAAACCTTGGGAATTACAACTTTTTGGTGCAAAAGTGACGTCATAATTTGACCAATAATCGTCGATTACCGTCAAAATATAACAATGACGGAGTTCAAATTTGCACCGGCACACTCGGGTGGGGTATCCTCAAGAAGTAATCACGCTAATTCGACTTTTCGGGGTGGCTCGAAAATTAAAAAGTTTATTCCCCCGGTAGGGAAAAGGGAAGAGCGGCCATCTTGTTTTTCTAATAGTCAACTCTGGAAATCGCGTTTTGACGGTACAAATCGACCAAGTTGAGCATCCTGAACAACTTTCCTGTGTGGAGTCATGCAAAATTCGCAAAACCTTGGGAATTACAACTTTTTGTTGCAAAAGTGACGTCATAATTTGACCAATAATCGTCGATTACCGCCAAAATATAACAATGACGGAGTTCAAATTTGCACCGGCACACTCGGGTGGGGTATCCTCAAGAAGTAATCACGCTTATTCGGCTTTTCGGGGTGGCTCGAAAATTAAAAAGTTTATTCCCCCGGTAGGGAAAAGGGAAGAGCGGCCATCTTGTTTTTCTAATAGTCAACTCTGGAAATCGCGTTTTGACGGTACAAATCGACCAAGTTGAGCATCCTGAACAACTTTCCTGTGTGGAGTCATGCAAAATTCGCAAAACCTTGGGAATTACAACTTTTTGGTGCAAAAGTGACGTCATAATTTGACCAATAATCGTCGATTACCGCCAAAATATAACAGTGACGGAGTTCAAATTTGCACCGGCACACTCGGGTGGGGTATCCTCAAGAAGTAATCACGCTAATTCGGCTTTTCGGGGTGGCTCGAAAATTAAAAAGTTTATTCCCCCGGTAGGGAAAAGGGAAGAGCGGCCATCTTGTTTTTCTAATAGTCAACTCTGGAAATCGCGTTTTGACGGTACAAATCGACCAAGTTGAGCATCCTGAACAACTTTCCTGTGTGGAGTCATGCAAAATTCGCAAAACCTTTGGAATTACAACTTTTTGGTGCAAAAGTGACGTCATAATTTGACCAATAATCGTCGATTACCGTCAAAATATAACAATGACGGAGTTCAAATTTGCACCGGCACACTCGGGTGGGGTATCCTCAAGAAGTAATCACGCTAATTCGGCTTTTCGGGGTGGCTCGAAAATTAAAAAGTTTATTCCCCCGGTAGGGAAAAGGGAAGAGCGGCCATCTTGTTTTTCTAATAGTCAACTCTGGAAATCGCGTTTTGACGGTACAAATCGACCAAGTTGAGCATCCTGAACAACTTTCCTGTGTGGAGTCATGCAAAATTCGCAAAACCTTGGGAATTACAACTTTTTGTTGCAAAAGTGACGTCATAATTTGACCAATAATCGTCGATTACCGCCAAAATATAACAGTGACGGAGTTCAAATTTGCACCGGCACACTCGGGTGGGTTATCCTCAAGAAGTAATCACGCTAATTCGGCTTTTCGGGGTGGCTCGAAAATTAAAAAGTTTATTCCCCCGGTAGGGAAAAGGGAAGAGCGGCCATCTTGTTTTTCTAATAGTCAACTCTGGAAATCGCGTTTTGACGGTGCAAATCGACCAAGTTGAGCATCCTGAACAGCTTTCCTGTGTGGAGTCATGCAAAATTCGCAAAACCTTGGGAATTACAACTTTTTGTTGCAAAAGTGACGTCATAATTTGACCAATAATCGTCGATTACCGCCAAAATATAACAGTGACGGAGATAAATTTGCACCGGCACACTCGGGTGGGGTATCCTCAAGAAGTAATCACGCTAATTCGGCTTTTCGAGGTGGCTCGAAAATTAAAAAGCTTATTCCCCCGGTAGGGAAAAGGGAAGAGCGGCCATCTTGTTTTTCTAATAGTCAACTCTGGAAATCGCGTTTTGACGGTACAAATCGACCAAGTTGAGCATCCTGAACAGCTTTCCTGTGTGGAGTCATGCAAAATTCGCAAAACCTTGGGAATTACAACTTTTTGGTGCAAAAGTGACGTCATAATTTGACCAATAATCGTCGATTACCGCCAAAATATAACAGTGACGGAGTTCAAGTTTGCACCGGCACACTCGGGTGGGGTATCCTCAAGAAGTAATCACGCTAATTCGGCTTTTCGGGGTTGCTCGAAAATTAAAAAGTTTTTTCCCCGGTAGGGAAAAGGGAAGAGCGGCCATCTTGTTTTTCTAATAGTCAACTCTGGAAATCGCGTTTTGACGGTACAAATCGACCAAGTTGAGCATCCTGAACAACTTTCCTGTGTGGAGTCATGCAAAATTCGCAAAACCTTGGGAATTACAACTTTTTGTTGCAAAAGTGACGTCATAATTTGACCAAAAATTGTCGATTACCGCCAAAATATAACAGTGACGGAGTTCAAATTTGCACCGGCACACTCGGGTGGGTTATCCTCAAGAAGTAATCACGCTATTTCGGCTTTTCGGGGTGGCTCGAAAATTAAAAAGTTTATTCCCCCGGTAGGGAAAAGGGAAGAGCGGCCATCTTGTTTTTCTAATAGTCAACTCTGGAAATCGCGTTTTGACGGTACAAATCGACCAAGTTGAGCATCCTGAACAACTTTCCTGTGTGGAGTCATGCAAAATTCGCAAAACCTTGGGAATTACAACTTTTTGGTGCAAAAGTGACGTCATAATTTGACCAATAATCGTCGATTACCGTCAAAATATAACAATGACGGACTTCAAATTTGCACCGGCACACTCGGGTGGGTTATCCTCAAGAAGTAATCACGCTAATTCGGCTTTTCGGGGTGGCTCGAAAATTAAAAAGTTTATTCCCCCGGTAGGGAAAAGGGAAGAGCGGCCATCTTGTTTTTCTAATAGTCAACTCTGGAAATCGCGTTTTGACGGTACAAATCGACCAAGTTGAGCATCCTGAACAACTTTCCTGTGTGGAGTCATGCAAAATTCGCAAAACCTTGGGAATTACAACTTTTTGGTGCAAAAGTGACGTCATAATTTGACCAATAATCGTCGATTACCATCAAAATATAACAATGACGGAGTTCAAATTTGCACCGGCACACTCGGGTGGGGTATCCTCAAGAAGTAATCACGCTTATTCGGCTTTTCGGGGTGGCTCGAAAATTAAAAAGTTTATTCCCCCGGTAGGGAAAAGGGAAGAGCGGCCATCTTGTTTTTCTAATAGTCAACTCTGGAAATCGCGTTTTGACGGTACAAATCGACCAAGTTGAGCATCCTGAACAACTTTCCTGTGTGGAGTCATGCAAAATTCGCAAAACCTTGGGAATTACAACTTTTTGGTGCAAAAGTGACGTCATAATTTGACCAATAATCGTCGATTACCGCCAAAATATAACAATGACGGAGTTCAAATTTGCACCGGCACACTCGGGTGGGGTATCCTCAAGAAGTAATCACGCTAATTCGGCTTTTCGGGGTGGCTCGAAAATTAAAAAGTTTATTCCCCCGGTAGGGAAAAGGGAAGAGCGGCCATCTTGTTTTTCTAATAGTCAACTCTGGAAATCGCGTTTTGACGGTACAAATCGACCAAGTTGAGCATCCTGAACAACTTTTCTGTGTGGAGTCATGCAAAATTCGCAAAACCTTGGGAATTACAACTTTTTGGTGCAAAAGTGACGTCATAATTTGACCAATAATCGTCGATTACCGTCAAAATATAACAATGACGGAGTTCAAATTTGCACCGGCACACTCGGGTGGGGTATCCTCAAGAAGTAATCACGCTAATTCGGCTTTTCGGGGTGGCTCGAAAATTAAAAAGTTTATTCCCCCGGTAGGGAAAAGGGAAGAGCGGCCATCTTGTTTTTCTAATAGTCAACTCTGGAAAACGCGTTTTGACGGTACAAATCGACCAAGTTGAGCATCCTGAACAACTTTCCTGTGTGGAGTCATGCAAAATTCGCAAAACCTTGGGAATTACAACTTTTTGGTGCAAAAGTGACGTCATAATTTGACCAATAATCGTCGATTACCGCCAAAATATAACAGTGACGGAGTTCAAGTTTGCACCGGCACACTCGGGTGGGGTATCCTCAAGAAGTAATCACGCTAATTCGGCTTTTCGGGGTGGCTCGAAAATTAAAAAGTTTTTTCCCCGGTAGGGAAAAGGGAAGAGCGGCCATCTTGTTTTTCTAATAGTCAACTCTGGAAATCGCGTTTTGACGGTACAAATCGACCAAGTTGAGCATCCTGAACAACTTTCCTGTGTGGAGTCATGCAAAATTCGCAAAACCTTGGGAATTACAACTTTTTGTTGCAAAAGTGACGTCATAATTTGACCAAAAATTGTCGATTACCGCCAAAATATAACAGTGACGGAGTTCAAATTTGCACCGGCACACTCGGGTGGGTTATCCTCAAGAAGTAATCACGCTAATTCGGCTTTTCGGGGTGGCTCGAAAATTAAAAAGTTTATTCCCCCGGTAGGGAAAAGGGAAGAGCGGCCATCTTGTTTTTCTAATAGTCAACTCTGGAAATCGCGTTTTGACGGTACAAATCGACCAAGTTGAGCATCCTGAACAACTTTCCTGTGTGGAGTCATGCAAAATTCGCAAAACCTTGGGAATTACAACTTTTTGGTGCAAAAGTGACGTCATAATTTGACCAATAATCGTCGATTACCGTCAAAATATAACAATGACGGACTTCAAATTTGCACCGGCACACTCGGGTGGGTTATCCTCAAGAAGTAATCACGCTAATTCGGCTTTTCGGGGTGGCTCGAAAATTAAAAAGTTTATTCCCCCGGTAGGGAAAAGGGAAGAGCGGCCATCTTGTTTTTCTAATAGTCAACTCTGGAAATCGCGTTTTGACGGTACAAATCGACCAAGTTGAGCATCCTGAACAACTTTCCTGTGTGGAGTCATGCAAAATTCGCAAAACCTTGGGAATTACAACTTTTTGGTGCAAAAGTGACGTCATAATTTGACCAATAATTGTCGATTACCATCAAAATATAACAATGACGGAGTTCAAATTTGCACCGGCACACTCGGGTGGGGTATCCTCAAGAAGTAATCACGCTTATTCGGCTTTTCGGGGTGGCTCGAAAATTAAAAAGTTTATTCCCCCGGTAGGGAAAAGGGAAGAGCGGCCATCTTGTTTTTCTAATAGTCAACTCTGGAAATCGCGTTTTGACGGTACAAATCGACCAAGTTGAGCATCCTGAACAACTTTCCTGTGTGGAGTCATGCAAAATTCGCAAAACCTTGGGAATTACAACTTTTTGGTGCAAAAGTGACGTCATAATTTGACCAATAATCGTCGATTACCGCCAAAATATAACAATGACGGAGTTCAAATTTGCACCGGCACACTCGGGTGGGGTATCCTCAAGAAGTAATCACGCTAATTCGGCTTTTCGGGGTGGCTCGAAAATTAAAAAGTTTATTCCCCCGGTAGGGAAAAGGGAAGAGCGGCCATCTTGTTTTTCTAATAGTCAACTCTGGAAATCGCGTTTTGACGGTACAAATCGACCAAGTTGAGCATCCTGAACAACTTTCCTGTGTGGAGTCATGCAAAATTCGCAAAACCTTGGGAATTACAACTTTTTGGTGCAAAAGTGACGTCATAATTTGACCAATAATCGTCGATTACCGTCAAAATATAACAATGACGGAGTTCAAATTTGCACCGGCACACTCGGGTGGGGTATCCTCAAGAAGTAATCACGCTAATTCGGCTTTTCGGGGTGGCTCGAAAATTAAAAAGTTTTTTCCCCGGTAGGGAAAAGGGAAGAGCGGCCATCTTGTTTTTCTAATAGTCAACTCTGGAAATCGCGTTTTGACGGTACAAATCGACCAAGTTGAGCATCCTGAACAACTTTCCTGTGTGGAGTCATGCAAAATTCGCAAAACCTTGGGAATTACAACTTTTTGGTGCAAAAGTGACGTCATAATTTGACCAATAATCGTCGATTACCGCCAAAATATAACAGTGACGGAGTTCAAGTTTGCACCGGCACACTCGGGTGGGGTATCCTCAAGAAGTAATCACGCTAATTCGGCTTTTCGGGGTGGCTCGAAAATTAAAAAGTTTTTTCCCCGGTAGGGAAAAGGGAAGAGCGGCCATCTTGTTTTTCTAATAGTCAACTCTGGAAATCGCGTTTTGACGGTACAAATCGACCAAGTTGAGCATCCTGAACAACTTTCCTGTGTGGAGTCATGCAAAATTCGCAAAACCTTGGGAATTACAACTTTTTGTTGCAAAAGTGACGTCATAATTTGACCAAAAATTGTCGATTACCGCCAAAATATAACAGTGACGGAGTTCAAATTTGCACCGGCACACTCGGGTGGGTTATCCTCAAGAAGTAATCACGCTAATTCGGCTTTTCGGGGTGGCTCGAAAATTAAAAAGTTTATTCCCCCGGTAGGGAAAAGGGAAGAGCGGCCATCTTGTTTTTCTAATAGTCAACTCTGGAAATCGCGTTTTGACGGTACAAATCGACCAAGTTGAGCATCCTGAACAACTTTCCTGTGTGGAGTCATGCAAAATTCGCAAAACCTTGGGAATTACAACTTTTTGGTGCAAAAGTGACGTCATAATTTGACCAATAATCGTCGATTACCATCAAAATATAACAATGACGGAGTTCAAATTTGCACCGGCACACTCGGGTGGGGTATCCTCAAGAAGTAATCACGCTTATTCGGCTTTTCGGGGTGGCTCGAAAATTAAAAAGTTTATTCCCCCGGTAGGGAAAAGGGAAGAGCGGCCATCTTGTTTTTCTAATAGTCAACTCTGGAAATCGCGTTTTGACGGTACAAATCGACCAAGTTGAGCATCCTGAACAACTTTCCTGTGTGGAGTCATGCAAAATTCGCAAAACCTTGGGAATTACAACTTTTTGTTGCAAAAGTGACGTCATAATTTGACCAAAAATTGTCGATTACCGCCAAAATATAACAGTGACGGAGTTCAAATTTGCACCGGCACACTCGGGTGGGTTATCCTCAAGAAGTAATCACGCTATTTCGGCTTTTCGGGGTGGCTCAAAAATTAAAAAGTTTATTCCCCCGGTAGGGAAAAGGGAAGAGCGGCCATCTTGTTTTTCTAATAGTCAACTCTGGAAATCGCGTTTTGACGGTACAAATCGACCAAGTTGAGCATCCTGAACAACTTTCCTGTGTGGAGTCATGCAAAATTCGCAAAACCTTGGGAATTACAACTTTTTGTTGCAAAAGTGACGTCATAATTTGACCAAAAATTGTCGATTACCGCCAAAATATAACAGTGACGGAGTTCAAATTTGCACCGGCACACTCGGGTGGGTTATCCTCAAGAAGTAATCACGCTATTTCGGCTTTTCGGGGTGGCTCGAAAATTAAAAAGTTTATTCCCCCGGTAGGGAAAAGGGAAGAGCGGCCATCTTGTTTTTCTAATAGTCAACTCTGGAATTCGCGTTTTGACGGTACAAATCGACCAAGTTGAGCATCCTGAACAACTTTCCTGTGTGGAGTCATGCAAAATTCGCAAAACCTTGGGAATTACAACTTTTTGGTGCAAAAGTGACGTCATAATTTGACCAATAATCGTCGATTACCGTCAAAATATAACAATGACGGACTTCAAATTTGCACCGGCACACTCGGGTGGGTTATCCTCAAGAAGTAATCACGCTAATTCGGCTTTTCGGGGTGCCTCGAAAATTAAAAAGTTTATTCCCCCGGTAGGGAAAGGGAAGAGCGGCCATCTTGTTTTTCTAATAGTCAACTCTGGAAATCGCGTTTTGACGGTACAAATCGACCAAGTTGAGCATCCTGAACAACTTTCCTGTGTGGAGTCATGCAAAATTCGCAAAACCTTGGGAATTACAACTTTTTGGTGCAAAAGTGACGTCATAATTTGACCAATAATCGTCGATTACCGCCAAAATATAACAGTGACGGAGTTCAAATTTGCACCGGCACACTCGGGTGGGGTATCCTCAAGAAGTAATCACGCTAATTCGGCTTTTCGGGGTGGCTCGAAAATTAAAAAGTTTATTCCCCCGGTAGGGAAAAGGGAAGAGCGGCCATCTTGTTTTTCTAATAGTCAACTCTGGAAATCGCGTTTTGACGGTACAAATCGACCAAGTTGAGCATCCTGAACAGCTTTCGTGTGTGGAGTCATGCAAAATTCGCAAAACCTTGGGAATTACAACTTTTTGTTGCAAAAGTGACGTCATACTTTGACCAATAATCGTCGATTACCGCCAAAATATAACAGTGACTGAGATAAATTTGCACCGGCACACTCGGGTGGGGTATCCTCAAGAAGTAATCACGCTAATTCGGCTTTTCGGGGTGGCTCGAAAATTAAAAAGTTTATTCCCCCGGTAGGGAAAAGGGAAGAGCGGCCATCTTGTTTTTCTAATAGTCAACTCTGGAAATCGCGTTTTGACAGTACAAATCGACCAAGTTGAGCATCCTGAACAGCTTTCCTGTGTAGAGTCATGCAAAATTCGCAAAACCTTGGGAATTACAACTTTTTGGTGCAAAAGTGACGTCATAATTTCACCAATAATCGTCGATTACCATCAAAATATAACAATGACGGAGTTCAAATTTGCACCGGCACACTCGGGTGGGGTATCCTCAAGAAGTAATCACGCTAATTCGGCTTTTCGGGGTGGCTCGAAAATTAAAAAGTTTATTCCCCCGGTAGGGAAAAGGGAAGAGCGGCCATCTTGTTTTTCTAATAGTCAACTCTGGAAATCGCGTTTTGACGGTACAAATCGACCAAGTTGAGCATCCTGAACAACTTTCCTGTGTGGAGTCATGCAAAATTCGCAAAACCTTGGGAATAACAACTTTTTGTTGCAAAAGTGACGTCAAAATTTGACCAAAAATCGTCAATTACCGCCAAAATATAACAGTGACGGAGTTCAAATTTGCACCGGCACACTCGGGTGGGGTATCCGCAAAAAGGAATCACGCTAATTCGGCTTTTCGGGGTGGCTCGAAATTTAAAATTTTATTCCCCGGTTAGGGAAAAGGGAAGAGCGGCCATCTTGTTTTTCTAATAGTCAACTCTGGAAATCGCGTTTTGACGGTGCAAATCGACCAAGTTGAGCATCCTGAACCGCTTTCCTGTGTGGAGTCATGCAAAATTCGCAAAACCTTGGGAATTACAACTTTTTGGTGCAAAAGTGACGTCATAATTTGACCAATAATCGTCGATTACCGCCAAAATATAACAATGACGGAGTTCAAATTTGCACCGGCACACTCGGGTGGGGTATCCTCAAGAAGTAATCACGCTAATTCGGCTTTTCGGGGTGGCTCGAAAATTAAAAAGTTTATTCCCCCGGTAGGGAAAAGGGAAGAGCGGCCATCTTGTTTTTCTAATAGTCAACTCTGGAAATCGCGTTTTGACGGTACAAATCGACCAAGTTGAGCATCCTGAACAACTTTCCTGTGTGGAGTCATGCAAAATTCGCAAAACCTTGGGAATTACAACTTTTTGGTGCAAAAGTGACGTCATAATTTGACCAATAATCGTCGATTACCGTCAAAATATAACAATGACGGAGTTCAAATTTGCACCGGCACACTCGGGTGGGGTATCCTCAAGAAGTAATCACGCTAATTCGGCTTTTCGGGGTGGCTCGAAAATTAAAAAGTTTATTCCCCCGGTAGGGAAAAGGGAAGAGCGGCCATCTTGTTTTTCTAATAGTCAACTCTGGAAAACGCGTTTTGACGGTACAAATCGACCAAGTTGAGCATCCTGAACAACTTTCCTGTGTGGAGTCATGCAAAATTCGCAAAACCTTGGGAATAACAACTTTTTGTTGCAAAAGTGACGTCATAATTTGACCAAAAATCGTCAATTACCGCCAAAATATAACAGTGACGGAGTTCAAATTTGCACCGGCACACTCGGGTGGGTTATCCGCAAGAAGTAATCACGCTAATTCGGCTTTTCGGGGTGGCTCGAAAATTAAAATTTTATTCCCCGGTTAGGGAAAAGGGAAGAGCGGCCATCTTGTTTTTCTAATAGTCAACTCTGGAAATCGCGTTTTGACGGTGCAAATCGACCAAGTTGAGCATCCTGAACAACTTTCCTGTGTGGAGTCATGCAAAATTCGCAAAACCTTGGGAATTACAACTTTTTGGTGCAAAAGTGACGTCATAATTTGACCAATAATCGTCGATTACCATCAAAATATAACAATGACGGAGTTCAAATTTGCACATTTGCACCGGCACACTCGGTGGGGTATCCTCAAGAAGTAATCACGCTAATTCGGCTTTTCGGGGTGGCTCGAAAATTAAAATTTTATTCCCCGGTTAGGGAAAAGGGAAGAGCGGCCATCTTGTTTTTCTAATAGTCAACTCTGGAAATCGCGTTTTGACGGTGCAAATCGACCAAGTTGAGCATCCTGAACAACTTTCCTGTGTGGAGTCATGCAAAATTCGCAAAACCTTGGGAATTACAACTTTTTGGTGCAAAAGTGACGTCATAATTTGACCAAAAATCGTCAATTACCGCCAAAATATAACAGTGACGGAGTTCAAATTTGCACCGGCACACTCGGGTGGGGTATCCGCAAGAAGTAATCACGCTAATTCGGCTTTTCGGGGTGGCTCGAAAATTAAAATTTTATTCCCCGGTTAGGGAAAAGGGAAGAGCGGCCATCTTGTTTTTCTAATAGTCAACTCTGGAAATCGCGTTTTGACGGTGCAAATCGACCAAGTTGAGCATCCTGAACAACTTTCCTGTGTGGAGTCATGCAAAATTCGCAAAACCTTGGGAATTACAACTTTTTGGTGCAAAAGTGACGTCATAATTTGACCAATAATCGTCGATTACCATCAAAATATAACAATGACGGAGTTCAAATTTGCACATTTGCACCGGCACACTCGTTGGGGTATCCTCAAGAAGTAATCACGCTTATTCGGCTTTTCGGGGTGGCTCGAAAATTAAAAAGTTTATTCCCCCGGTAGGGAAAAGGGAAGAGCGGCCATCTTGTTTTTCTAATAGTCAACTCTGGATATCGCGTTTTGACGGTGCAAATCGACCAAGTTGAGCATCCTGAACAGCTTTCCTGTGTGGAGTCATGCAAAATTCGCAAAACTTTGGGAATTACAAATTTTTGTTGCAAAAGTGACGTCATAATTTGACCAATAATCGTCGATTACCGCCAAAATATAACAGTGACGGAGATAAATTTGCACCGGCACACTCGGGTGGGGTATCCTCAAGAAGTAATCACGCTAATTCGGCTTTTCGGGGTGGCTCGAAAATTAAAAAGCTTATTCCCCCTGTAGGGAAAAGGGAAGAGCGGCCATCTTGTTTTTCTAATAGTCAACTCTGGAAAACGCGTTTTGACGGTACAAATCGACCAAGTTGAGCATCCTGAACAACTTTCCTGTGTGGAGTCATGCAAAATTCGCAAAACCTTGGGAATAACAACTTTTTGTTGCAAAAGTGACGTCATAATTTGACCAAAAATCGTCAATTACCGCCAAAATATAACAGTGACGGAGTTCAAATTTGCACCGGCACACTCGGGTGGGTTATCCGCAAGAAGTAATCACGCTAATTCGGCTTTTCGGGGTGGCTCGAAAATTAAAATTTTATTCCCCGGTTAGGGAAAAGGGAAGAGCGGCCATCTTGTTTTTCTAATAGTCAACTCTGGAAATCGCGTTTTGACGGTGCAAATCGACCAAGTTGAGCATCCTGAACAACTTTCCTGTGTGGAGTCATGCAAAATTCGCAAAACCTTGGGAATTACAACTTTTTGGTGCAAAAGTGACGTCATAATTTGACCAATAATCGTCGATTACCATCAAAATATAACAATGACGGAGTTCAAATTTGCACATTTGCACCGGCACACTCGGTGGGGTATCCTCAAGAAGTAATCACGCTAATTCGGCTTTTCGGGGTGGCTCGAAAATTAAAATTTTATTCCCCGGTTAGGGAAAAGGGAAGAGCGGCCATCTTGTTTTTCTAATAGTCAACTCTGGAAATCGCGTTTTGACGGTGCAAATCGACCAAGTTGAGCATCCTGAACAACTTTCCTGTGTGGAGTCATGCAAAATTCGCAAAACCTTGGGAATTACAACTTTTTGGTGCAAAAGTGACGTCATAATTTGACCAAAAATCGTCAATTACCGCCAAAATATAACAGTGACGGAGTTCAAATTTGCACCGGCACACTCGGGTGGGGTATCCGCAAGAAGTAATCACGCTAATTCGGCTTTTCGGGGTGGCTCGAAAATTAAAATTTTATTCCCCGGTTAGGGAAAAGGGAAGAGCGGCCATCTTGTTTTTCTAATAGTCAACTCTGGAAATCGCGTTTTGACGGTGCAAATCGACCAAGTTGAGCATCCTGAACAACTTTCCTGTGTGGAGTCATGCAAAATTCGCAAAACCTTGGGAATTACAACTTTTTGGTGCAAAAGTGACGTCATAATTTGACCAATAATCGTCGATTACCATCAAAATATAACAATGACGGAGTTCAAATTTGCACATTTGCACCGGCACACTCGGTGGGGTATCCTCAAGAAGTAATCACGCTTATTCGGCTTTTCGGGGTGGCTCGAAAATTAAAAAGTTTATTCCCCCGGTAGGGAAAAGGGAAGAGCGGCCATCTTGTTTTTCTAATAGTCAACTCTGGATATCGCGTTTTGACGGTGCAAATCGACCAAGTTGAGCATCCTGAACAGCTTTCCTGTGTGGAGTCATGCAAAATTCGCAAAACTTTGGGAATTACAAATTTTTGTTGCAAAAGTGACGTCATAATTTGACCAATAATCGTCGATTACCGCCAAAATATAACAGTGACGGAGATAAATTTGCACCGGCACACTCGGGTGGGGTATCCTCAAGAAGTAATCACGCTAATTCGGCTTTTCGGGGTGGCTCGAAAATTAAAAAGCTTATTCCCCCTGTAGGGAAAAGGGAAGAGCGGCCATCTTGTTTTTCTAATAGTCAACTCTGGAAATCGCGTTTTGACGGTACAAATCGACCAAGTTGAGCATCCTGAACAACTTTCCTGTGTGGAGTCATGCAAAATTCGCAAAACCTTGGGAATTACAACTTTTTGGTGCAAAAGTGACGTCATAATTTGACCAATAATCGTCGATTACCATCAACATATAACAATGACGGAGTTCAAATTTGCACCGGCACACTCGGGTGGGGTATCCTCAAGAAGTAATCACGCTTATTCGGCTTTTCGGGGTGGCTCGAAAATTAAAAAGTTTATTCCCCCGGTAGGGAAAAGGGAAGAGCGGCCATCTTGTTTTTCTAATAGTCAACTCTGGAAATCGCGTTTTGACGGTACAAATCGACCAAGTTGAGCATCCTGAACAACTTTCCTGTGTGGAGTCATGCAAAATTCGCAAAACCTTGGGAATTACAACTTTTTGGTGCAAAAGTGACGTCATAATTTGACCAATAATCGTCGATTACCGTCAAAATATAACAATGACGGAGTTCAAATTTGCACCGGCACACTCGGGTGGGGTATCCTCAAGAAGTAATCACGCTAATTCGGCTTTTCGGGGTGGCTCGAAAATTAAAAAGTTTATTCCCCCGGTAGGGAAAAGGGAAGAGCGGCCATCTTGTTTTTCTAATAGTCAACTCTGGAAAACGCGTTTTGACGGTACAAATCGACCAAGTTGAGCATCCTGAACAACTTTCCTGTGTGGAGTCATGCAAAATTCGCAAAACCTTGGGAATAACAACTTTTTGTTGCAAAAGTGACGTCATAATTTGACCAAAAATTGTCGATTACCGCCAAAATATAACAGTGACGGAGTTCAAATTTGCACCGGCACACTCGGGTGGGTTATCCTCAAGAAGTAATCACGCTAATTCGGCTTTTCGGGGTGGCTCGAAAATTAAAAAGTTTATTCCCCCGGTAGGGAAAAGGGAAGAGCGGCCATCTTGTTTTTCTAATAGTCAACTCTGGAAATCGCGTTTTGACGGTGCAAATCGACCAAGTTGAGCATCCTGAACAGCTTTCCTGTGTGGAGTCATGCAAAATTCGCAAAACCTTGGGAATTACAACTTTTTGTTGCAAAAGTGACGTCATAATTTGACCAATAATCGTCGATTACCGCCAAAATATAACAGTGACGGAGATAAATTTGCACCGGCACACTCGGGTGGGGTATCCTCAAGAAGTAATCACGCTAATTCGGCTTTTCGGGGTGGCTCGAAAATTAAAAAGCTTATTCCCCCGGTAGGGAAAAGGGAAGAGCGGCCATCTTGTTTTTCTAATAGTCAACTCTGGAAATCGCGTTTTGACGGTACAAATCGACCAAGTTGAGCATCCTGAACAACTTTCCTGTGTGGAGTCATGCAAAATTCGCAAAACCTTGGGTATTACAACTTTTTGTTGCAAAAGTGACGTCATAATTTGACCAATAATCGTCGATTACCGTCAAAATATAACAATGACGGACTTCAAATTTGCACCGGCACACTCGGGTGGGGTATCCTCAAGAAGTAATCACGCTAATTCGGCTTTTCGGGGTGGCTCGAAAATTAAAAAGTTTATTCCCCCGGTAGGGAAAAGGGAAGAGCGGCCATCTTGTTTTTCTAATAGTCAACTCTGGAAATCGCGTTTTGACGGTACAAATCGACCAAGTTGAGCATCCTGAACAACTTTCCTGTGTGGAGTCATGCAAAATTCGCAATACCTTGGGAATTACAACTTTTTGGTGCAAAAGTGACGTCATAATTTGACCAATAATCGTCGATTACCGCCAAAATATAACAGTGACGGAGTTCAAATTTGCACCGGCACACTCGGGTGGGGTATCCTCAAGAAGTATTCACGCTAATTCGGCTTTTCGGGGTGGCTCGAAAATTAAAAAGTTTATTCCCCCGGTAGGGAAAAGGGAAGAGCGGCCATCTTGTTTTTCTAATAGTCAACTCTGGAAATCGCGTTTTGACGGTACAAATCGACCAAGTTGAGCATCCTGAACAACTTTCCTGTGTGGAGTCATGCAAAATTCGCAAAACCTTGGGAATTAAAACTTTTTGGTGCAAAAGTGACGTCATAATTTGACCAATAATCGTCGATTACCATCAAAATATAACAATGACGGAGTTCAAATTTGCACCGGCACACTCGGGTGGGGTATCCTCAAGAAGTAATCACGCTAATTCGGCTTTTCGGGGTGGCTCGAAAATTAAAAAGTTTATTCCCCCGGTAGGGAAAAGGGAAGAGCGGCCATCTTGTTTTTCTAATAGTCAACTCTGGAAATCGCGTTTTGACGGTACAAATCGACCAAGTTGAGCATCCTGAACAACTTTCCTGTGTGGAGTCATGCAAAATTCGCAAAACCTTGGGAATAACAACTTTTTGTTGCAAAAGTGACGTCATAATTTGACCAAAAATCGTCAATTACCGCCAAAATATAACAGTGACGGAGTTCAAATTTGCACCGGCACACTCGGGTGGGGTATCCGCAAGAAGTAATCACGCTAATTCGGCTTTTCGGGGTGGCTCGAAAATTAAAATTTTATTCCCCGGTTAGGGAAAAGGGAAGAGCGGCCATCTTGTTTTTCTAATAGTCAACTCTGGAAATCGCGTTTTGACGGTGCAAATCGACCAAGTTGAGCATCCTGAACCGCTTTCCTGTGTGGAGTCATGCAAAATTCGCAAAACCTTGGGAATTACAACTTTTTGTTGCAAAAGTGACGTCATAATTTGACCAATAATCGTCGATTACCGCCAAAATATAACAGTGACGGAGATAAATTTGCACCGGCACACTCGGGTGGGGTATCCTCAAGAAGTAATCACGCTAATTCGGCTTTTCGGGGTGGCTCGAAAATTAAAAAGTTTATTCCCCCGGTAGGGAAAAGGGAAGAGCGGCCATCTTGTTTTTCTAATAGTCAACTCTGGAAATCGCGTTTTGACGGTACAAATCAACCAAGTTGAGCATCCTGAACAACTTTCCTGTGTGGAGTCATGCAAAATTCGCAAAACCTTGGGAATTACAACTTTTTGGTGCAAAAGTGACGTCATAATTTGACCAATAATCGTCGATTACCATCAAAATATAACAATGACGGAGTTCAAATTTGCACCGGCACACTCGGGTGGGGTATCCTCAAGAAGTAATCACGCTAATTCGGCTTTTCGGGGTGGCTCGAAAATTAAAAAGTTTATTCCCCCGGTAGGGAAAAGGGAAGAGCGGCCATCTTGTTTTTCTAATAGTCAACTCTGGAAATCGCGTTTTGACGGTACAAATCGACCAAGTTGAGCATCCTGAACAACTTTCCTGTGTGGAGTCATGCAAAATTCGCAAAACCTAGGGAATTACAACTTCTTGGTGCAAAAGTGACGTCATAATTTGACCAAAAATCGTCAATTACCGCCAAAATATAACAGTGACGGAGTTCAAATTTGCACCGGCACACTCGGGTGGGGTATCCGCAAGAAGTAATCACGCTAATTCGGCTTTTCGGGGTGGCTCGAAATTTAAAATTTTATTCCCCGGTTAGGGAAAAGGGAAGAGCGGCCATCTTGTTTTTCTAATAGTCAACTCTGGAAATCGCGTTTTGACGGTGCAAATCGACCAAGTTGAGCATCCTGAACCGCTTTCCTGTGTGGAGTCATGCAAAATTCGCAAAACCTTGGGAATTACAACTTTTTGGTGCAAAAGTGACGTCATAATTTGACCAATAATCGTCGATTACCATCAAAATATAACAATGACGGAGTTCAAATTTGCACCGGCACACTCGGGTGGGGTATCCTCAAGAAGTAATCACGCTAATTCGGCTTTTCGGGGTGGCTCGAAAATTAAAAAGTTTATTCCCCCGGTAGGGAAAAGGGAAGAGCGGCCATCTTGTTTTTCTAATAGTCAACTCTGGAAATCGCGTTTTGACGGTACAAATCGACCAAGTTGAGCATCCTGAACAACTTTCCTGTGTGGAGTCATGCAAAATTCGCAAAACCTTGGGAATTACAACTTTTTGGTGCAAAAGTGACATCATAATTTGACCAATAATCGTCGATTACCGTCAAAATATAACAATGACGGAGTTCAAATTTGCACCGGCACACTCGGGTGGGGTATCCGCAAGAAGTAATCACGCTAATTCGGCTTTTCGGGGTGGCTCGAAAATTAAAATTTTATTCCCCGGTTAGGGAAAAGGGAAGAGCGGCCATCTTGTTGTTCTAATAGTCAACTCTTGAAATCGCGTTTTGACGGTACAAATCGACCAAGTTGAGCATCCTGAACAACCTTCCTGTGTGGAGTCATGCAAAATTCGCAAAACTTGTTAATTACAACTTTTTGTTGCAAAAGTGACGTCATAATTTGACCAATAATCGTCGATTACCGCCAAAATATAACAGTGACGGAGTTCAAGTTTGCACCGGCACACTCGGGTGGGGTATCCTCAAGAAGTAATCACGCTAATTCGGCTTTTCGGGGTGGCTCGAAAATTAAAAAGTTTTTTCCCCGGTAGGGAAAAGGGAAGAGCGGCCATCTTGTTTTTCTAATAGTCAACTCTGGAAATCGCGTTTTGACGGTACAAATCGACCAAGTTGAGCATCCTGAACAACTTTCCTGTGTGGAGTCATGCAAAATTCGCAAAACCTTGTTAATTACAACTTTTTGTTGCAAAAGTGACATCATAATTTGACCAAAAATTGTCGATTACCGCCAAAATATAACAGTGACGGAGTTCAAATTTGCACCGGCACACTCGGGTGGGGTATCCTCAAGAAGTAATCACGCTAATTCGGCTTTTCGGGGTGGCTCGAAAATTAAAAAGTTTATTCCCCCGGTAGGGAAAAGGGAAGAGCGGCCATCTTGTTTTTCTAATAGTCAACTCTGGAAATCGCGTTTTGACGGTACAAATCGACCAAGTTGAGCAACCTGAACAACTTTCCTGTGTGGAGTCATGCAAAATTCGCAAAACCTTGGGAATTACAACTTTATGGTGCAAAAGTGACGTCATAATTTGACCAATAATCGTCGATTACCATCAAAATATAACAATGACGGAGTTCAAATTTGCACCGGCACACTCGGGTGGGGTATCCTCAAGAAGTAATCACGCTTATTCGGCTTTTCGGGGTGGCTCGAAAATTAAAAAGTTTATTCCCCCGGTAGGGAAAAGGGAAGAGCGGCCATCTTGTTTTTCTAATAGTCAACTCTGGAAATCGCGTTTTGACGGTACAAATCGACCAAGTTGAGCATCCTGAACAACTTTCCTGTGTGGAGTCATGCAAAATTCGCAAAACCTTGTTAATTACAACTTTTTGTTGCAAAAGTGACGTCATAATTTGACCAATAATCGTCGATTACCATCAAAATATAACAATGACGGAGTTCAAATTTGCACCGGCACACTCGGGTGGGGTATCCTCAAGAAGTAATCACGCTTATTCGGCTTTTCGGGGTGGCTCGAAAATTAAAAAGTTTATTCCCCCGGTAGGGAAAAGGGAAGAGCGGCCATCTTGTTTTTCTAATAGTCAACTCTGGAAATCGCGTTTTGACGGTACAAATCGACCAAGTTGAGCATCCTGAACAACTTTCCTGTGTGGAGTCATGCAAAATTCGCAAAACCTTGTTAATTACAACTTTTTGTTGCAAAAGTGACGTCATAATTTGACCAAAAATTGTCGATTACCGCCAAAATATAACAGTGACGGAGTTCAAATTTGCACCGGCACACTCGGGTGGGTTATCCTCAAGAAGTAATCACGCTAATTCGGCTTTTCGGGGTGGCTCGAAAATTAAAAAGTTTATTCCCCCGGTAGGGAAAAGGGAAGAGCGGCCATCTTGTTTTTCTAATAGTCAACTCTGGAAATCGCGTTTTGACGGTACAAATCGACCAAGTTGAGCATCCTGAACAACTTTCCTGTGTGGAGTCATGCAAAATTCGCAAAACCTTGGGTATTACAACTTTTTTGGTGCAAAAGTGACGTCATAATTTGACCAATAATCGTCGATTACCGCCAAAATATAACAGTGACGGAGTTCAAATTTGCACCGGCACACTCGGGTGGGGTATCATCAAGAAGTAATCACGCTAATTCGGCTTTTCGGGGTGGCTCGAAAATTAAAAAGTTTATTCCCCCGGTAGGGAAAAGGGAAGAGCGGCCATCTTGTTTTTCTAATAGTCAACTCTGGAAATCGCGTTTTGACGGTACAAATCGACCAAGTTGAGCATCCTGAACAGCTTTCCTGTGTGGAGTCATGCAAAATTCGCAAAACCTTGGGAATTACAACTTTTTGGTGCAAAAGTGACGTCATAATTTGACCAATAATCGTCGATTACCGTCAAAATATAACAATGACGGAGTTCAAATTTGCACCGGCACACTCGGGTGGGGTATCCTCAAGAAGTAATCACGCTAATTCGGCTTTTCGGGGTGGCTCGAAAATTAAAAAGTTTATTCCCCCGGTAGGGAAAAGGGAAGAGCGGCCATCTTGTTTTTCTAATAGTCAACTCTGGAAATCGCGTTTTGACGGTACAAATCGACCAAGTTGAGCATCCTGAACAGCTTTCCTGTGTGGAGTCATGCAAAATTCGCAAAACCTTGGGAATTACAACTTTTTGTTGCAAAAGTGACGTCATAATTTGACCAATAATCGTCGATTACCATCAAAATATAACAGTGACGGAGTTCAAATTTGCACCGGCACACTCGGGTGGGGTATCCTCAAGAAGTAATCACGCTTATTCGGCTTTTCGGGGTGGCTCGAAAATTAAAAAGTTTATTCCCCCGGTAGGGAAAAGGGAAGAGCGGCCATCTTGTTTTTCTAATAGTCAACTCTGGAAATCGCGTTTTGACGGTACAAATCGACCAAGTTGAGCATCCTGAACAACTTTCCTGTGTGGAGTCATGCAAAATTCGCAAAACCTTGGGAATTACAACTTTTTGGTGCAAAAGTGACGTCATAATTTGACCAATAATCGTCGATTACCGCCAAAATATAACAGTGACGGAGGTCAAGTTTGCACCGGCACACTCGGGTGGGGTATCCTCAAGAAGTAATCACGCTAATTCGGCTTTTCGGGGTGGCTCGAAAATTAAAAAGTTTTTTCCCCGGTAGGGAAAAGGGAAGAGCGGCCATCTTGTTTTTCTAATAGTCAACTCTGGAAATCGCGTTTTGACGGTACAAATCGACCAAGTTGAGCATCCTGAACAACTTTCCTGTGTGGAGTCATGCAAAATTCGCAAAACCTTGGGAATTACAACTTTTTGGTGCAAAAGTGACGTCATAATTTGACCAAAAATTGTCGATTACCGCCAAAATATAACAGTGACGGAGTTCAAATTTGCACCGGCACACTCGGGTGGGTTATCCTCAAGAAGTAATCACGCTAATTCGGCTTTTCGGGGTGGCTCGAAAATTAAAAAGTTTATTCCCCCGGTAGGGAAAAGGGAAGAGCGGCCATCTTGTTTTTCTAATAGTCAACTCTGGAAATCGCGTTTTGACGGTACAAATCGACCAAGTTGAGCATCCTGAACAACTTTCCTGTGTGGAGTCATGCAAAATTCGCAAAACCTTGGGAATTACAACTTTTTGGTGCAAAAGTGACGTCATAATTTGACCAATAATCGTCGATTACCGTCAAAATATAACAATGACGGACTTCAAATTTGCACCGGCACACTCGGGTGGGGTATCCTCAAGAAGTAATCACGCTAATTCGGCTTTTCGGGGTGGCTCGAAAATTAAAAAGTTTATTCCCCCGGTAGGGAAAAGGGAAGAGCGGCCATCTTGTTTTTCTAATAGTCAACTCTGGAAATCGCGTTTTGACGGTACAAATCGACCAAGTTGAGCATCCTGAACAACTTTCCTGTGTGGAGTCATGCAAAATTCGCAAAACCTTGGGAATTACAACTTTTTGGTGCAAAAGTGACGTCATAATTTGACCAATAATCGTCGATTACCGCCAAAATATAACAATGACGGAGTTCAAATTTGCACCGGCACACTCGGGTGGGGTATCCTCAAGAAGTAATCACGCTAATTCGGCTTTTCGGGGTGGCTCGAAAATTAAAAAGTTTATTCCCCCGGTAGGGAAAACGGAAGAGCGGCCATCTTGTTTTTCTAATAGTCAACTCTGGAAATCGCGTTTTGACGGTACAAATCGACCAAGTTGAGCATCCTGAACAACTTTCCTGTGTGGAGTCATGCAAAATTCGCAAAACCTTGGGAATTACAACTTTTTGGTGCAAAAGTGACGTCATAATTTGACCAATAATCGTCGATTACCGTCAAAATATAACAATGACGGAGTTCAAATTTGCACCGGCACACTCGGGTGGGGTATCCTCAAGAAGTAATCACGCTAATTCGGCTTTTCGGGGTGGCTCGAAAATTAAAAAGTTTATTCCCCCGGTAGGGAAAAGGGAAGAGCGGCCATCTTGTTTTTCTAATAGTCAACTCTGGAAATCGCGTTTTGACGGTACAAATCGACCAAGTTGAGCATCCTGAACAGCTTTCCTGTGTGGAGTCATGCAAAATTCGCAAAACCTTGGGAATTACAACTTTTTGTTGCAAAAGTGACGTCATAATTTGACCAATAATCGTCGATTACCATCAAAATATAACAGTGACGGAGTTCAAATTTGCACCGGCACACTCGGGTGGGGTATCCTCAAGAAGTAATCACGCTTATTCGGCTTTTCGGGGTGGCTCGAAAATTAAAAAGTTTATTCCCCCGGTAGGGAAAAGGGAAGAGCGGCCATCTTGTTTTTCTAATAGTCAACTCTGGAAATCGCGTTTTGACGGTACAAATCGACCAAGTTGAGCATCCTGAACAACTTTCCTGTGTGGAGTCATGCAAAATTCGCAAAACCTTGGGAATTACAACTTTTTGGTGCAAAAGTGACGTCATAATTTGACCAATAATCGTCGATTACCGCCAAAATATAACAGTGACGGAGGTCAAGTTTGCACCGGCACACTCGGGTGGGGTATCCTCAAGAAGTAATCACGCTAATTCGGCTTTTCGGGGTGGCTCGAAAATTAAAAAGTTTTTTCCCCGGTAGGGAAAAGGGAAGAGCGGCCATCTTGTTTTTCTAATAGTCAACTCTGGAAATCGCGTTTTGACGGTACAAATCGACCAAGTTGAGCATCCTGAACAACTTTCCTGTGTGGAGTCATGCAAAATTCGCAAAACCTTGGGAATTACAACTTTTTGGTGCAAAAGTGACGTCATAATTTGACCAATAATCGTCGATTACCGCCAAAATATAACAATGACGGAGTTCAAATTTGCACCGGCACACTCGGGTGGGGTATCCTCAAGAAGTAATCACGCTAATTCGGCTTTTCGGGGTGGCTCGAAAATTAAAAAGTTTATTCCCCCGGTAGGGAAAACGGAAGAGCGGCCATCTTGTTTTTCTAATAGTCAACTCTGGAAATCGCGTTTTGACGGTACAAATCGACCAAGTTGAGCATCCTGAACAACTTTCCTGTGTGGAGTCATGCAAAATTCGCAAAACCTTGGGAATTACAACTTTTTGGTGCAAAAGTGACGTCATAATTTGACCAATAATCGTCGATTACCGTCAAAATATAACAATGACGGAGTTCAAATTTGCACCGGCACACTCGGGTGGGGTATCCTCAAGAAGTAATCACGCTAATTCGGCTTTTCGGGGTGGCTCGAAAATTAAAAAGTTTATTCCCCCGGTAGGGAAAAGGGAAGAGCGGCCATCTTGTTTTTCTAATAGTCAACTCTGGAAATCGCGTTTTGACGGTACAAATCGACCAAGTTGAGCATCCTGAACAGCTTTCCTGTGTGGAGTCATGCAAAATTCGCAAAACCTTGGGAATTACAACTTTTTGTTGCAAAAGTGACGTCATAATTTGACCAATAATCGTCGATTACCATCAAAATATAACAGTGACGGAGTTCAAATTTGCACCGGCACACTCGGGTGGGGTATCCTCAAGAAGTAATCACGCTTATTCGGCTTTTCGGGGTGGCTCGAAAATTAAAAAGTTTATTCCCCCGGTAGGGAAAAGGGAAGAGCGGCCATCTTGTTTTTCTAATAGTCAACTCTGGAAATCGCGTTTTGACGGTACAAATCGACCAAGTTGAGCATCCTGAACAACTTTCCTGTGTGGAGTCATGCAAAATTCGCAAAACCTTGGGAATTACAACTTTTTGGTGCAAAAGTGACGTCATAATTTGACCAATAATCGTCGATTACCGCCAAAATATAACAGTGACGGAGGTCAAGTTTGCACCGGCACACTCGGGTGGGGTATCCTCAAGAAGTAATCACGCTAATTCGGCTTTTCGGGGTGGCTCGAAAATTAAAAAGTTTTTTCCCCGGTAGGGAAAAGGGAAGAGCGGCCATCTTGTTTTTCTAATAGTCAACTCTGGAAATCGCGTTTTGACGGTACAAATCGACCAAGTTGAGCATCCTGAACAACTTTCCTGTGTGGAGTCATGCAAAATTCGCAAAACCTTGGGAATTACAACTTTTTGTTGCAAAAGTGACGTCATAATTTGACCAAAAATTGTCGATTACCGCCAAAATATAACAGTGACGGAGTTCAAATTTGCACCGGCACACTCGGGTGGGTTATCCTCAAGAAGTAATCACGCTAATTCGGCTTTTCGGGGTGGCTCGAAAATTAAAAAGTTTATTCCCCCGGTAGGGAAAAGGGAAGAGCGGCCATCTTGTTTTTCTAATAGTCAACTCTGGAAATCGCGTTTTGACGGTACAAATCGACCAAGTTGAGCATCCTGAACAACTTTCCTGTGTGGAGTCATGCAAAATTCGCAAAACCTTGGGAATTACAACTTTTTGGTGCAAAAGTGACGTCATAATTTGACCAATAATCGTCGATTACCATCAAAATATAACAATGACGGAGTTCAAATTTGCACCGGCACACTCGGGTGGGGTATCCTCAAGAAGTAATCACGCTTATTCGGCTTTTCGGGGTGGCTCGAAAATTAAAAAGTTTATTCCCCCGGTAGGGAAAAGGGAAGAGCGGCCATCTTGTTTTTCTAATAGTCAACTCTGGAAATCGCGTTTTGACGGTACAAATCGACCAAGTTGAGCATCCTGAACAACTTTCCTGTGTGGAGTCATGCAAAATTCGCAAAACCTTGGGAATTACAACTTTTTGGTGCAAAAGTGACGTCATAATTTGACCAATAATCGTCGATTACCGTCAAAATATAACAATGACGGAGTTCAAATTTGCACCGGCACACTCGGGTGGGGTATCCTCAAGAAGTAATCACGCTAATTCGGCTTTTCGGGGTGGCTCGAAAATTAAAAAGTTTATTCCCCCGGTAGGGAAAAGGGAAGAGCGGCCATCTTGTTTTTCTAATAGTCAACTCTGGAAATCGCGTTTTGACGGTACAAATCGACCAAGTTGAGCATCCTGAACAGCTTTCCTGTGTGGAGTCATGCAAAATTCGCAAAACCTTGGGAATTACAACTTTTTGTTGCAAAAGTGACGTCATAATTTGACCAATAATCGTCGATTACCATCAAAATATAACAGTGACGGAGTTCAAATTTGCACCGGCACACTCGGGTGGGGTATCCTCAAGAAGTAATCACGCTTATGCGGCTTTTCGGGGTGGCTCGAAAATTAAAAAGTTTATTCCCCCGGTAGGGAAAAGGGAAGAGCGGCCATCTTGTTTTTCTAACAGTCAACTCTGGAAATCGCGTTTTGACGGTACAAATCGACCAAGTTGAGCATCCTGAACAACTTTCCTGTGTGGAGTCATGCAAAATTCGCAAAACCTTGGGAATTACAACTTTTTGGTGCAAAAGTGACGTCATAATTTGACCAATAATCGTCGATTACCGTCAAAATATAACAATGACGGAGTTCAAATTTGCACCGGCACACTCGGGTGGGGTATCCTCAAGAAGTAATCACGCTAATTCGGCTTTTCGGGGTGGCTCGAAAATTAAAAAGTTTATTCCCCCGGTAGGGAAAAGGGAAGAGCGGCCATCTTGTTTTTCTAATAGTCAACTCTGGAAATCGCGTTTTGACGGTACAAATCGACCAAGTTGAGCTTCCTGAACAGCTTTCCTGTGTGGAGTCATGCAAAATTCGCAAAACCTTGGGAATTACAACTTTTTGTTGCAAAAGTGACGTCATAATTTGACCAATAATCGTCGATTACCATCAAAATATAACAGTGACGGAGTTCAAATTTGCACCGGCACACTCGGGTGGGGTATCCTCAAGAAGTAATCACGCTTATTCGGCTTTTCGGGGTGGCTCGAAAATTAAAAAGTTTATTCCCCCGGTAGGGAAAAGGGAAGAGCGGCCATCTTGTTTTTCTAATAGTCAACTCTGGAAATCGCGTTTTGACGGTGCAAATCGACCAAGTTGAGCATCCTGAACAGCTTTCCTGTGTGGAGTCATGCAAAATTCGCAAAACCTTGGGAATTACAACTTTTTGTTGCAAAAGTGACGTCATAATTTGACCAATAATCGTCGATTACCGCCAAAATATAACAGTGACGGAGATAAATTTGCACCGGCACACTCGGATGGGGTATCCTCAAGAAGTAATCACGCTAATTCGGCTTTTCGGGGTGGCTCGAAAATTAAAAAGCTTATTCCCCCGGTAGGGAAAAGGGAAGAGCGGCCATCTTGTTTTTCTAATAGTCAACTCTGGAAATCGCGTTTTGACGGTACAAATCGACCAAGTTGAGCATCCTGAACAACTTTCCTGTGTGGAGTCATGCAAAATTCGCAAAACCTTGGGAATTACAACTTTTTGGTGCAAAAGTGACGTCATAATTTGACCAATAATCGTCGATTACCATCAAAATATAACAATGACGGAGTTCAAATTTGCACCGGCACACTCGGGTGGGGTATCCTCAAGAAGTAATCACGCTTATTCGGCTTTTCGGGGTGGCTCGAAAATTAAAAAGTTTATTCCCCCGGTAGGGAAAAGGGAAGAGCGGCCATCTTGTTTTTCTAATAGTCAACTCTGGAAATCGCGTTTTGACGGTACAAATCGACCAAGTTGAGCATCCTGAACAGCTTTCCTGTGTGGAGTCATGCAAAATTCGCAAAACCTTGGGAATTACAACTTTTTGGTGCAAAAGTGACGTCATAATTTGACCAATAATCGTCGATTACCGCCAAAATATAACAGTGACGGAGGTCAAGTTTGCACCGGCACACTCGGGTGGGGTATCCTCAAGAAGTAATCACGCTAATTCGGCTTTTCGGGGTGGCTCGAAAATTAAAAAGTTTTTTCCCCGGTAGGGAAAAGGGAAGAGCGGCCATCTTGTTTTTTCTAATAGTCAACTCTGGAAATCGCGTTTTGACGGTACAAATCGACCAAGTTGAGCATCCTGAACAACTTTCCTGTGTGGAGTCATGCAAAATTCGCAAAACCTTGGGAATTACAACTTTTTGTTGCAAAAGTGACGTCATAATTTGACCAAAAATTGTCGATTACCGCCAAAATATAACAGTGACGGAGTTCAAATTTGCACCGGCACACTCGGGTGGGTTATCCTCAAGAAGTAATCACGCTAATTCGGCTTTTCGGGGTGGCTCGAAAATTAAAAAGTTTATTCCCCCGGTAGGGAAAAGGGAAGAGCGGCCATCTTGTTTTTCTAATAGTCAACTCTGGAAATCGCGTTTTGACGGTACAAATCGACCAAGTTGAGCATCCTGAACAACTTTCCTGTGTGGAGTCATGCAAAATTCGCAAAACCTTGGGAATTACAACTTTTTGGTGCAAAAGTGACGTCATAATTTGACCAATAATCGTCGATTACCGTCAAAATATAACAATGACGGACTTCAAATTTGCACCGGCACACTCGGGTGGGGTATCCTCAAGAAGTAATCACGCTAATTCGGCTTTTCGGGGTGGCCCGAAAATTAAAAAGTTTATTCCCCCGGTAGGGAAAAGGGAAGAGCGGCCATCTTGTTTTTCTAATAGTCAACTCTGGAAATCGCGTTTTGACGGTACAAATCGACCAAGTTGAGCATCCTGAACAACTTTCCTGTGTGGAGTCATGCAAAATTCGCAAAACCTTGGGAATTACAACTTTTTGTTGCAAAAGTGACGTCATAATTTGACCAATAATCGTCGATTACCGCCAAAATATAACAATGACGGAGTTCAAATTGGCACCGGCACACTCGGGTGGGGTATCCTCAAGAAGTAATCACGCTAATTCGGCTTTTCGGGGTGGCTCGAAAATTAAAACGTTTATTCCCCCGGTAGGGAAAAGGGAAGAGCGGCCATCTTGTTTTTCTAATAGTCAACTCTGGAAATCGCGTTTTGACGGTACAAATCGACCAAGTTGAGCGAGCATCCTGAACAACTTTCCTGTGTGGAGTCATGCAAATTTCGCAAAACCTTGGAATTACAACTTTTTGGTGCAAAAGTGACGTCATAATTTGACCAATAATCGTCGATTACCATCAAAATATAACAATGACGGAGTTCAAATTTGCACCGGCACACTCGGGTGGGGTATCCTCAAGAAGTAATCACGCTTATTCGGCTTTTCGGGGTGGCTCGAAAATTAAAAAGTTTATTCCCCCGGTAGGGAAAAGGGAAGAGCGGCCATCTTGTTTTTCTAATAGTCAACTCTGGAAATCGCGTTTTGACGGTACAAATCGACCAAGTTGAGCATCCTGAAAAACTTTCCTGTGTGGAGTCATGCCAAATTCGCAAAATCTTGGGAATTACAACTTTTTGGTGCAAAAGTGACGTCATAATTTGACCAATAATCGTCGATTACCGTCAAAATATAACAATGACGGAGTTCAAATTTGCACCGGCACACTCGGGTGGGGTATCCTCAAGAAGTAATCACGCTAATTCGGCTTTTCGGGGTGGCTCGAAAATAAAAAGTTTATTCCCCCGGTAGGGAAAAGGGAAGAGCGGCCATCTTGTTTTTCTAATAGTCAACTCTGGAAATCGCGTTTTGACGGTACAAATCGACCAAGTTGAGCATCCTGAACAGCTTTCCTGTGTGGAGTCATGCAAAATTCGCAAAACCTTGGGAATTACAACTTTTTGTTGCAAAAGTGACGTCATAATTTGACCAATAATCGTCGATTACCATCAAAATATAACAATGACGGAGTTCAAATTTGCACCGGCACACTCGGGTGGGGTATCCTCAAGAAGTAATCACGCTTATTCGGCTTTTCGGGGTGGCTCGAAAATTAAAAAGTTTATTCCCCCGGTAGGGAAAAGGGAAGAGCGGCCATCTTGTTTTTCTAATAGTCAACTCTGGAAATCGCGTTTTGACGGTACAAATCGACCAAGTTGAGCATCCTGAACAGCTTTCCTGTGTGGAGTCATGCAAAATTCGCAAAACCTTGGGAATTACAACTTTTTGGTGCAAAAGTGACGTCATAATTTGACCAATAATCGTCGATTACCGCCAAAATATAACAGTGACGGAGGTCAAGTTTGCACCGGCACACTCGGGTGGGGTATCCTCAAGAAGTAATCACGCTAATTCGGCTTTTCGGGGTGGCTCGAAAATTAAAAAGTTTTTTCCCCGGTAGGGAAAAGGGAAGAGCGGCCATCTTGTTTTTCTAATAGTCAACTCTGGAAATCGCGTTTTGACGGTACAAATCGACCAAGTTGAGCATCCTGAACAACTTTCCTGTGTGGAGTCATGCAAAATTCGCAAAACCTTGGGAATTACAACTTTTTGTTGCAAAAGTGACGTCATAATTTGACCAAAAATTGTCGATTACCGCCAAAATATAACAGTGACGGAGTTCAAATTTGCACCGGCACACTCGGGTGGGTTATCCTCAAGAAGTGATCACGCTAATTCGGCTTTTCGGGGTGGCTCGAAAATTAAAAAGTTTATTCCCCCGGTAGGGAAAAGGGAAGAGCGGCCATCTTGTTTTTCTAATAGTCAACTCTGGAAATCGCGTTTTGACGGTACAAATCGACCAAGTTGAGCATCCTGAACAACTTTCCTGTGTGGAGTCATGCAAAATTCGCAAAACCTTGGGAATTACAACTTTTTGGTGCAAAAGTGACGTCATAATTTGACCAATAATCGTCGATTACCGTCAAAATATAACAATGACGGAGTTCAAATTTGCACCGGCACACTCGGGTGGGGTATCCTCAAGAAGTAATCACGCTAATTCGGCTTTTCGGGGTGGCTCGAAATTAAAAAGTTTATTCCCCCGGTAGGGAAAAGGGAAGAGCGGCCATCTTGTTTTTCTAATAGTCAACTCTGGAAATCGCGTTTTGACGGTACAAATCGACCAAGTTGAGCATCCTGAACAACTTTCCTGTGTGGAGTCATGCAAAATTCGCAAAACCTTGGAAATTACAACTTTTTGGTGCAAAAGTGACGTCATAATTTGACCAATAATCGTCGATTACCGCCAAAATATAACAATGACGGAGTTCAAATTTGCACCGGCACACTCGGGTGGGGTATCCTCAAGAAGTAATCACGCTAATTCGGCTTTTCGGGTGGCTCGAAAATTAAAAAGTTTATTCCCCCGGTAGGGAAAAGGGAAGAGCGGCCATCTTGTTTTTCTAATAGTCAACTCTGGAAATCGCGTTTCGACGGTACAAATCGACCAATTTGAGCATCCTGAACAACTTTCCTGTGTGGAGTCATGCAAAATTCGTAAAACCTTGGGAATTACAACTTTTTGGTGCAAAAGTGACGTCATAATTTGACCAATAATCGTCGATTACCATCAAAATATAACAATGACGGAGTTCAAATTTGCACCGGCACACTCGGGTGGGGTATCCTCAAGAAGTAATCACGCTAATTCGGCTTTTCGGGGTGGCTCGAAAATTAAAAAGTTTATTCCCCCGGTAGGGAAAAGGGAAGAGCGGCCATCTTGTTTTTCTAATAGTCAACTCTGGAAATCGCGTTTCGACGGTACAAATCGACCAAGTTGAGCATCCTGAACAACTTTCCTGTGTGGAGTCATGCAAAATTCGCAAAACCTCGGGAATTACAACTTTTTGGTGCAAAAGTGACGTCATAATTTGACCAATAATCGTCGATTACCATCAAAATATAACAATGACGGAGTTCAAATTTGCACCGGCACACTCGGGTGGGGTATCCTCAAGAAGTAATCACGCTTATTCGGCTTTTCGGGGTGGCTCGAAATTAAAAAGTTTATTCCCCCGGTAGGGAAAAGGGAAGAGCGGCCATCTTGTTTTTCTAATAGTCAACTCTGGAAATCGCGTTTTGACGGTACAAATCGACCAAGTTGAGCATCCTGAACAACTTTCCTGTGTGGAGTCATGCAAAATTCGCAAAACCTTGGAATTACAACTTTTTGGTGCAAAAGTGACGTCATAATTTGACCAATAATCGTCGATTACCGCCAAAATATAACAATGACGGAGTTCAAATTTGCACCGGCACACTCGGGTGGGGTATCCTCAAGAAGTAATCACGCTAATTCGGCTTTTCGGGGTGGCTCGAAAATTAAAAAGTTTATTCCCCCGGTAGGGAAAAGGGAAGAGCGGCCATCTTGTTTTTCTAATAGTCAACTCTGGAAATCGCGTTTTGACGGTACAAATCGACCAAGTTGAGCATCCTGAACAACTTTCCTGTGTGGAGTCATGCAAAATTCGCAAAACCTTGGGAATTACAACTTTTTGGTGCAAAAGTGACGTCATAATTTGACCAATAATCGTCGATTACCGTCAAAATATAACAATGACGGAGTTCAAATTTGCACCGGCACACTCGGGTGGGGTATCCTCAAGAAGTAATCACGCTAATTCGGCTTTTCGGGGTGGCTCGAAAATTAAAAAGTTTATTCCCCCGGTAGGGAAAAGGGAAGAGCGGCCATCTTGTTTTTCTAATAGTCAACTCTGGAAATCGCGTTTTGACGGTGCAAATCGACCAAGTTGAGCATCCTGAACAACTTTCCTGTGTGGAGTCATGCAAAATTCGCAAAACCTTGGGAATTACACCTTTTTGGTGCAAAAGTGACGTCATAATTTGACCAATAATCGTCGATTACCGTCAAAATATAACAATGACGGAGTTCAAATTTGCACCGGCACACTCGGGTGGGGTATCCTCAAGAAGTAATCACGCTAATTCGACTTTTCGGGGTGGCTCGAAAATTAAAAAGTTTATTCCCCCGGTAGGGAAAAGGGAAGAGCGGCCATCTTGTTTTTCTAATAGTCAACTCTGGAAATCGCGTTTTGACGGTACAAATCGACCAAGTTGAGCATCCTGAACAACTTTCCTGTGTGGAGTCATGCAAAATTCGCAAAACCTTGGGAATTACAACTTTTTGGTGCAAAAGTGACGTCATAATTTGACCAATAATCGTCGATTACCGCCAAAATATAACAGTGACGGAGTTCAAATTTGCACCGGCACACTCGGGTGGGGTATCCTCAAGAAGTAATCACGCTAATTCGGCTTTTCGGGGTGGCTCGAAAATTAAAAAGTTTATTCCCCCGGTAGGGAAAAGGGAAGAGCGGCCATCTTGTTTTTCTAATAGTCAACTCTGGAAATCGCGTTTTGACGGTACAAATCGACCAAGTTGAGCATCCTGAACAACTTTCCTGTGTGGAGTCATGCAAAATTCGCAAAACCTTGGGAATAACAACTTTTTGTTGCAAAAGTGACGTCATTATTTGACCAAAAATCGTCAATTACCGCCAAAATATAACAGTGACGGAGTTCAAATTTGCACCGGCACACTCGGGTGGGGTATCCGCAAGAAGTAATCACGCTAATTCGGCTTTTCGGGGTGGCTCGAAAATTAAAATTTTATTCCCCGGTTAGGGAAAAGGGAAGAGCGGCCATCTTGTTTTTCTAATAGTCAACTCTGGAAATCGCGTTTTGACGGTGCAAATCGACCAAGTTGAGCATCCTGAACAGCTTTCCTGTGTGGAGTCATGCAAAATTCGCAAAACCTTGGGAATTACAACTTTTTGTTGCAAAAGTGACGTCATAATTTGACCAATAATCGTCGATTACCGCCAAAATATAACAGTGACGGAGATAAATTTGCACCGGCACACTCGGGTGGGGTAACCTCAAGAAGTAATCACGCTAATTCGGCTTTTCGGGGTGGCACGAAAATTAAAAAGTTTATTCCCCCGGTAGGGAAAAGGGAAGAGCGGCCATCTTGTTTTTCTCATAGTCAACTCTGGAAATCGCGTTTTGACGGTACAAATCGACCAAGTTGAGCATCCTGAACAACTTTCCTGTGTGGAGTCATGCAAAATTCGCAAAACCTTGGGAATTACAACTTTTTGGTGCAAAAGTGACGTCATAATTTGACCAATAATCGTCGATTACCGCCAAAATATAACAGTGACGGAGATAAATTTGCACCGGCACACTCGGGTGGGGTATCCTCAAGAAGTAATCACGCTAATTCGGCTTTTCGGGGTGGCTCGAAAATTAAAAAGTTTATTCCCCCGGTATGGAAAAGGGAAGAGCGGCCATCTTGTTTTTCTAATAGTCAACTCTGGAAATCGCGTTTTGACGGTACAAATCGACCAAGTTGAGCATCCTGAACAGCTTTCCTGTGTAGAGTCATGCAAAATTCGCAAAACCTTGGGAATAACAACTTTTTGTTGCAAAAGTGACGTCATAATTTGACCAATAATCGTCGATTACCATCAAAATATAACAATGACGGAGTTCAAATTTGCACCGGCACACTCGGGTTGGGTATCCTCAAGAAGTAATCACGCTAATTCGGCTTTTCGGGGTGGCTCGAAAATTAAAATTTTATTCCCCGGTTAGGGAAAAGGGAAGAGCGGCCATCTTGTTTTTCTAATAGTCAACTCTGGAAATCGCGTTTTGACGGTACAAATCGACCAAGTTGAGCATCCTGAACAGCTTTCCTGTGTGGAGTCATGCAAAATTCGCAAAACCTTGGGAATTACAACTTTTTGTTGCAAAAGTGACGTCATAATTTGACCAATAATCGTCGATTACCGTCAAAATATAACAGTGACGGAGATAAATTTGCACCGGCACACTCGGGTGGGGTATCCTCAAGAAGTAATCACGCTAATTCGGCTTTTCGGGGTGGCTCGAAAATTAAAAAGTTTTTTTCCCGGTAGGGAAAACGGAAGAGCGGCCATCTTGTTTTTCTAATAGTCAACTCTGGAAATCGCGTTTTGACGGTACAAATCGACCAAGTTGAGCATCCTGAACAACTTTCCTGTGTGGAGTCATGCAAAATTCGCAAAACCTTGGGAATAACAACTTTTTGTTGCAAAAGTGACGTCATAATTTGACCAATAATCGTCGATTACCGCCAAAATATAACAGTGACGGAGATAAATTTGCACCGGCACACTCGGGTGGGGTATCCTCAAGAAGTAATCACGCTAATTCGGCTTTTCGGGGTGGCTCGAAAATTAAAAAGTTTATTCCCCCGGTAGGGAAAAGGGAAGAGCGGCCATCTTGTTTTTCTAATAGTCAACTCTGGAAATCGCGTTTTGACGGTACAAATCGACCAAGTTGAGCATCCTGAACAACTTTCCTGTGTGGAGTCATGCAAAATTCGCAAAACCTTGGGAATTACAACTTTTTGGTGCAAAAGTGACGTCATAATTTGACCAATAATCGTCGATTACCGCCAAAATATAACAGTGACGGAG
The DNA here is from genome assembly GCF_032118995.1 of Asterias amurensis. NCBI lineage: Eukaryota > Metazoa > Echinodermata > Asteroidea > Forcipulatida > Asteriidae > Asterias > Asterias amurensis. Next base: position 7,490,090 of record NC_092669.1, on the reverse strand, counting down.
TTCAAGTTTGCACCGGCACACTCGGGTGGGTTATCCTCAAGAAGTAATCACGCTAATTCGGCTTTTCGGGGTGGCTCGAAAATTAAAAAGTTTATTCCCCCGGTAGGGAAAAGGGAAGAGCGGCCATCTTGTTTTTCTAATAGTCAACTCTTGAAATCGCGTTTTGACGGTACAAATCGACCAAGTTGAGCATCCTGAACAACTTTCCTGTGTGGAGTCATGCAAAATTCGCAAAACCTTGGGAATTACAACTTTTTGGTGCAAAAGTGACGTCATAATTTGACCAATAATCGTCGATTACCGTCAAAATATAACAATGACGGAGTTCAAATTTGCACCGGCACACCCGGGTGGGGTATCCTCAAGAAGTAATCACGCTAATTCGACTTTTCGGGGTGGCTCGAAAATTAAAAAGTTTATTCCCCCGGTAGGGAAAAGGGAAGAGCGGCCATCTTGTTTTTCTAATAGTCAACTCTGGAAATCGCGTTTTGACGGTACAAATCGACCAAGTTGAGCATCCTGAACAACTTTCCTGTGTGGAGTCATGCAAAATTCGCAAAACCTTGGGAATAACAACTTTTTGTTGCAAAAGTGACGTCATAATTTGACCAATAATCGTCGATTACCATCAAAATATAACAATGACGGAGTTCAAATTTGCACCGGCACACTCGGGTTGGGTATCCTCAAGAAGTAATCACGCTAATTCGGCTTTTCGGGGTGGCTCGAAAATTAAAATTTTATTCCCCGGTTAGGGAAAAGGGAAGAGCGGCCATCTTGTTTTTCTAATAGTCAACTCTGGAAATCGCGTTTTGACGGTACAAATCGACCAAGTTGAGCATCCTGAACAGCTTTCCTGTGTGGAGTCATGCAAAATTCGCAAAACCTTGGGAATTACAACTTTTTGTTGCAAAAGTGACGTCATAATTTGACCAATAATCGTCGATTACCGTCAAAATATAACAGTGACGGAGATAAATTTGCACCGGCACACTCGGGTGGGGTATCCTCAAGAAGTAATCACGCTAATTCGGCTTTTCGGGGTGGCTCGAAAATTAAAAAGTTTTTTTCCCGGTAGGGAAAACGGAAGAGCGGCCATCTTGTTTTTCTAATAGTCAACTCTGGAAATCGCGTTTTGACGGTACAAATCGACCAAGTTGAGCATCCTGAACAACTTTCCTGTGTGGAGTCATGCAAAATTCGCAAAACCTTGGGAATAACAACTTTTTGTTGCAAAAGTGACGTCATAATTTGACCAATAATCGTCGATTACCGCCAAAATATAACAGTGACGGAGATAAATTTGCACCGGCACACTCGGGTGGGGTATCCTCAAGAAGTAATCACGCTAATTCGGCTTTTCGGGGTGGCTCGAAAATTAAAAAGTTTATTCCCCCGGTAGGGAAAAGGGAAGAGCGGCCATCTTGTTTTTCTAATAGTCAACTCTGGAAATCGCGTTTTGACGGTACAAATCGACCAAGTTGAGCATCCTGAACAACTTCCTGTGTGGAGTCATGCAAAATTCGCAAAACCTTGGGAATTACAACTTTTTGGTGCAAAAGTGACGTCATAATTTGACCAATAATCGTCGATTACCGCCAAAATATAACAGTGACGGAGTTCAAGTTTGCACCGGCACACTCGGGTGGGTTATCCTCAAGAAGTAATCACGCTAATTCGGCTTTTCGGGGTGGCTCGAAAATTAAAAAGTTTATTCCCCCGGTAGGGAAAAGGGAAGAGCGGCCATCTTGTTTTTCTAATAGTCAACTCTTGAAATCGCGTTTTGACGGTACAAATCGACCAAGTTGAGCATCCTGAACAACTTTCCTGTGTGGAGTCATGCAAAATTCGCAAAACCTTGGGAATTACAACTTTTTGGTGCAAAAGTGACGTCATAATTTGACCAATAATCGTCGATTACCGTCAAAATATAACAATGACGGAGTTCAAATTTGCACCGGCACACCCGGGTGGGGTATCCTCAAGAAGTAATCACGCTAATTCGACTTTTCGGGGTGGCTCGAAAATTAAAAAGTTTATTCCCCCGGTAGGGAAAAGGGAAGAGCGGCCATCTTGTTTTTCTAATAGTCAACTCTGGAAATCGCGTTTTGACGGTACAAATCGACCAAGTTGAGCATCCTGAACAACTTTCCTGTGTGGAGTCATGCAAAATTCGCAAAACCTTGGGAATTACAACTTTTTGGTGCAAAAGTGACGTCATAATTTGACCAATAATCGTCGATTACCGCCAAAATATAACAGTGACGGAGTTCAAATTTGCACCGGCACACTCGGGTGGGGTATCCTCAAGAAGTAATCACGCTAATTCGGCTTTTCGGGGTGGCTCGAAAATTAAAAAGTTTATTCCCCCGGTAGGGAAAAGGGAAGAGCGGCAATCTTGTTTTTCTAATAGTCAACTCTGGAAATCGCGTTTTGACGGTACAAATCGACCAAGTTGAGCATCCTGAACAACTTTCCTGTGTGGAGTCATGCAAAATTCGCAAAACCTTGGGAATTACAACTTTTTGGTGCAAAAGTGACGTCATAATTTGACCAATAATCGTCGATTACCATCAAAATATAACAATGACGGAGTTCAAATTTGCACCGGCACACTCGGGTGGGGTATCCTCAAGAAGTAATCACGCTAATTCGGCTTTTCGGGGTGGCTCGAAAATTAAAAAGTTTATTCCCCCGGTAGGGAAAAGGGAAAAGCGGCCATCTTGTTTTTCTAATAGTCAACTCTGGAAATCGCGTTTTGACGGTACAAATCGACCAAGTTGAGCATCCTGAAAAACTTTCCTGTGTGGAGTCATGCAAAATTCGCAAAACCTTGGGAATTACAACTTTTTGGTGCAAAAGTGACGTCATAATTTGACCAATAATCGTCGATTACCGTCAAAATATAACAGTGACGGAGTTCAAATTTGCACCGGCACACTCGGGTGGGGTATCCTCAAGAAGTAATCACGCTAATTCGGCTTTTCGGGGTGGCTCGAAAATTAAAAAGTTTATTCCCCCGGTAGGGAAAAGGGAAGAGCGGCCATCTTGTTTTTCTAATAGTCAACTCTGGAAATCGCGTTTTGACGGTACAAATCGACCAAGTTGAGCATCCTGAACAACTTTCCTGTGTGGAGTCATGCAAAATTCGCAAAACCTTGGGAATTACAACTTTTTGGTGCAAAAGTGACGTCATAATTTGACCAATAATCGTCGATTACCGCCAAAATATAACAGTGACGGAGTTCAAATTTGCACCGGCACACTCGGGTGGGGTATCCTCAAGAAGTAATCACGCTAATTCGGCTTTTCGGGGTGGCTCGAAAATTAAAAAGTTTATTCCCCCGGTAGGGAAAAGGGAAGAGCGGCCATCTTGTTTTTCTAATAGTCAACTCTGGAAATCGCGTTTTGACGGTACAAATCGACCAAGTTGAGCATCCTGAACAACTTTCCTGTGTGGAGTCATGCAAAATTCGCAAAACCTTGGGAATTACAACTTTTTGGTGCAAAAGTGACGTCATAATTTGACCAATAATCGTCGATTACCATCAAAATATAACAATGACGGAGTTCAAATTTGCACCGGCACACTCGGGTGGGGTATCCTCAAGAAGTAATCACGCTTATTCGGCTTTTCGGGGTGGCTCGAAAATTAAAAAGTTTATTCCCCCGGTAGGGAAAAGGGAAGAGCGGCCATCTTGTTTTTCTAATAGTCAACTCTGGAAATCGCGTTTTGACGGTACAAATCGACCAAGTTGAGCATCCTGAACAACTTTCCTGTGTGGAGTCATGCAAAATTCGCAAAATCTTGGGAAAAACAACTTTTTGGTGCAAAAGTGACGTCATAATTTGACCAAAAATCGTCAATTACCGCCAAAATATAACAGTGACGGAGTTCAAATTTGCACCGGCACACTCGGGTGGGGTATCCGCAAGAAGTAATCACGCTAATTCGGCTTTTCGGGGTGGCTCGAAAATTAAAATTTTATTCCCCGGTTAGGGAAAAGGGAAGAGCGGCCATCTTGTTGTTCTAATAGTCAACTCTGGAAATCGCGTTTTGACGGTACAAATCGACCAAGTTGAGCATCCTGAACAACTTTCCTGTGTGGAGTCATGCAAAATTCGCAAAACCTTGGGAATTACAACTTTTTGGTGCAAAAGTGACGTCATAATTTGACCAATAATCGTCAATTACCGTCAAAATATAACAATGACGGAGTTCAAATTTGCACCGGCACACTCGGGTGGGGTATCCTCAAGAAGTAATCACGCTAATTCGGCTTTTCGGGGTGGCTCGAAAATTAAAAAGTTTATTCCCCCGGTAGGGAAAAGGGAAGAGCGGCCATCTTGTTTTTCTAATAGTCAAGTCTTGAAATCGCGTTTTGACGGTACAAATCGACCAAGTTGAGCATCCTGAACAACTTTCCTGTGTGGAGTCATGCAAAATTCGCAAAACCTTGGGAATTACAACTTTTTGGTGCAAAAGTGACGTCATAATTTGACCAATAATCGTCGATTACCGTCAAAATATAACAATGACGGACTTCAAATTTGCACCGGCACACTCGGGTGGGGTATCCTCAAGAAGTAATCACGCTAATTCGGCTTTTCGGGGTGGCTCGAAAATTAAAAAGTTTATTCCCCCGGTAGGGAAAAGGGAAGAGCGGCCATCTTGTTTTTCTAATAGTCAACTCTGGAAATCGCGTTTTGACGGTACAAATCGACCAAGTTGAGCATCCTGAACAACTTTCCTGTGTGGAGTCATGCAAAATTCGCAAAACCTTGGGAATTACAACTTTTTGGTGCAAAAGTGACGTCATAATTTGACCAATAATCGTCGATTACCGCCAAAATATAACAGTGACGGAGTTCAAATTTGCACCGGCACACTCGGGTGGGGTATCCTCAAGAAGTAATCACGCTAATTCGGCTTTTCGGGGTGGCTCGAAAATTAAAAAGTTTATTCCCCCGGTAGGGAAAAGGGAAGAGCGGCCATCTTGTTTTTCTAATAGTCAACTCTGGAAATCGCGTTTTGACGGTACAAATCGACCAAGTTGAGCATCCTGAACAACTTTCCTGTGTGGAGTCATGCAAAATTCGCAAAACCTTGGGAATTACAACTTTTTGGTGCAAAAGTGACGTCATAATTTGACCAATAATCGTCGATTACCATCAAAATATAACAATGACGGAGTTCAAATTTGCACCGGCACACTCGGGTGGGGTATCCTCAAGAAGTAATCACGCTTATTCGGCTTTTCGGGGTGGCTCGAAAATTAAAAAGTTTATTCCCCCGGTAGGGAAAAGGGAAGAGCAGCCATCTTGTTTTTCTAATAGTCAACTCTGGAAATCGCGTTTTGACGGTACAAATCGACCAAGTTGAGCATCCTGAACAGCTTTCCTGTGTAGAGTCATGCAAAATTCGCAAAACCTTGGGAATTACAACTTTTTGTTGCAAAAGTGACGTCATAATTTGACCAATAATCGTCGATTACCGCCAAAATATAACAGTGACGGAGTTCAAGTTTGCACTGGCACACTCGGGTGGGGTATCCTCAAGAAGTAATCACGCTAATTCGGCTTTTCGGGGTGGCTCGAAAATTAAAAAGTTTTTTCCCCGGTAGGGAAAAGGGAAGAGCGGCCATCTTGTTTTTCTAATAGTCAACTCTGGAAATCGCGTTTTGACGGTACAAATCGACCAAGTTGAGCATCCTGAACAACTTTCCTGTGTGGAGTCATGCAAAATTCGCAAAACCTTGGGAATTACAACTTTTTGTTGCAAAAGTGACGTCATAATTTGACCAAAAATTGTCGATTACCGCCAAAATATAACAGTGACGGAGTTCAAATTTGCACCGGCACACTCGGGTGGGTTATCCTCAAGAAGTAATCACGCTAATTCGGCTTCTCGGGGTGGCTCGAAAATTAAAAAGTTTATTCCCCCGGTAGGGAAAAGGGAAGAGCGGCCATCTTGTTTTTCTAATAGTCAACTCTGGAAATCGCGTTTTGACGGTACAAATCGACCAAGTTGAGCATCCTGAAAAACTTTCCTGTGTGGAGTCATGCAAAATTCGCAAAACCTTGGGAATTACAACTTTTTGGTGCAAAAGTGACGTCATAATTTGACCAATAATCGTCGATTACCGTCAAAATATAACAGTGACGGAGTTCAAATTTGCACCGGCACACTCGGGTGGGGTATCCTCAAGAAGTAATCACGCTAATTCGGCTTTTCGGGGTGGCTCGAAAATTAAAAAGTTTATTCCCCCGGTAGGGAAAAGGGAAGAGCGGCCATCTTGTTTTTCTAATAGTCAACTCTGGAAATCGCGTTTTGACGGTACAAATCGACCAAGTTGAGCATCCTGAACAACTTTCCTGTGTGGAGTCATGCAAAATTCGCAAAACCTTGGGAATTACAACTTTTTGGTGCAAAAGTGACGTCATAATTTGACCAATAATCGTCGATTACCGCCAAAATATAACAGTGACGGAGTTCAAATTTGCACCGGCACACTCGGGTGGGGTATCCTCAAGAAGTAATCACGCCAATTCGGCTTTTCGGGGTGGCTCGAAAATTAAAAAGTTTATTCCCCCGGTAGGGAAAAGGGAAGAGCGGCCATCTTGTTTTTCTAATAGTCAACTCTGGAAATCGCGTTTTGACGGTACAAATCGACCAAGTTGAGCATCCTGAACAACTTTCCTGTGTGGAGTCATGCAAAATTCGCAAAACCTTGGGAATTACAACTTTTTGGTGCAAAAGTGACGTCATAATTTGACCAATAATCGTCGATTACCATCAAAATATAACAATGACGGAGTTCAAATTTGCACCGGCACACTCGGGTGGGGTATCCTCAAGAAGTAATCACGCTTATTCGGCTTTTCGGGGTGGCTCGAAAATTAAAAAGTTTATTCCCCCGGTAGGGAAAAGGGAAGAGCGGCCATCTTGTTTTTCTAATAGTCAACTCTGGAAATCGCGTTTTGACGGTACAAATCGACCAAGTTGAGCATCCTGAACAGCTTTCCTGTGTAGAGTCATGCAAAATTCGCAAAACCTTGGGAATTACAACTTTTTGTTGCAAAAGTGACGTCATAATTTGACCAATAATCGTCGATTACCGCCAAAATATAACAGTGACGGAGTTCAAGTTTGCACCGGCACACTCGGGTGGGGTATCCTCAAGAAGTAATCACGCTAATTCGGCTTTTCGGGGTGGCTCGAAAATTAAAAAGTTTTTTTCCCGGTAGGGAAAAGGGAAGAGCGGCCATCTTGTTTTTCTAATAGTCAACTCTGGAAATCGCGTTTTGACGGTACAAATCGACCAAGTTGAGCATCCTGAACAACTTTCCTGTGTGGAGTCATGCAAAATTCGCAAAACCTTGGGAATTACAACTTTTTGTTGCAAAAGTGACGTCATAATTTGACCAAAAATTGTCGATTACCGCCAAAATATAACAGTGACGGAGTTCAAATTTGCACCGGCACACTCGGGTGGGTTATCCTCAAGAAGTAATCACGCTAATTCGGCTTTTCGGGGTGGCTCGAAAATTAAAAAGTTTATTCCCCCGGTAGGGAAAAGGGAAGAGCGGCCATCTTGTTTTTCTAATAGTCAACTCTGGAAATCGCGTTTTGACGGTACAAATCGACCAAGTTGAGCATCCTGAACAACTTTCCTGTGTGGAGTCATGCAAAATTCGCAAAACCTTGGGAATTACAACTTTTTGGTGCAAAAGTGACGTCATAATTTGACCAATAATCCTCCATTACCGCCAAAATATAACAGTGACGGAGTTCAAATTTGCACCGGCACACTCGGGTGGGGTATCCTCAAGAAGTAATCACGCTAATTCGGCTTTTCGGGGTGGCTCGAAAATTAAAAAGTTTATTCCCCCGGTAGGGAAAAGGGAAGAGCGGCCATCTTGTTTTTCTAATAGTCAACTCTGGAAACCGCGTTTTGACGGTACAAATCGACCAAGTTGAGCATCCTGAACAACTTTCCTGTGTGGAGTCATGCAAAATTCGCAAAACCTTGGGAATTACAACTTTTTGGTGCAAAAGTGACGTCATAATTTGACCAATAATCGTCGATTACCATCAAAATATAACAATGACGGAGTTCAAATTTGCACCGGCACACTCGGGTGGGGTATCCTCAAGAAGTTATCACGCTTATTCGGCTTTTCGGGGTGGCTCGAAAATTAAAAAGTTTATTCCCCCGGTAGGGAAAAGGGAAGAGCGGCCATCTTGTTTTTCTAATAGTCAACTCTGGAAATCGCGTTTTGACGGTACAAATCGACCAAGTTGAGCATCCTGAACAGCTTTCCTGTGTAGAGTCATGCAAAATTCGCAAAACCTTGGGAATTACAACTTTTTGTTGCAAAAGTGACGTCATAATTTGACCAATAATCGTCGATTACCGCCAAAATATAACAGTGACGGAGTTCAAGTTTGCACCGGCACACTCGGGTGGGGTATCCTCAAGAAGTAATCACGCTAATTCGGCTTTTCGGGGTGGCTCGAAAATTAAAAAGTTTTTTCCCCGGTAGGGAAAAGGGAAGAGCGGCCATCTTGTTTTTCTAATAGTCAACTCTGGAAATCGCGTTTTGACGGTACAAATCGACCAAGTTGAGCATCCTGAACAACTTTCCTGTGTGGAGTCATGCAAAATTCGCAAAACCTTGGGAATTACAACTTTTTGTTGCAAAAGTGACGTCATAATTTGATCAAAAATTGTCGATTACCGCCAAAATATAACAGTGACGGAGTTCAAATTTGCACCGGCACACTCGGGTGGGTTATCCTCAAGAAGTAATCACGCTAATTCGGCTTTTCGGGGTGGCTCGAAAATTAAAAAGTTTATTCCCCCGGTAGGGAAAAGGGAAGAGCGGCCATCTTGTTTTTCTAATAGTCAACTCTGGAAATCGCGTTTTGACGGTACAAATCGACCAAGTTGAGCATCCTGAACAACTTTCCTGTGTGGAGTCATGCAAAATTCGCAAAACCTTGGGAATTACAACTTTTTGGTGCAAAAGTGACGTCATAATTTGACCAATAATCGTCGATTACCGTCAAAATATAACAATGACGGAGTTCAAATTTGCACCGGCACACTCGGGTGGGGTATCCTCAAGAAGTAATCACGCTAATTCGGCTTTTCCGGGTGGCTCGAAAATTAAAAAGTTTATTCCCCCGGTAGGGAAAAGGGAAGAGCGGCCATCTTGTTTTTCTAATAGTCAACTCTGGAAATCGCGTTTTGACGGTACAAATCGACCAAGTTGAGCATCCTGAACAACTTTCCTGTGTGGAGTCATGCAAAATTCGCAAAACCTTGGGAATTACAACTTTTTGGTGCAAAAGTGACGTCATAATTTGACCAATAATCGTCGATTACCGTCAAAATATAACAATGACGGAGTTCAAATTTGCACCGGCACACTCGGGTGGGGTATCCTCAAGAAGTAATCACGCTAATTCGGCTTTTCGGGGTGGCTCGAAAATTAAAAAGTTTATTCCCCCGGTAGGGAAAAGGGAAGAGCGGCCATCTTGTTTTTCTAATAGTCAACTCTGGAAATCGCGTTTTGACGGTACAAATCGACCAAGTTGAGCATCCTGAACAACTTTCCTGTGTGGAGTCATGCAAAATTCGCAAAACCTTGGGAATTACAACTTTTTGGTGCAAAAGTGACGTCATAATTTGACCAATAATCGTCCATTACCGCCAAAATATAACAGTGACGGAGTTCAAATTTGCACCGGCACACTCGGGTGGGGTATCCTCAAGAAGTAATCACGCTAATTCGGCTTTTCGGGGTGGCTCGAAAATTAAAAAGTTTTTTCCCCCGGTAGGGAAAAGGGAAGAGCGGCCATCTTGTTTTTCTAATAGTCAACTCTGGAAATCGCGTTTTGACGGTACAAATCGACCAAGTTGAGCATCCTGAACAACTTTCCTGTGTGGAGTCATGCAAAATTCGCAAAACCTTGGGAATTACAACTTTTTGGTGCAAAAGTGACGTCATAATTTGACCAATAATCGTCGATTACCGCCAAAATATAACAGTGACGGAGTTCAAATTTGCACCGGCACACTCGGGTGGGGTATCCTCAAGAAGTAATCACGCTTATTCGGCTTTTCGGGGTGGCTCGAAAATTAAAAAGTTTATTCCCCCGGTAGGGAAAAGGGAAGAGCGGCCATCTTGTTTTTCTAATAGTCAACTCTGGAAATCGCGTTTTGACGGTACAAATCGACCAAGTTGAGCATCCTGAACAACTTTCCTGTGTGGAGTCATGCAAAATTCGCAAAATCTTGGGAATAACAACTTTTTGTTGCAAAAGTGACGTCATAATTTGACCAAAAATCGTCAATTACCGCCAAAATATAACAATGACGGAGTTCAAATTTGCACCGGCACACTCGGGTGGGGTATCCGCAAGAAGTAATCACGCTAATTCGGCTTTTCGGGGTGGCTCGAAAATTAAAATTTTATTCCCCGGTTAGGGAAAAGGGAAGAGCGGCCATCTTGTTGTTCTAATAGTCAACTCTTGAAATCGCGTTTTGACGGTACAAATCGACCAAGTTGAGCATCCTGAACAACTTTCCTGTGTGGAGTCATGCAAAATTCGCAAAACCTTGGGAATTACAACTTTTTGGTGCAAAAGTGACGTCATAATTTGACCAATAATCGTCGATTACCGTCAAAATATAACAATGACGGAGTTCAAATTTGCACCGGCACACTCGGGTGGGGTATCCTCAAGAAGTAATCACGCTAATTCGGCTTTTCGGGGTGGCTCGAAAATTAAAAAGTTTATTCCCCCGGTAGGGAAAACGGAAGAGCGGCCATCTTGTTTTTCTAATAGTCAACTCTTGAAATCGCGTTTTGACGGTACAAATCGACCAAGTTGAGCATCCTGAACAACTTTCCTGTGTGGAGTCATGCAAAATTCGCAAAACCTTGGGAATTACAACTTTTTGGTGCAAAAGTGACGTCATAATTTGACCAATAATCGTCGATTACCGTCAAAATATAACAATGACGGAGTTCAAATTTGCACCGGCACACTCGGGTGGGGTATCCTCAAGAAGTAATCACGCTAATTCGGCTTTTCGGGGTGGCTCGAAAATTAAAAAGTTTATTCCCCCGGTAGGGAAAAGGGAAGAGCGGCCATCTTGTTTTTCTAATAGTCAACTCTGGAAATCGCGTTTTGACGGTACAAATCGACCAAGTTGAGCATCCTGAACAACTTTCCTGTGTGGAGTCATGCAAAATTCGCAAAACCTTGGGAATTACAACTTTTTGGATGCAAAAGTGACGTCATAATTTGACCAATAATCGTCGATTACAGCCAAAATATAACAGTGACGGAGTTCAAATTTGCACCGGCACACTCGGGTGGGGTATCCTCAAGAAGTAATCACGCTAATTCGGCTTTTCGGGGTGGCTCGAAAATTAAAAAGTTTATTCCCCCGGTAGGGAAAAGGGAAGAGCAGCGGCCATCTTGTTTTTCTATTAGTCAACTCTGGAAATCGCGTTTTGACGGTACAAATCGACCAAGTTGAGCATCCTGAACAACTTTCCTGTGTGGAGTCATGCAAAATTCGCAAAACCTTGGGAATTACAACTTTTTGGTGCAAAAGTGACGTCATAATTTGACCAATAATCGTCGATTACCATCAAAATATAACAATGACGGAGTTCAAATTTGCACCGGCACACTCGGGTGGGGTATCCTCAAGAAGTAATCACGCTTATTCGGCTTTTCGGGGTGGCTCGAAAATTAAAAAGTTTATTCCCCCGGTAGGGAAAAGGGAAGAGCGGCCATCTTGTTTTTCTAATAGTCAACTCTGGAAATCGCGTTTTGACGGTACAAATCGACCAAATTGAGCATCCTGAACAACTTTCCTGTGTGGAGTCATGCAAAATTCGCAAAACCTTGGGAATAACAACTTTTTGTTGCAAAAGTGACGTCATAATTTGACCAATAATCGTCGATTACCATCAAAATATAACAATGACGGAGTTCAAATTTGCACCGGCACACTCGGGTTGGGTATCCTCAAGAAGTAATCACGCTAATTCGGCTTTTCGGGGTGGCTCGAAAATTAAAAAGTTTATTCCCCGGTTAGGGAAAAGGGAAGAGCGGCCATCTTGTTTTTCTAATAGTCAACTCTGGAAATCGCGTTTTGACGGTGCAAATCGACCAAGTTGAGCATCCTGAACCGCTTTCCTGTGTGGAGTCATGCAAAATTCGCAAAACCTTGGGAATTACAACTTTTTGTTGCAAAAGTGACGTCATAATTTGACCAAAAATTGTCGATTACCGCCAAAATATAACAGTGACGGAGTTCAAATTTGCACCGGCACACTCGGGTGGGTTATCCTCAAGAAGTAATCACGCTAATTCGGCTTTTCGGGGTGGCTCGAAAATTAAAAAGTTTATTCCCCCGGTAGGGAAAAGGGAAGAGCGGCCATCTTGTTTTTCTAATAGTCAACTCTGGAAATCGCGTTTTGACGGTACAAATCGACCAAGTTGAGCATCCTGAACAACTTTCCTGTGTGGAGTCATGCAAAATTCGCAAAACCTTGGGAATTACAACTTTTTGGTGCAAAAGTGACGTCATAATTTGACCAATAATCCTCCATTACCGCCAAAATATAACAGTGACGGAGTTCAAATTTGCACCGGCACACTCGGGTGGGGTATCCTCAAGAAGTAATCACGCTAATTCGGCTTTTCGGGGTGGCTCGAAAATTAAAAAGTTTATTCCCCCGGTAGGGAAAAGGGAAGAGCGGCCATCTTGTTTTTCTAATAGTCAACTCTGGAAACCGCGTTTTGACGGTACAAATCGACCAAGTTGAGCATCCTGAACAACTTTCCTGTGTGGAGTCATGCAAATTTCGCAAAACCTTGGGAATTACAACTTTTTGGTGCAAAAGTGACGTCATAATTTGACCAATAATCGTCGATTACCATCAAAATATAACAATGACGGAGTTCAAATTTGCACCGGCACACTCGGGTGGGGTATCCTCAAGAAGTTATCACGCTTATTCGGCTTTTCGGGGTGGCTCGAAAATTAAAAAGTTTATTCCCCCGGTAGGGAAAAGGGAAGAGCGGCCATCTTGTTTTTCTAATAGTCAACTCTGGAAATCGCGTTTTGACGGTACAAATCGACCAAGTTGAGCATCCTGAACAGCTTTCCTGTGTAGAGTCATGCAAAATTCGCAAAACCTTGGGAATTACAACTTTTTGTTGCAAAAGTGACGTCATAATTTGACCAATAATCGTCGATTACCGCCAAAATATAACAGTGACGGAGTTCAAGTTTGCACCGGCACACTCGGGTGGGGTATCCTCAAGAAGTAATCACGCTAATTCGGCTTTTCGGGGTGGCTCGAAAATTAAAAAGTTTTTTCCCCGGTAGGGAAAAGGGAAGAGCGGCCATCTTGTTTTTCTAATAGTCAACTCTGGAAATCGCGTTTTGACGGTACAAATCGACCAAGTTGAGCATCCTGAACAACTTTCCTGTGTGGAGTCATGCAAAATTCGCAAAACCTTGGGAATTACAACTTTTTGTTGCAAAAGTGACGTCATAATTTGATCAAAAATTGTCGATTACCGCCAAAATATAACAGTGACGGAGTTCAAATTTGCACCGGCACACTCGGGTGGGTTATCCTCAAGAAGTAATCACGCTAATTCGGCTTTTCGGGGTGGCTCGAAAATTAAAAAGTTTATTCCCCCGGTAGGGAAAAGGGAAGAGCGGCCATCTTGTTTTTCTAATAGTCAACTCTGGAAATCGCGTTTTGACGGTACAAATCGACCAAGTTGAGCATCCTGAACAACTTTCCTGTGTGGAGTCATGCAAAATTCGCAAAATCTTGGGAATTACAACTTTTTGGTGCAAAAGTGACGTCATAATTTGACCAATAATCGTCGATTACCGTCAAAATATAACAATGACGGAGTTCAAATTTGCACCGGCACACTCGGGTGGGGTATCCTCAAGAAGTAATCACGCTAATTCGGCTTTTCCGGGTGGCTCGAAAATTAAAAAGTTTATTCCCCCGGTAGGGAAAAGGGAAGAGCGGCCATCTTGTTTTTCTAATAGTCAACTCTGGAAATCGCGTTTTGACGGTACAAATCGACCAAGTTGAGCATCCTGAACAACTTTCCTGTGTGGAGTCATGCAAAATTCGCAAAACCTTGGGAATTACAACTTTTTGGTGCAAAAGTGACGTCATAATTTGACCAATAATCGTCGATTACCGTCAAAATATAACAATGACGGAGTTCAAATTTGCACCGGCACACTCGGGTGGGGTATCCTCAAGAAGTAATCACGCTAATTCGGCTTTTCGGGGTGGCTCGAAAATTAAAAAGTTTATTCCCCCGGTAGGGAAAAGGGAAGAGCGGCCATCTTGTTTTTCTAATAGTCAACTCTGGAAATCGCGTTTTGACGGTACAAATCGACCAAGTTGAGCATCCTGAACAACTTTCCTGTGTGGAGTCATGCAAAATTCGCAAAACCTTGGGAATTACAACTTTTTGGTGCAAAAGTGACGTCATAATTTGACCAATAATCGTCCATTACCGCCAAAATATAACAGTGACGGAGTTCAAATTTGCACCGGCACACTCGGGTGGGGTATCCTCAAGAAGTAATCACGCTAATTCGGCTTTTCGGGGTGGCTCGAAAATTAAAAAGTTTTTTCCCCCGGTAGGGAAAAGGGAAGAGCGGCCATCTTGTTTTTCTAATAGTCTACTCTGGAAATCGCGTTTTGACGGTACAAATCGACCAAGTTGAGCATCCTGAACAACTTTCCTGTGTGGAGTCATGCAAAATTCGCAAAACCTTGGGAATTACAATTTTTGGTGCAAAAGTGACGTCATAATTTGACCAATAATCGTCGATTACCGCCAAAATATAACAGTGACGGAGTTCAAATTTGCACCGGCACACTCGGGTGGGGTATCCTCAAGAAGTAATCACGCTTATTCGGCTTTTCGGGGTGGCTCGAAAATTAAAAAGTTTATTCCCCCGGTAGGGAAAAGGGAAGAGCGGCCATCTTGTTTTTCTAATAGTCAACTCTGGAAATCGCGTTTTGACGGTACAAATCGACCAAGTTGAGCATCCTGAACAACTTTCCTGTGTGGAGTCATGCAAAATTCGCAAAATCTTGGGAATAACAACTTTTTGTTGCAAAAGTGACGTCATAATTTGACCAAAAATCGTCAATTACCGCCAAAATATAACAGTGACGGAGTTCAAATTTGCACCGGCACACTCGGGTGGGGTATCCGCAAGAAGTAATCACGCTAATTCGGCTTTTCGGGGTGGCTCGAAAATTAAAATTTTATTCCCCGGTTAGGGAAAAGGGAAGAGCGGCCATCTTGTTGTTCTAATAGTCAACTCTTGAAATCGCGTTTTGACGGTACAAATCGACCAAGTTGAGCATCCTGAACAACTTTCCTGTGTGGAGTCATGCAAAATTCGCAAAACCTTGGGAATTACAACTTTTTGGTGCAAAAGTGACGTCATAATTTGACCAATAATCGTCGATTACCGTCAAAATATAACAATGACGGAGTTCAAATTTGCACCGGCACACTCGGGTGGGGTATCCTCAAGAAGTAATCACGCTAATTCGGCTTTTCGGGGTGGCTCGAAAATTAAAAAGTTTATTCCCCCGGTAGGGAAAACGGAAGAGCGGCCATCTTGTTTTTCTAATAGTCAACTCTTGAAATCGCGTTTTGACGGTACAAATCGACCAAGTTGAGCATCCTGAACAACTTTCCTGTGTGGAGTCATGCAAAATTCGCAAAACCTTGGGAATTACAACTTTTTGGTGCAAAAGTGACGTCATAATTTGACCAATAATCGTCGATTACCGTCAAAATATAACAATGACGGAGTTCAAATTTGCACCGGCACACTCGGGTGGGGTATCCTCAAGAAGTAATCACGCTAATTCGGCTTTTCGGGGTGGCTCGAAAATTAAAAAGTTTATTCCCCCGGTAGGGAAAAGGGAAGAGCGGCCATCTTGTTTTTCTAATAGTCAACTCTGGAAATCGCGTTTTGACGGTACAAATCGACCAAGTTGAGCATCCTGAACAACTTTCCTGTGTGGAGTCATGCAAAATTCGCAAAACCTTGGGAATTACAACTTTTTGGTGCAAAAGTGACGTCATAATTTGACCAATAATCGTCGATTACAGCCAAAATATAACAGTGACGGAGTTCAAATTTGCACCGGCACACTCGGGTGGGGTATCCTCAAGAAGTAATCACGCTAATTCGGCTTTTCGGGGTGGCTCGAAAATTAAAAAGTTTATTCCCCCGGTAGGGAAAAGGGAAGAGCAGCGGCCATCTTGTTTTTCTAATAGTCAACTCTGGAAATCGCGTTTTGACGGTACAAATCGACCAAGTTGAGCATCCTGAACAACTTTCCTGTGTGGAGTCATGCAAAATTCGCAAAACCTTGGGAATTACAACTTTTTGGTGCAAAAGTGACGTCATAATTTGACCAATAATCGTCGATTACCATCAAAATATAACAATGACGGAGTTCAAATTTGCACCGGCACACTCGGGTGGGGTATCCTCAAGAAGTAATCACGCTTATTCGGCTTTTCGGGGTGGCTCGAAAATTAAAAAGTTTATTCCCCCGGTAGGGAAAAGGGAAGAGCGGCCATCTTGTTTTTCTAATAGTCAACTCTGGAAATCGCGTTTTGACGGTGCAAATCGACCAAGTTGAGCATCCTGAACCGCTTTCCTGTGTGGAGTCATGCAAAATTCGCAAAACCTTGGGAATTACAACTTTTTGTTGCAAAAGTGACGTCATAATTTGACCAAAAATTGTCGATTACCGCCAAAATACAACAGTGACGGAGTTCAAATTTGCACCGGCACACTCGGGTGGGTTATCCTCAAGAAGTAATCACGCTAATTCGGCTTTTCGGGGTGGCTCGAAAATTAAAAAGTTTATTCCCCCGGTAGGGAAAAGGGAAGAGCGGCCATCTTGTTTTTCTAATAGTCAACTCTGGAAATCGCGTTTTGACGGTACAAATCGACCAAGTTGAGCATCCTGAACAACTTTCCTGTGTGGAGTCATGCAAAATTCGCAAAACCTTGGGAATTACAACTTTTTGTTGCAAAAGTGACGTCATAATTTGACCAATAATCGTCGATTACCGCCAAAATATAACAGTGACGGAGATAAATTTGCACCGGCACACTCGGGTGGGGTAACCTCAAGAAGTAATCACGCTAATTCGGCTTTTCGGGGTGGCTCGAAAATTAAAAAGTTTATTCCCCCGGTAGGGAAAAGGGAAGAGCGGCCATCTTGTTTTTCTAATAGTCAACTCTGGAAATCGCGTTTTGACGGTACAAATCGACCAAGTTGAGCATCCTGAACAACTTTCCTGTGTGGAGTCATGCAAAATTCGCAAAACCTTGGGAATTACAACTTTTTGGTGCAAAAGTGACGTCATAATTTGACCAATAATCGTCAATTACCGCCAAAATATAACAGTGACGGAGATAAATTTGCACCGGCACACTCGGGTGGGGTATCCTCAAGAAGTAATCACGCTAATTCGGCTTTTCGGGGTGGCTCGAAAATTAAAAAGTTTATTCCCCCGGTAGGGAAAAGGGAAGAGCGGCCATCTTGTTTTTCTAATAGTCAACTCTGGAAATCGCGTTTTGACGGTACAAATCGACCAAGTTGAGCATCCTGAACAACTTTCCTGTGTGGAGTCATGCAAAATTCGCAAAACCTTGGGAATTACAACTTTTTGGTGCAAAGGGCCGTCATAATTTGACCAATAATCGTCGATTACCATCAAAATATAACAATGACGGAGTTCAAATTTGCACCGGCACACTCGGGTGGGGTATCCTCAAGAAGTAATCACGCTTATTCGGCTTTTCGGGGTGGCTCGAAAATTAAAAAGTTTATTCCCCCGGTAGGGAAAAGGGAAGAGCGGCCATCTTGTTTTTCTAATAGTCAACTCTGGAAATCGCGTTTTGACGGTACAAATCGACCAAGTTGAGCATCCTGAACAGCTTTCCTGTGTAGAGTCATGCAAAATTCGCAAAACCTTGGGAATTACAACTTTTTGTTGCAAAAGTGACGTCATAATTTGACCAATAATCGTCGATTACCGCCAAAATATAACAGTGACGGAGTTCAAGTTTGCACCGGCACACTCGGGTGGGGTATCCTCAAGAAGTAATCACGCTAATTCGGCTTTTCGGGGTGGCTCGAAAATTAAAAAGTTTATTCCCCCGGTAGGGAAAAGGGAAGAGCGGCCATCTTGTTTTTCTAATAGTCAACTCTGGAAATCGCGTTTTGACGGTACAAATCGACCAAGTTGAGCATCCTGAACAACTTTCCTGTGTGGAGTCATGCAAAATTCGCAAAACCTTGGGAATTACAACTTTTTGGTGCAAAAGTGACGTCATAATTTGACCAATAATCGTCGATTACCGCCAAAATATAACAGTGACGGAGATAAATTTGCACCGGCACACTCGGGTGGGGTATCCTCAAGAAGTAATCACGCTAATTCGGCTTTTCGGGGTGGCTCGAAAATTAAAAAGTTTATTCCCCCGGTAGGGAAAAGGGAAGAGCGGCCATCTTGTTTTTCTAATAGTCAACTCTGGAAATCGCGTTTTGACGGTACAAATCGACCAAGTTGAGCATCCTGAACAACTTTCCTGTGTGGAGTCATGCAAAATTCGCAAAACCTTGGGAATTACAACTTTTTGGTGCAAAGGGCCGTCATAATTTGACCAATAATCGTCGATTACCATCAAAATATAACAATGACGGAGTTCAAATTTGCACCGGCACACTCGGGTGGGGTATCCTCAAGAAGTAATCACGCTTATTCGGCTTTTCGGGGTGGCTCGAAAATTAAAAAGTTTATTCCCCCGGTAGGGAAAAGGGAAGAGCGGCCATCTTGTTTTTCTAATAGTCAACTCTGGAAATCGCGTTTTGACGGTACAAATCGACAAAGTTGAGCATCCTGAACAGCTTTCCTGTGTAGAGTCATGCAAAATTCGCAAAACCTTGGGAATTACAACTTTTTGTTGCAAAAGTGACGTCATAATTTGACCAATAATCGTCGATTACCGCCAAAATATAACAGTGACGGAGTTCAAGTTTGCACCGGCACACTCGGGTGGGGTATCCTCAAGAAGTAATCACGCTAATTCGGCTTTTCGGGGTGGCTCGAAAATTAAAAAGTTTTTTCCCCGGTAGGGAAAAGGGAAGAGCGGCCATCTTGTTTTTCTAATAGTCAACTCTGGAAATCGCGTTTTGACGGTACAAATCGACCAAGTTGAGCATCCTGAACAACTTTCCTGTGTGGAGTCATGCAAAATTCGCAAAACCTTGGGAATTACAACTTTTTGTTGCAAAAGTGACGTCATAATTTGACCAAAAATTGTCGATTACCGCCAAAATATAACAGTGACGGAGTTCAAATTTGCACCGGCACACTCGGGTGGGTTATCCTCAAGAAGTAATCACGCTAATTCGGCTTTTCGGGGTGGCTCGAAAATTAAAAAGTTTATTCCCCCGGTAGGGAAAAGGGAAGAGCGGCCATCTTGTTTTTCTAATAGTCAACTCTGGAAATCGCGTTTTGACGGTACAAATCGACCAAGTTGAGCATCCTGAACAACTTTCCTGTGTGGAGTCATGCAAAATTCGCAAAACCTTGGGAATAACAACTTTTTGTTGCAAAAGTGACGTCATAATTTGACCAATAATCGTCGATTACCATCAAAATATAACAATGACGGAGTTCAAATTTGCACCGGCACACTCGGGTTGGGTATCCTCAAGAAGTAATCACGCTAATTCGGCTTTTCGGGGTGGCTCGAAAATTAAAAAGTTTATTCCCCGGTTAGGGAAAAGGGAAGAGCGGCCATCTTGTTTTTCTAATAGTCAACTCTGGAAATCGCGTTTTGACGGTGCAAATCGACCAAGTTGAGCATCCTGAACAACTTTCCTGTGTGGAGTCATGCAAAATTCGCAAAACCTTGGGAATAACAACTTTTTGTTGCAAAAGTGACGTCATAATTTGACCAATAATCGTCGATTACCGCCAAAATATAACAGTGACGGAGATAAATTTGCACCGGCACACTCGGGTGGGGTATCCTCAAGAAGTAATCACGCTAATTCGGCTTTTCGGGGTGGCTCGAAAATTAAAAAGTTTATTCCCCCGGTAGGGAAAAGGGAAGAGCGGCCATCTTGTTTTTCTAATAGTCAACTCTGGAAATCGCGTTTTGACGGTACAAATCGACCAAGTTGAGCATCCTGAACAACTTTCCTGTGTGGAGTCATGCAAAATTCGCAAAACCTTGGGAATTACAACTTTTTGTTGCAAAAGTGACGTCATAATTTGACCAATAATCGTCGATTACCATCAAAATATAACAATGACGGAGTTCAAATTTGCACCGGCACACTCGGGTGGGGTATCCTCAAGAAGTAATCACGCTTATTCGGCTTTTCGGGGTGGCTCGAAAATTAAAAAGTTTTTTCCCCGGTAGGGAAAAGGGAAGAGCGGCCATCTTGTTTTTCTAATAGTCAACTCTGGAAATCGCGTTTTGACGGTACAAATCGACCAAGTTGAGCATCCTGAACAACTTTCCTGTGTGGAGTCATGCAAAATTCGCAAAACCTTGGGAATTACAACTTTTTGTTGCAAAAGTGACGTCATAATTTGACCAAAAATTGTCGATTACCGCCAAAATATAACAGTGACGGAGTTCAAATTTGCACCGGCACACTCGGGTGGGTTATCCTCAAGAAGTAATCACGCTAATTCGGCTTTTCGGGGTGGCTCGAAAATTAAAATTTTATTCCCCGGTTAGGGAAAAGGGAAGAGCGGCCATCTTGTTTTTCTAATAGTCAACTCTGGAAATCGCGTTTTGACGGTGCAAATCGACCAAGTTGAGCATCCTGAACAGCTTTCCTGTGTGGAGTCATGCAAAATTCGCAAAACCTTGGGAATTACAACTTTTTGTTGCAAAAGTGACGTCATAATTTGACCAATAATCGTCGATTACCGCCAAAATATAACAGTGACGGAGATAAATTTGCACCGGCACACTCGGGTGGGGTATCCTCAAGAAGTAATCACGCTTATTCGGCTTTTCGGGGTGGCTCGAAAATTAAAAAGTTTATTCCCCCGGTAGGGAAAAGGGAAGAGCGGCCATCTTGTTTTTCTAATAGTCAACTCTGGAAATCGCGTTTTGACGGTACAAATCGACCAAGTTGAGCATCCTGAACAACTTTCCTGTGTGGAGTCATGCAAAATTCGCAAAATCTTGGGAATAACAACTTTTTGTTGCAAAAGTGACGTCATAATTTGACCAAAAATCGTCAATTACCGCCAAAATATAACAGTGACGGAGTTCAAATTTGCACCGGCACACTCGGGTTGGGTATCCTCAAGAAGTAATCACGCTAATTCGGCTTTTCGGGGTGGCTCGAAAATTAAAAAGTTTATTCCCCCGGTAGGGAAAAGGGAAGAGCGGCCATCTTGTTTTTCTAATAGTCAACTCTGGAAATCGCGTTTTGACGGTACAAATCGACCAAGTTGAGCATCCTGAACAACTTTCCTGTGTGGAGTCATGCAAAATTCGCAAAACCTTGGGAATAACAACTTTTTGTTGCAAAAGTGACGTCATAATTTGACCAAAAATCGTCAATTACCGCCAAAATATAACAGTGACGGAGTTCAAATTTGCACCGGCACACTCGGGTGGGGTATCCGCAAGAAGTAATCACGCTAATTCGGCTTTTCGGGGTGGCTCGAAAATTAAAATTTTATTCCCCGGTTAGGGAAAAGGGAAGAGCGGCCATCTTGTTTTTCTAATAGTCAACTCTGGAAATCGCGTTTTGACGGTGCAAATCGACCAAGTTGAGCATCCTGAACAGCTTTCCTGTGTGGAGTCATGCAAAATTCGCAAAACCTTGGGAATTACAACTTTTTGTTGCAAAAGTGACGTCATAATTTGACCAATAATCGTCGATTACCGCCAAAATATAACAGTGACGGAGATAAATTTGCACCGGCACACTCGGGTGGGGTATCCTCAAGAAGTAATCACGCTTATTCGGCTTTTCGGGGTGGCTCGAAAATTAAAAAGTTTATTCCCCCGGTAGGGAAAAGGGAAGAGCGGCCATCTTGTTTTTCTAATAGTCAACTCTGGAAATCGCGTTTTGACGGTACAAATCGACCAAGTTGAGCATCCTGAACAACTTTCCTGTGTGGAGTCATGCAAAATTCGCAAAATCTTGGGAATAACAACTTTTTGTTGCAAAAGTGACGTCATAATTTGACCAAAAATCGTCAATTACCGCCAAAATATAACAGTGACGGAGTTCAAATTTGCACCGGCACACTCGGGTTGGGTATCCTCAAGAAGTAATCACGCTAATTCGGCTTTTCGGGGTGGCTCGAAAATTAAAAAGTTTATTCCCCCGGTAGGGAAAAGGGAAGAGCGGCCATCTTGTTTTTCTAATAGTCAACTCTGGAAATCGCGTTTTGACGGTACAAATCGACCAAGTTGAGCATCCTGAACAACTTTCCTGTGTGGAGTCATGCAAAATTCGCAAAACCTTGGGAATAACAACTTTTTGTTGCAAAAGTGACGTCATAATTTGACCAAAAATCGTCAATTACCGCCAAAATATAACAGTGACGGAGTTCAAATTTGCACCGGCACACTCGGGTGGGGTATCCGCAAGAAGTAATCACGCTAATTCGGCTTTTCGGGGTGGCTCGAAAATTAAAATTTTATTCCCCGGTTAGGGAAAAGGGAAGAGCGGCCATCTTGTTTTTCTAATAGTCAACTCTGGAAATCGCGTTTTGACGGTGCAAATCGACCAAGTTGAGCATCCTGAACAGCTTTCCTGTGTGGAGTCATGCAAAATTCGCAAAACCTTGGGAATTACAACTTTTTGTTGCAAAAGTGACGTCATAATTTGACCAATAATCGTCGATTACCGCCAAAATATAACAGTGACGGAGATAAATTTGCACCGGCACACTCGGGTGGGGTATCCTCAAGAAGTAATCACGCTTATTCGGCTTTTCGGGGTGGCTCGAAAATTAAAAAGTTTATTCCCCCGGTAGGGAAAAGGGAAGAGCGGCCATCTTGTTTTTCTAATAGTCAACTCTGGAAATCGCGTTTTGACGGTACAAATCGACCAAGTTGAGCATCCTGAACAACTTTCCTGTGTGGAGTCATGCAAAATTCGCAAAATCTTGGGAATAACAACTTTTTGTTGCAAAAGTGACGTCATAATTTGACCAAAAATCGTCAATTACCGCCAAAATATAACAGTGACGGAGTTCAAATTTGCACCGGCACACTCGGGTTGGGTATCCTCAAGAAGTAATCACGCTAATTCGGCTTTTCGGGGTGGCTCGAAAATTAAAAAGATTATTCCCCCGGTAGGGAAAAGGGAAGAGCGGCCATCTTGTTTTTCTAATAGTCAACTCTGGAAATCGCGTTTTGACGGTACAAATCGACCAAGTTGAGCATCCTGAACAACTTTCCTGTGTGGAGTCATGCAAAATTCGCAAAACCTTGGGAATAACAACTTTTTGTTGCAAAAGTGACGTCATAATTTGACCAAAAATCGTCAATTACCGCCAAAATATAACAGTGACGGAGTTCAAATTTGCACCGGCACACTCGGGTGGGGTATCCGCAAGAAGTAATCACGCTAATTCGGCTTTTCGGGGTGGCTCGAAAATTAAAATTTTATTCCCCGGTTAGGGAAAAGGGAAGAGCGGCCATCTTGTTTTTCTAATAGTCAACTCTGGAAATCGCGTTTTGACGGTGCAAATCGACCAAGTTGAGCATCCTGAACAGCTTTCCTGTGTGGAGTCATGCAAAATTCGCAAAACCTTGGGAATTACAACTTTTTGTTGCAAAAGTGACGTCATAATTTGACCAATAATCGTCGATTACCGCCAAAATATAACAGTGACGGAGATAAATTTGCACCGGCACACTCGGGTGGGGTATCCTCAAGAAGTAATCACGCTTATTCGGCTTTTCGGGGTGGCTCGAAAATTAAAAAGTTTATTCCCCCGGTAGGGAAAAGGGAAGAGCGGCCATCTTGTTTTTCTAATAGTCAACTCTGGAAATCGCGTTTTGACGGTACAAATCGACCAAGTTGAGCATCCTGAACAGCTTTCCTGTGTAGAGTCATGCAAAATTCGCAAAATCTTGGGAATTACAACTTTTTGGTGCAAAAGTGACGTCATAATTTGACCAATAATCGTCGATTACCGCCAAAATATAACAGTGACGGAGTTCAAGTTTGCACCGGCACACTCGGGTGGGGTATCCTCAAGAAGTAATCACGCTAATTCGGCTTTTCGGGGTGGCTCGAAAATTAAAAAGTTTTTTCCCCGGTAGGGAAAAGGGAAGAGCGGCCATCTTGTTTTTCTAATAGTCAACTCTGGAAATCGCGTTTTGACGGTACAAATCGACCAAGTTGAGCATCCTGAACAACTTTCCTGTGTGGAGTCATGCAAAATTCGCAAAACCTTGGGAATTACAACTTTTTGTTGCAAAAGTGACGTCATAATTTGACCAAAAATTGTCGATTACCGCCAAAATATAACAGTGACGGAGTTCAAATTTGCACCGGCACACTCGGGTGGGTTATCCTCAAGAAGTAATCACGCTAATTCGGCTTTTCGGGGTGGCTCGAAAATTAAAAAGTTTATTCCCCCGGTAGGGAAAAGGGAAGAGCGGCCATCTTGTTTTTCTAATAGTCAACTCTGGAAATCGCGTTTTGACGGTGCAAATCGACCAAGTTGAGCATCCTGAACAGCTTTCCTGTGTGGAGTCATGCAAAATTCGCAAAACCTTGGGAATTACAACTTTTTGTTGCAAAAGTGACGTCATAATTTGACCAATAATCGTCAATTACCGCCAAAATATAACAGTGACGGAGATAAATTTGCACCGGCACACTCGGGTGGGGTAACCTCAAGAAGTAATCACGCTAATTCGGCTTTTCGGGGTGGCTCGAAAATTAAAAAGTTTATTCCCCCGGTAGGGAAAAGGGAAGAGCGGCCATCTTGTTTTTCTAATAGTCAACTCTGGAAATCGCGTTTTGACGGTACAAATCGACCAAGTTGAGCATCCTGAACAACTTTCCTGTGTGGAGTCATGCAAAATTCGCAAAACCTTGGGAATTACAACTTTTTGGTGCAAAAGTGACGTCATAATTTGACCAATAATCGTCGATTACCGCCAAAATATAACAGTGACGGAGTTCAAATTTGCACCGGCACACTCGGGTGGGGTATCCTCAAGAAGTAATCACGCTAATTCGGCTTTTCGGGGTGGCTCGAAAATTAAAAAGTTTATTCCCCCGGTAGGGAAAAGGGAAGAGCGGCCATCTTGTTTTTCTAATAGTCAACTCTGGAAATCGCGTTTTGACGGTACAAATCGACCAAGTTGAGCATCCTGAACAGCTTTCGTGTGTGGAGTCATGCAAAATTCGCAAAACCTTGGGAATTACAACTTTTTGTTGCAAAAGTGACGTCATAATTTGACCAATAATCGTCGATTACCGCCAAAATATAACAGTGACGGAGATAAATTTGCACCGGCACACTCGGGTGGGGTATCCTCAAGAAGTAATCACGCTAATTCGGCTTTTCGGGGTGGCTCGAAAATTAAAAAGTTTATTCCCCCGGTAGGGAAAAGGGAAGAGCGGCCATCTTGTTTTTCTAATAGTCAACTCTGGAAATCGCGTTTTGACGGTACAAATCGACCAAGTTGAGCATCCTGAACAACTTTCCTGTGTGGAGTCATGCAAAATTCGCAAAACCTTGGGAATTACAACTTTTTGTTGCAAAAGTGACGTCATAATTTGACCAATAATCGTCGATTACCATCAAAATATAACAATGACGGAGTTCAAATTTGCACCGGCACACTCGGGTTGGGTATCCTCAAGAAGTAATCACGCTAATTCGGCTTTTCGGGGTGGCTCGAAAATTAAAAAGTTTATTCCCCCGGTAGGGAAAAGGGAAGAGCGGCCATCTTGTTTTTCTAATAGTCAACTCTGGAAATCGCGTTTTGACGGTACAAATCGACCAAGTTGAGCATCCTGAACAACTTTCCTGTGTGGAGTCATGCAAAATTCGCAAAACCTTGGGAATAACAACTTTTTGTTGCAAAAGTGACGTCATAATTTGACCAAAAATCGTCAATTACCGCCAAAATATAACAGTGACGGAGTTCAAATTTGCACCGGCACACTCGGGTGGGGTATCCGCAAGAAGTAATCACGCTAATTCGGCTTTTCGGGGTGGCTCGAAAATTAAAATTTTATTCCCCGGTTAGGGAAAAGGGAAGAGCGGCCATCTTGTTTTTCTAATAGTCAACTCTGGAAATCGCGTTTTGACGGTGCAAATCGACCAAGTTGAGCATCCTGAACAGCTTTCCTGTGTGGAGTCATGCAAAATTCGCAAAACCTTGGGAATTACAACTTTTTGTTGCAAAAGTGACGTCATAATTTGACCAATAATCGTCGATTACCGCCAAAATATAACAGTGACGGAGATAAATTTGCACCGGCACACTCGGGTGGGGTATCCTCAAGAAGTAATCACGCTTATTCGGCTTTTCGGGGTGGCTCGAAAATTAAAAAGTTTATTCCCCGGTAGGGAAAAGGGAAGAGCGGCCATCTTGTTTTTCTAATAGTCAACTCTGGAAATCGCGTTTTGACGGTACAAATCGACCAAGTTGAGCATCCTGAACAACTTTCCTGTGTGGAGTCATGCAAAATTCGCAAAATCTTGGGAATAACAACTTTTTGTTGCAAAAGTGACGTCATAATTTGACCAAAAATCGTCAATTACCGCCAAAATATAACAGTGACGGAGTTCAAATTTGCACCGGCACACTCGGGTTGGGTATCCTCAAGAAGTAATCACGCTAATTCGGCTTTTCGGGGTGGCTCGAAAATTAAAATTTTATTCCCCGGTTAGGGAAAAGGGAAGAGCGGCCATCTTGTTTTTCTAATAGTCAACTCTGGAAATCGCGTTTTGACGGTGCAAATCGACCAAGTTGAGCATCCTGAACAGCTTTCCTGTGTGGAGTCATGCAAAATTCGCAAAACCTTGGGAATTACAACTTTTTGTTGCAAAAGTGACGTCATAATTTGACCAATAATCGTCGATTACCGCCAAAATATAACAGTGACGGAGATAAATTTGCACCGGCACACTCGGGTGGGGTATCCTCAAGAAGTAATCACGCTTATTCGGCTTTTCGGGGTGGCTCGAAAATTAAAAAGTTTATTCCCCCGGTAGGGAAAAGGGAAGAGCGGCCATCTTGTTTTTCTAATAGTCAACTCTGGAAATCGCGTTTTGACGGTACAAATCGACCAAGTTGAGCATCCTGAACAACTTTCCTGTGTGGAGTCATGCAAAATTCGCAAAATCTTGGGAATAACAACTTTTTGTTGCAAAAGTGACGTCATAATTTGACCAAAAATCGTCAATTACCGCCAAAATATAACAGTGACGGAGTTCAAATTTGCACCGGCACACTCGGGTTGGGTATCCTCAAGAAGTAATCACGCTAATTCGGCTTTTCGGGGTGGCTCGAAAATTAAAAATTTTATTCCCCCGGTAGGGAAAAGGGAAGAGCGGCCATCTTGTTTTTCTAATAGTCAACTCTGGAAATCGCGTTTTGACGGTACAAATCGACCAAGTTGAGCATCCTGAACAACTTTCCTGTGTGGAGTCATGCAAAATTCGCAAAACCTTGGGAATAACAACTTTTTGTTGCAAAAGTGACGTCATAATTTGACCAAAAATCGTCAATTACCGCCAAAATATAACAGTGACGGAGTTCAAATTTGCACCGGCACACTCGGGTGGGGTATCCGCAAGAAGTAATCACGCTAATTCGGCTTTTCGGGGTGGCTCGAAAATTAAAATTTTATTCCCCGGTTAGGGAAAAGGGAAGAGCGGCCATCTTGTTTTTCTAATAGTCAACTCTGGAAATCGCGTTTTGACGGTGCAAATCGACCAAGTTGAGCATCCTGAACAGCTTTCCTTGTGGAGTCATGCAAAATTCGCAAAACCTTGGGAATTACAACTTTTTGTTGCAAAAGTGACGTCATAATTTGACCAATAATCGTCGATTACCGCCAAAATATAACAGTGACGGAGATAAATTTGCACCGGCACACTCGGGTGGGGTATCCTCAAGAAGTAATCACGCTTATTCGGCTTTTCGGGGTGGCTCGAAAATTAAAAAGTTTATTCCCCCGGTAGGGAAAAGGGAAGAGCGGCCATCTTGTTTTTCTAATAGTCAACTCTGGAAATCGCGTTTTGACGGTACAAATCGACCAAGTTGAGCATCCTGAACAACTTTCCTGTGTGGAGTCATGCAAAATTCGCAAAATCTTGGGAATAACAACTTTTTGTTGCAAAAGTGACGTCATAATTTGACCAAAAATCGTCAATTACCGCCAAAATATAACAGTGACGGAGTTCAAATTTGCACCGGCACACTCGGGTTGGGTATCCTCAAGAAGTAATCACGCTAATTCGGCTTTTCGGGGTGGCTCGAAAATTAAAAAGATTATTCCCCCGGTAGGGAAAAGGGAAGAGCGGCCATCTTGTTTTTCTAATAGTCAACTCTGGAAATCGCGTTTTGACGGTACAAATCGACCAAGTTGAGCATCCTGAACAACTTTCCTGTGTGGAGTCATGCAAAATTCGCAAAACCTTGGGAATAACAACTTTTTGTTGCAAAAGTGACGTCATAATTTGACCAAAAATCGTCAATTACCGCCAAAATATAACAGTGACGGAGTTCAAATTTGCACCGGCACACTCGGGTGGGGTATCCGCAAGAAGTAATCACGCTAATTCGGCTTTTCGGGGTGGCTCGAAAATTAAAATTTTATTCCCCGGTTAGGGAAAAGGGAAGAGCGGCCATCTTGTTTTTCTAATAGTCAACTCTGGAAATCGCGTTTTGACGGTGCAAATCGACCAAGTTGAGCATCCTGAACAGCTTTCCTGTGTGGAGTCATGCAAAATTCGCAAAACCTTGGGAATTACAACTTTTTGTTGCAAAAGTGACGTCATAATTTGACCAATAATCGTCGATTACCGCCAAAATATAACAGTGACGGAGATAAATTTGCACCGGCACACTCGGGTGGGGTATCCTCAAGAAGTAATCACGCTTATTCGGCTTTTCGGGGTGGCTCGAAAATTAAAAAGTTTATTCCCCCGGTAGGGAAAAGGGAAGAGCGGCCATCTTGTTTTTCTAATAGTCAACTCTGGAAATCGCGTTTTGACGGTACAAATCGACCAAGTTGAGCATCCTGAACAACTTTCCTGTGTGGAGTCATGCAAAATTCGCAAAATCTTGGGAATAACAACTTTTTGTTGCAAAAGTGACGTCATAATTTGACCAAAAATCGTCAATTACCGCCAAAATATAACAGTGACGGAGTTCAAATTTGCACCGGCACACTCGGGTGGGGTATCCGCAAGAAGTAATCACGCTAATTCGGCTTTTCGGGGTGGCTCGAAAATTAAAATTTTGTTCCCCGGTTAGGGAAACGGGAAGAGCGGCCATCTTGTTGTTTTAATAGTCAACTCTTGAAATCGCGTTTTGACGGTACAAATCGACCAAGTTGAGCATCCTGAACAACTTTCCTGTGTGGAGTCATGCAAAATTCGCAAAACCTTGGGAATTACAACTTTTTGTTGCAAAAGTGACGTCATAATTTGACCAATAATCGTCGATTACCGTCAAAATATAACAATGACGGAGTTCAAATTTGCACCGGCACACTCGGGTGGGGTATCCTCAAGAAGTAATCACGCTAATTCGGCTTTTCGGGGTGGCTCGAAAATTAAAATTTTATTCCCCGGTTAGGGAAAAGGGAAGAGCGGCCATCTTGTTTTTCTAATAGTCAACTCTGGAAATCGCGTTTTGACGGTGCAAATCGACCAAGTTGAGCATCCTGAACAGCTTTCCTGTGTGGAGTCATGCAAAATTCGCAAAACCTTGGGAATTACAACTTTTTGTTGCAAAAGTGACGTCATAATTTGACCAATAATCGTCGATTACCGCCAAAATATAACAGTGACGGAGATAAATTTGCACCGGCACACTCGGGTGGGGTATCCTCAAGAAGTAATCACGCTTATTCGGCTTTTCGGGGTGGCTCGAAAATTAAAAAGTTTATTCCCCGGTAGGGAAAAGGGAAGAGCGGCCATCTTGTTTTTCTAATAGTCAACTCTGGAAATCGCGTTTTGACGGTACAAATCGACCAAGTTGAGCATCCTGAACAACTTTCCTGTGTGGAGTCATGCAAAATTCGCAAAATCTTGGGAATAACAACTTTTTGTTGCAAAAGTGACGTCATAATTTGACCAAAAATCGTCAATTACCGCCAAAATATAACAGTGACGGAGTTCAAATTTGCACCGGCACACTCGGGTTGGGTATCCTCAAGAAGTAATCACGCTAATTCGGCTTTTCGGGGTGGCTCGAAAATTAAAAAGTTTATTCCCCCGGTAGGGAAAAGGGAAGAGCGGCCATCTTGTTTTTCTAATAGTCAACTCTGGAAATCGCGTTTTGACGGTACAAATCGACCAAGTTGAGCATCCTGAACAACTTTCCTGTGTGGAGTCATGCAAAATTCGGAAAACCTTGGGAATAACAACTTTTTGTTGCAAAAGTGACGTCATAATTTGACCAAAAATCGTCAATTACCGCCAAAATATAACAGTGACGGAGTTCAAATTTGCACCGGCACACTCGGGTGGGGTATCCGCAAGAAGTAATCACGCTAATTCGGCTTTTCGGGGTGGCTCGAAAATTAAAATTTTATTCCCCGGTTAGGGAAAAGGGAAGAGCGGCCATCTTGTTTTTCTAATAGTCAACTCTGGAAATCGCGTTTTGACGGTGCAAATCGACCAAGTTGAGCATCCTGAACAGCTTTCCTGTGTGGAGTCATGCAAAATTCGCAAAACCTTGGGAATTACAACTTTTTGTTGCAAAAGTGACGTCATAATTTGACCAATAATCGTCGATTACCGCCAAAATATAACAGTGACGGAGATAAATTTGCACCGGCACACTCGGGTGGGGTATCCTCAAGAAGTAATCACGCTTATTCGGCTTTTCGGGGTGGCTCGAAAATTAAAAAGTTTATTCCCCCGGTAGGGAAAAGGGAAGAGCGGCCATCTTGTTTTTCTAATAGTCAACTCTGGAAATCGCGTTTTGACGGTACAAATCGACCAAGTTGAGCATCCTGAACAACTTTCCTGTGTGGAGTCATGCAAAATTCGCAAAATCTTGGGAATAACAACTTTTTGTTGCAAAAGTGACGTCATAATTTGACCAAAAATCGTCAATTACCGCCAAAATATAACAGTGACGGAGTTCAAATTTGCACCGGCACACTCGGGTTGGGTATCCTCAAGAAGTAATCACGCTAATTCGGCTTTTCGGGGTGGCTCGAAAATTAAAAAGATTATTCCCCCGGTAGGGAAAAGGGAAGAGCGGCCATCTTGTTTTTCTAATAGTCAACTCTGGAAATCGCGTTTTGACGGTACAAATCGACCAAGTTGAGCATCCTGAACAACTTTCCTGTGTGGAGTCATGCAAAATTCGCAAAACCTTGGGAATAACAACTTTTTGTTGCAAAAGTGACGTCATAATTTGACCAAAAATCGTCAATTACCGCCAAAATATAACAGTGACGGAGTTCAAATTTGCACCGGCACACTCGGGTGGGGTATCCGCAAGAAGTAATCACGCTAATTCGGCTTTTCGGGGTGGCTCGAAAATTAAAATTTTATTCCCCGGTTAGGGAAAAGGGAAGAGCGGCCATCTTGTTTTTCTAATAGTCAACTCTGGAAATCGCGTTTTGACGGTGCAAATCGACCAAGTTGAGCATCCTGAACAGCTTTCCTGTGTGGAGTCATGCAAAATTCGCAAAACCTTGGGAATTACAACTTTTTGTTGCAAAAGTGACGTCATAATTTGACCAATAATCGTCGATTACCGCCAAAATATAACAGTGACGGAGATAAATTTGCACCGGCACACTCGGGTGGGGTATCCTCAAGAAGTAATCACGCTTATTCGGCTTTTCGGGGTGGCTCGAAAATTAAAAAGTTTATTCCCCCGGTAGGGAAAAGGGAAGAGCGGCCATCTTGTTTTTCTAATAGTCAACTCTGGAAATCGCGTTTTGACGGTACAAATCGACCAAGTTGAGCATCCTGAACAACTTTCCTGTGTGGAGTCATGCAAAATTCGCAAAATCTTGGGAATAACAACTTTTTGTTGCAAAAGTGACGTCATAATTTGACCAAAAATCGTCAATTACCGCCAAAATATAACAGTGACGGAGTTCAAATTTGCACCGGCACACTCGGGTGGGGTATCCGCAAGAAGTAATCACGCTAATTCGGCTTTTCGGGGTGGCTCGAAAATTAAAATTTTGTTCCCCGGTTAGGGAAACGGGAAGAGCGGCCATCTTGTTGTTTTAATAGTCAACTCTTGAAATCGCGTTTTGACGGTACAAATCGACCAAGTTGAGCATCCTGAACAACTTTCCTGTGTGGAGTCATGCAAAATTCGCAAAACCTTGGGAATTACAACTTTTTGTTGCAAAAGTGACGTCATAATTTGACCAATAATCGTCGATTACCGTCAAAATATAACAATGACGGAGTTCAAATTTGCACCGGCACACTCGGGTGGGGTATCCTCAAGAAGTAATCACGCTAATTCGGCTTTTCGGGGTGGCTCGAAAATTAAAATTTTATTCCCCGGTTAGGGAAAAGGGAAGAGCGGCCATCTTGTTTTTCTAATAGTCAACTCTGGAAATCGCGTTTTGACGGTGCAAATCGACCAAGTTGAGCATCCTGAACAGCTTTCCTGTGTGGAGTCATGCAAAATTCGCAAAACCTTGGGAATTACAACTTTTTGTTGCAAAAGTGACGTCATAATTTGACCAATAATCGTCGATTACCGCCAAAATATAACAGTGACGGAGATAAATTTGCACCGGCACACTCGGGTGGGGTATCCTCAAGAAGTAATCACGCTTATTCGGCTTTTCGGGGTGGCTCGAAAATTAAAAAGTTTATTCCCCGGTAGGGAAAAGGGAAGAGCGGCCATCTTGTTTTTCTAATAGTCAACTCTGGAAATCGCGTTTTGACGGTACAAATCGACCAAGTTGAGCATCCTGAACAACTTTCCTGTGTGGAGTCATGCAAAATTCGCAAAATCTTGGGAATAACAACTTTTTGTTGCAAAAGTGACGTCATAATTTGACCAAAAATCGTCAATTACCGCCAAAATATAACAGTGACGGAGTTCAAATTTGCACCGGCACACTCGGGTTGGGTATCCTCAAGAAGTAATCACGCTAATTCGGCTTTTCGGGGTGGCTCGAAAATTAAAAAGTTTATTCCCCCGGTAGGGAAAAGGGAAGAGCGGCCATCTTGTTTTTCTAATAGTCAACTCTGGAAATCGCGTTTTGACGGTACAAATCGACCAAGTTGAGCATCCTGAACAACTTTCCTGTGTGGAGTCATGCAAAATTCGGAAAACCTTGGGAATAACAACTTTTTGTTGCAAAAGTGACGTCATAATTTGACCAAAAATCGTCAATTACCGCCAAAATATAACAGTGACGGAGTTCAAATTTGCACCGGCACACTCGGGTGGGGTATCCGCAAGAAGTAATCACGCTAATTCGGCTTTTCGGGGTGGCTCGAAAATTAAAATTTTATTCCCCGGTTAGGGAAAAGGGAAGAGCGGCCATCTTGTTTTTCTAATAGTCAACTCTGGAAATCGCGTTTTGACGGTGCAAATCGACCAAGTTGAGCATCCTGAACAGCTTTCCTGTGTGGAGTCATGCAAAATTCGCAAAACCTTGGGAATTACAACTTTTTGTTGCAAAAGTGACGTCATAATTTGACCAATAATCGTCGATTACCGCCAAAATATAACAGTGACGGAGATAAATTTGCACCGGCACACTCGGGTGGGGTATCCTCAAGAAGTAATCACGCTTATTCGGCTTTTCGGGGTGGCTCGAAAATTAAAAAGTTTATTCCCCCGGTAGGGAAAAGGGAAGAGCGGCCATCTTGTTTTTCTAATAGTCAACTCTGGAAATCGCGTTTTGACGGTACAAATCGACCAAGTTGAGCATCCTGAACAACTTTCCTGTGTGGAGTCATGCAAAATTCGCAAAATCTTGGGAATAACAACTTTTTGTTGCAAAAGTGACGTCATAATTTGACCAAAAATCGTCAATTACCGCCAAAATATAACAGTGACGGAGTTCAAATTTGCACCGGCACACTCGGGTTGGGTATCCTCAAGAAGTAATCACGCTAATTCGGCTTTTCGGGGTGGCTCGAAAATTAAAAAGATTATTCCCCCGGTAGGGAAAAGGGAAGAGCGGCCATCTTGTTTTTCTAATAGTCAACTCTGGAAATCGCGTTTTGACGGTACAAATCGACCAAGTTGAGCATCCTGAACAACTTTCCTGTGTGGAGTCATGCAAAATTCGCAAAACCTTGGGAATAACAACTTTTTGTTGCAAAAGTGACGTCATAATTTGACCAAAAATCGTCAATTACCGCCAAAATATAACAGTGACGGAGTTCAAATTTGCACCGGCACACTCGGGTGGGGTATCCGCAAGAAGTAATCACGCTAATTCGGCTTTTCGGGGTGGCTCGAAAATTAAAATTTTATTCCCCGGTTAGGGAAAAGGGAAGAGCGGCCATCTTGTTTTTCTAATAGTCAACTCTGGAAATCGCGTTTTGACGGTGCAAATCGACCAAGTTGAGCATCCTGAACAGCTTTCCTGTGTGGAGTCATGCAAAATTCGCAAAACCTTGGGAATTACAACTTTTTGTTGCAAAAGTGACGTCATAATTTGACCAATAATCGTCGATTACCGCCAAAATATAACAGTGACGGAGATAAATTTGCACCGGCACACTCGGGTGGGGTATCCTCAAGAAGTAATCACGCTTATTCGGCTTTTCGGGGTGGCTCGAAAATTAAAAAGTTTATTCCCCCGGTAGGGAAAAGGGAAGAGCGGCCATCTTGTTTTTCTAATAGTCAACTCTGGAAATCGCGTTTTGACGGTACAAATCGACCAAGTTGAGCATCCTGAACAACTTTCCTGTGTGGAGTCATGCAAAATTCGCAAAATCTTGGGAATAACAACTTTTTGTTGCAAAAGTGACGTCATAATTTGACCAAAAATCGTCAATTACCGCCAAAATATAACAGTGACGGAGTTCAAATTTGCACCGGCACACTCGGGTGGGGTATCCGCAAGAAGTAATCACGCTAATTCGGCTTTTCGGGGTGGCTCGAAAATTAAAATTTTGTTCCCCGGTTAGGGAAAAGGGAAGAGCGGCCATCTTGTTGTTTTAATAGTCAACTCTTGAAATCGCGTTTTGACGGTACAAATCGACCAAGTTGAGCATCCTGAACAACTTTCCTGTGTGGAGTCATGCAAAATTCGCAAAACATTGGGAATTACAACTTTTTGTTGCAAAAGTGACGTCATAATTTGACCAATAATCGTCGATTACCGTCAAAATATAACAATGACGGAGTTCAAATTTGCACCGGCACACTCGGGTGGGGTATCCTCAAGAAGAAATCACGCTAATTCGGCTTTTCGGGGTGGCTCGAAAATTAAAAAGTTTATTCCCCCGGTAGGGAAAAGGGAAGAGCGGCCATCTTGTTTTTCTAATAGTCAACTCTGGAAATCGCGTTTTGACGGTACAAATCGACCAAGTTGAGCATCCTGAACAACTTTCCTGTGTGGAGTCATGCAAAATTCGCAAAACCTTGGGAATTACAACTTTTTGGTGCAAAGGGCCGTCATAATTTGACCAATAATCGTCGATTACCGCCAAAATATAACAATGACGGAGTTCAAATTTGCACCGGCACACTCGGGTGGGGTATCCTCAAGAAGTAATCACGCTTATTCGGCTTTTCGGGGTGGCTCGAAAATTAAAAAGTTTATTCCCCCGGTAGGGAAAAGGGAAGAGCGGCCATCTTGTTTTTCTAATAGTCAACTCTGGAAATCGCGTTTTGACAGTACAAATCGACCAAGTTGAGCATCCTGAACAGCTTTCCTGTGTAGAGTCATGCAAAATTCGCAAAACCTTGGGAATTACAACTTTTTGTTGCAAAAGTGACGTCATAATTTGACCAATAATCGTCGATTACCGCCAAAATATAACAGTGACGGAGTTCAAGTTTGCACCGGCACACTCGGGTGGGGTATCCTCAAGAAGTAATCACGCTAATTCGGCTTTTCGGGGTGGCTCGAAAATTAAAAAGTTTTTTCCCCGGTAGGGAAAAGGGAAGAGCGGCCATCTTGTTTTTCTAATAGTCAACTCTGGAAATCGCGTTTTGACGGTACAAATCGACCAAGTTGAGCATCCTGAACAACTTTCCTGTGTGGAGTCATGCAAAATTCGCAAAACCTTGGGAATTACAACTTTTTGTTGCAAAAGTGACGTCATAATTTGACCAAAAATTGTCGATTACCGCCAAAATATAACAGTGACGGAGTTCAAATTTGCACCGGCACACTTGGGTGGGGTATCCTCAAGAAGTAATCACGCTAATTCGGCTTTTCGGGGTGGCTCGAAAATTAAAAAGTTTTTTCCCCGGTAGGGAAAAGGGAAGAGCGGCCATCTTGTTTTTCTAATAGTCAACTCTGGAAATCGCGTTTTGACGGTACAAATCGACCAAGTTGAGCATCCTGAACAACTTTCCTGTGTGGAGTCATGCAAAACTCGCAAAACCTTGGGAATTACAACTTTTTGTTGCAAAAGTGACGTCATAATTTGACCAAAAATTGTCGATTACCGCCAAAATATAACAGTGACGGAGTTCAAATTTGCACCGGCACACTCGGGTGGGTTATCCTCAAGAAGTAATCACGCTAATTCGGCTTTTCGGGGTGGCTCGAAAATTAAAAAGTTTATTCCCCCGGTAGGGAAAAGGGAAGAGCGGCCATCTTGTTTTTCTAATAGTCAACTCTGGAAATCGCGTTTTGACGGTACAAATCGACCAAGTTGAGCATCCTGAACAACTTTCCTGTGTGGAGTCATGCAAAATTCGCAAAACCTTGGGAATTACAACTTTTTGTTGCAAAAGTGACGTCATAATTTGACCAATAATCGTCGATTACCGTCAAAATATAACAATGACGGAGTTCAAATTTGCACCGGCACACTCGGGTGGGGTATCCTCAAGAAGTAATCACGCTAATTCGGCTTTTCGGGGTGGCTCGAAAATTAAAAAGTTTATTCCCCCGGTAGGGAAAAGGGAAGAGCGGCCATCTTGTTTTTCTAATAGTCAACTCTGGAAATCGCGTTTTGACGGTACAAATCGACCAAGTTGAGCATCCTGAACAACTTTCCTGTGTGGAGTCATGCAAAATTCGCAAAACCTTGGGAATTACAACTTTTTGGTGCAAAAGTGACGTCATAATTTGACCAATAATCGTCGATTACCGCCAAAATATAACAGTGACGGAGTTCAAATTTGCACCGGCACACTCGGGTGGGGTATCCTCAAGAAGTAATCACGCTAATTCGGCTTTTCGGGGTGGCTCGAAAATTAAAAAGTTTATTCCCCCGGTAGGGAAAAGGGAAGAGCGGCCATCTTGTTTTTCTAATAGTCAACTCTGGAAATCGCGTTTTGACGGTACAAATCGACCAAGTTGAGCATCCTGAACAGCTTTCGTGTGTGGAGTCATGCAAAATTCGCAAAACCTTGGGAATTACAACTTTTTGTTGCAAAAGTGACGTCATAATTTGACCAATAATCGTCGATTACCGCCAAAATATAACAGTGACGGAGATAAATTTGCACCGGCACACTCGGGTGGGGTATCCTCAAGAAGTAATCACGCTAATTCGGCTTTTCGGGGTGGCTCGAAAATTAAAAAGTTTATTCCCCCGGTAGGGAAAAGGGAAGAGCGGCCATCTTGTTTTTCTAATAGTCAACTCTGGAAATCGCGTTTTGACGGTACAAATCGACCAAGTTGAGCATCCTGAACAACTTTCCTGTGTGGAGTCATGCAAAATTCGCAAAACCTTGGGAATTACAACTTTTTGGTGCAAAAGTGACGTCATAATTTGACCAATAATCGTCGATTACCATCAAAATATAACAATGACGGAGTTCAAATTTGCACCGGCACACTCGGGTTGGGTATCCTCAAGAAGTAATCACGCTAATTCGGCTTTTCGGGGTGGCTCGAAAATTAAAAAGTTTATTCCCCCGGTAGGGAAAAGGGAAGAGCGGCCATCTTGTTTTTCTAATAGTCAACTCTGGAAATCGCGTTTTGACGGTACAAATCGACCAAGTTGAGCATCCTGAACAACTTTCGTGTGTGGAGTCATGCAAAATTCGCAAAACCTTGGGAATAACAACTTTTTGTTGCAAAAGTGACGTCATAATTTGACCAAAAATCGTCAATTACCGCCAAAATATAACAGTGACGGAGTTCAAATTTGCACCGGCACACTCGGGTGGGGTATCCGCAAGAAGTAATCACGGTAATTCGGCTTTTCGGGGTGGCTCGAAAATTAAAATTTTATTCCCCGGTTAGGGAAAAGGGAAGAGCGGCCATCTTGTTTTTCTAATAGTCAACTCTGGAAATCGCGTTTTGACGGTGCAAATCGACCAAGTTGAGCATCCTGAACAGCTTTCCTGTGTGGAGTCATGCAAAATTCGCAAAACCTTGGGAATTACAACTTTTTGTTGCAAAAGTGACGTCATAATTTGACCAATAATCGTCGATTACCGCCAAAATATAACAGTGACGGAGATAAATTTGCACCGGCACACTCGGGTGGGGTATCCTCAAGAAGTAATCACGCTTATTCGGCTTTTCGGGGTGGCTCGAAAATTAAAAAGTTTATTCCCCCGGTAGGGAAAAGGGAAGAGCGGCCATCTTGTTTTTCTAATAGTCAACTCTGGAAATCGCGTTTTGACGGTACAAATCGACCAAGTTGAGCATCCTGAACAACTTTCCTGTGTGGAGTCATGCAAAATTCGCAAAATCTTGGGAATAACAACTTTTTGTTGCAAAAGTGACGTCATAATTTGACCAAAAATTGTCGATTACCGCCAAAATATAACAGTGACGGAGTTCAAATTTGCACCGGCACACTCGGGTGGGTTATCCTCAAGAAGTAATCACGCTAATTCGGCTTTTCGGGGTGGCTCGAAAATTAAAAAGTTTATTCCCCCGGTAGGGAAAAGGGAAGAGCGGCCATCTTGTTTTTCTAATAGTCAACTCTGGAAATCGCGTTTTGACGGTACAAATCGACCAAGTTGAGCATCCTGAACAACTTTCCTGTGTGGAGTCATGCAAAATTCGCAAAACCTTGGGAATTACAACTTTTTGTTGCAAAAGTGACGTCATAATTTGACCAATAATCGTCGATTACCGTCAAAATATAACAATGACGGAGTTCAAATTTGCACCGGCACACTCGGGTGGGGTATCCTCAAGAAGTAATCACGCTAATTCGGCTCTTCGGGGTGGCTCGAAAATTAAAAAGTTTATTCCCCCGGTAGGGAAAAGGGAAGAGCGGCCATCTTGTTTTTCTAATAGTCAACTCTGGAAATCGCGTTTTGACGATACAAATCGACCAAGTTGAGCATCCTGAACAACTTTCCTGTGTGGAGTCATGCAAAATTCGCAAAACCTTGGGAATTACAACTTTTTGGTGCAAAAGTGACGTCATAATTTGACCAATAATCGTCGATTACCGCCAAAATATAACAGTGACGGAGTTCAAATTTGCACCGGCACACTCGGGTGGGGTATCCTCAAGAAGTAA
This sequence comes from Asterias amurensis, assembly GCF_032118995.1. Classification (NCBI taxonomy): domain Eukaryota; kingdom Metazoa; phylum Echinodermata; class Asteroidea; order Forcipulatida; family Asteriidae; genus Asterias; species Asterias amurensis. The sequence goes on along the minus strand of NC_092669.1, from coordinate 7,450,126 downwards.
TCACGCTAATTCGGCTTTTCGGGGTGGCTCGAAAATTAAAAAGTTTATTCCCCCGGTAGGGAAAAGGGAAGAGCGGCCATCTTGTTTTTCTAATAGTCAACTCTGGAAATCGCGTTTTGACGGTACAAATCGACCAAGTTGAGCATCCTGAACAGCTTTCGTGTGTGGAGTCATGCAAAATTCGCAAAACCTTGGGAATTACAACTTTTTGTTGCAAAAGTGACGTCATAATTTGACCAATAATCGTCGATTACCGCCAAAATATAACAGTGACGGAGATAAATTTGCACCGGCACACTCGGGTGGGGTATCCTCAAGAAGTAATCACGCTAATTCGGCTTTTCGGGGTGGCTCGAAAATTAAAAAGTTTATTCCCCCGGTAGGGAAAAGGGAAGAGCGGCCATCTTGTTTTTCTAATAGTCAACTCTGGAAATCGCGTTTTGACGGTACAAATCGACCAAGTTGAGCATCCTGAACAACTTTCCTGTGTGGAGTCATGCAAAATTCGCAAAACCTTGGGAATTACAACTTTTTGGTGCAAAAGTGACGTCATAATTTGACCAATAATCGTCGATTACCATCAAAATATAACAATGACGGAGTTCAAATTTGCACCGGCACACTCGGGTTGGGTATCCTCAAGAAGTAATCACGCTAATTCGGCTTTTCGGGGTGGCTCGAAAATTAAAAAGTTTATTCCCCCGGTAGGGAAAAGGGAAGAGCGGCCATCTTGTTTTTCTAATAGTCAACTCTGGAAATCGCGTTTTGACGGTACAAATCGACCAAGTTGAGCATCCTGAACAACTTTCGTGTGTGGAGTCATGCAAAATTCGCAAAACCTTGGGAATAACAACTTTTTGTTGCAAAAGTGACGTCATAATTTGACCAAAAATCGTCAATTACCGCCAAAATATAACAGTGACGGAGTTCAAATTTGCACCGGCACACTCGGGTGGGGTATCCGCAAGAAGTAATCACGGTAATTCGGCTTTTCGGGGTGGCTCGAAAATTAAAATTTTATTCCCCGGTTAGGGAAAAGGGAAGAGCGGCCATCTTGTTTTTCTAATAGTCAACTCTGGAAATCGCGTTTTGACGGTGCAAATCGACCAAGTTGAGCATCCTGAACAGCTTTCCTGTGTGGAGTCATGCAAAATTCGCAAAACCTTGGGAATTACAACTTTTTGTTGCAAAAGTGACGTCATAATTTGACCAATAATCGTCGATTACCGCCAAAATATAACAGTGACGGAGATAAATTTGCACCGGCACACTCGGGTGGGGTATCCTCAAGAAGTAATCACGCTTATTCGGCTTTTCGGGGTGGCTCGAAAATTAAAAAGTTTATTCCCCCGGTAGGGAAAAGGGAAGAGCGGCCATCTTGTTTTTCTAATAGTCAACTCTGGAAATCGCGTTTTGACGGTACAAATCGACCAAGTTGAGCATCCTGAACAACTTTCCTGTGTGGAGTCATGCAAAATTCGCAAAATCTTGGGAATAACAACTTTTTGTTGCAAAAGTGACGTCATAATTTGACCAAAAATCGTCAATTACCGCCAAAATATAACAGTGACGGAGTTCAAATTTGCACCGGCACACTCGGGTGGGGTATCCGCAAGAAGTAATCACGCTAATTCGGCTTTTCGGGGTGGCTCGAAAATTAAAATTTTATTCCCCGGTTAGGGAAAAGGGAAGAGCGGCCATCTTGTTGTTTTAATAGTCAACTCTTGAAATCGCGTTTTGACGGTACAAATCGACCAAGTTGAGCATCCTGAACAACTTTCCTGTGTGGAGTCATGCAAAATTTGCAAAACCTTGGGAATTACAACTTTTTGTTGCAAAAGTGACGTCATAATTTGACCAATAATCGTCAATTACCGCCAAAATATAACAGTGACGGAGTTCAAATTTGCACCGGCACACTCGGGTGGGGTATCCGCAAGAAGTAATCACGGTAATTCGGCTTTTCGGGGTGGCTCGAAAATTAAAATTTTATTCCCCGGTTAGGGAAAAGGGAAGAGCGGCCATCTTGTTTTTCTAATAGTCAACTCTGGAAATCGCGTTTTGACGGTGCAAATCGACCAAGTTGAGCATCCTGAACAGCTTTCCTGTGTGGAGTCATGCAAAATTCGCAAAACCTTGGGAATTACAACTTTTTGTTGCAAAAGTGACGTCATAATTTGACCAATAATCGTCGATTACCGCCAAAATATAACAGTGACGGAGATAAATTTGCACCGGCACACTCGGGTGGGGTATCCTCAAGAAGTAATCACGCTTATTCGGCTTTTCGGGGTGGCTCGAAAATTAAAAAGTTTATTCCCCCGGTAGGGAAAAGGGAAGAGCGGCCATCTTGTTTTTCTAATAGTCAACTCTGGAAATCGCGTTTTGACGGTACAAATCGACCAAGTTGAGCATCCTGAACAACTTTCCTGTGTGGAGTCATGCAAAATTCGCAAAATCTTGGGAATAACAACTTTTTGTTGCAAAAGTGACGTCATAATTTGACCAAAAATCGTCAATTACCGCCAAAATATAACAGTGACGGAGTTCAAATTTGCACCGGCACACTCGGGTGGGGTATCCGCAAGAAGTAATCACGCTAATTCGGCTTTTCGGGGTGGCTCGAAAATTAAAATTTTATTCCCCGGTTAGGGAAAAGGGAAGAGCGGCCATCTTGTTGTTTTAATAGTCAACTCTTGAAATCGCGTTTTGACGGTACAAATCGACCAAGTTGAGCATCCTGAACAACTTTCCTGTGTGGAGTCATGCAAAATTTGCAAAACCTTGGGAATTACAACTTTTTGTTGCAAAAGTGACGTCATAATTTGACCAATAATCGTCGATTACCGTCAAAATATAACAATGACGGAGTTCAAATTTGCACCGGCACACTCGGGTGGGGTATCCTCAATAAGTAATCACGCTAATTCGGCTTTTCGGGGTGGCTCGAAAATTAAAAAGTTTATTCCCCCGGTAGGGAAAAGGGAAGAGCGGCCATCTTGTTTTTCTAATAGTCAACTCTGGAAATCGCGTTTTGACGGTACAAATCGACCAAGTTGAGCATCCTGAACAACTTTCCTGTGTGGAGTCATGCAAAATTCGCAAAACCTTGGGAATTACAACTTTTTGGTGCAAAAGTGACGTCATAATTTGACCAATAATCGTCGATTACCGCCAAAATATAACAGTGACGGAGTTCAAATTTGCACCGGCACACTCGGGTGGGGTATCCTCAAGAAGTAATCACGCTAATTCGGCTTTTCGGGGTGGCTCGAAAATTAAAAAGTTTATTCCCCCGGTAGGGAAAAGGGAAGAGCGGCCATCTTGTTTTTCTAATAGTCAACTCTGGAAATCGCGTTTTGACGGTACAAATCGACCAAGTTGAGCATCCTGAACAGCTTTCGTGTGTGGAGTCATGCAAAATTCGCAAAACCTTGGGAATTACAACTTTTTGTTGCAAAAGTGACGTCATAATTTGACCAATAATCGTCGATTACCGCCAAAATATAACAGTGACGGAGATAAATTTGCACCGGCACACTCGGGTGGGGTATCCTCAAGAAGTAATCACGCTAATTCGGCTTTTCGGGGTGGCTCGAAAATTAAAAAGTTTATTCCCCCGGTAGGGAAAAGGGAAGAGCGGCCATCTTGTTTTTCTAATAGTCAACTCTGGAAATCGCGTTTTGACGGTACAAATCGACCAAGTTGAGCATCCTGAACAACTTTCGTGTGTGGAGTCATGCAAAATTCGCAAAACCTTGGGAATTACAACTTTTTGTTGCAAAAGTGACGTCATAATTTGACCAATAATCGTCGATTACCGCCAAAATATAACAGTGACGGAGATAAATTTGCACCGGCACACTCGGGTGGGGTATCCTCAAGAAGTAATCACGCTAATTCGGCTTTTCGGGGTGGCTCGAAAATTAAAAAGTTTATTCCCCCGGTAGGGAAAAGGGAAGAGCGGCCATCTTGTTTTTCTAATAGTCAACTCTGGAAATCGCGTTTTGACGGTACAAATCGACCAAGTTGAGCATCCTGAACAACTTTCCTGTGTGGAGTCATGCAAAATTCGCAAAACCTTGGGAATTACAACTTTTTGGTGCAAAAGTGACGTCATAATTTGACCAATAATCGTCGATTACCATCAAAATATAACAATGACGGAGTTCAAATTTGCACCGGCACACTCGGGTTGGGTATCCTCAAGAAGTAATCACGCTAATTCGGCTTTTCGGGGTGGCTCGAAAATTAAAAAGTTTATTCCCCCGGTAGGGAAAAGGGAAGAGCGGCCATCTTGTTTTTCTAATAGTCAACTCTGGAAATCGCGTTTTGACGGTACAAATCGACCAAGTTGAGCATCCTGAACAACTTTCCTGTGTGGAGTCATGCCAAATTCGCAAAACCTTGGGAATAACAACTTTTTGTTGCAAAAGTGACGTCATAATTTGACCAAAAATCGTCAATTACCGCCAAAATATAACAGTGACGGAGTTCAAATTTGCACCGGCACACTCGGGTGGGGTATCCGCAAGAAGTAATCACGCTAATTCGGCTTTTCGGGGTGGCTCGAAAATTAAAATTTTATTCCCCGGTTAGGGAAAAGGGAAGAGCGGCCATCTTGTTTTTCTAATAGTCAACTCTGGAAATCGCGTTTTGACGGTGCAAATCGACCAAGTTGAGCATCCTGAACAGCTTTCCTGTGTGGAGTCATGCAAAATTCGCAAAACCTTGGGAATTACAACTTTTTGTTGCAAAAGTGACGTCATAATTTGACCAATAATCGTCGATTACCGCCAAAATATAACAGTGACGGAGATAAATTTGCACCGGCACACTCGGGTGGGGTATCCTCAAGAAGTAATCACGCTTATTCGGCTTTTCGGGGTGGCTCGAAAATTAAAAAGTTTATTCCCCCGGTAGGGAAAAGGGAAGAGCGGCCATCTTGTTTTTCTAATAGTCAACTCTGGAAATCGCGTTTTGACGGTACAAATCGACCAAGTTGAGCATCCTGAACAACTTTCCTGTGTGGAGTCATGCAAAATTCGCAAAATCTTGGGAATAACAACTTTTTGTTGCAAAAGTGACGTCATAATTTGACCAAAAATCGTCAATTACCGCCAAAATATAACAGTGACGGAGTTCAAATTTGCACCGGCACACTCGGGTGGGGTATCCGCAAGAAGTAATCACGCTAATTCGGCTTTTCGGGGTGGCTCGAAAATTAAAATTTTATTCCCCGGTTAGGGAAAAGGGAAGAGCGGCCATCTTGTTGTTTTAATAGTCAACTCTTGAAATCGCGTTTTGACGGTACAAATCGACCAAGTTGAGCATCCTGAACAACTTTCCTGTGTGGAGTCATGCAAAATTCGCAAAACCTTGGGAATTACAACTTTTTGGTGCAAAAGTGACGTCATAATTTGACCAATAATCGTCGATTACCGTCAAAATATAACAATGACGGAGTTCAAATTTGCACCGGCACACTCGGGTGGGGTATCCTCAAGAAGTAATCACGCTAATTCGGCTTTTCGGGGTGGCTCGAAAATTAAAAAGTTTATTCCCCCGGTAGGGAAAAGGGAAGAGCGGCCATCTTGTTTTTCTAATAGTCAACTCTGGAAATCGCGTTTTGACGGTACAAATCGACCAAGTTGAGCATCCTGAACAACTTTCCTGTGTGGAGTCATGCAAAATTCGCAAAACCTTGGGAATTACAACTTTTTGGTGCAAAAGTGACGTCATAATTTGACCAATAATCGTCGATTACCGCCAAAATATAACAGTGACGGAGTTCAAATTTGCACCGGCACACTCGGGTGGGGTATCCTCAAGAAGTAATCACGCTAATTCGGCTTTTCGGGGTGGCTCGAAAATTAAAAAGTTTATTCCCCCGGTAGGGAAAAGGGAAGAGCGGCCATCTTGTTTTTCTAATAGTCAACTCTGGAAATCGCGTTTTGACGGTACAAATCGACCAAGTTGAGCATCCTGAACAACTTTCCTGTGTGGAGTCATGCAAAATTCGCAAAACCTTGGGAATTACAACTTTTTGGTGCAAAAGTGACGTCATAATTTGACCAATAATCGTCGATTACCATCAAAATATAACAATGACGGAGTTCAAATTTGCACCGGCACACTCGGGTGGGGTATCCTCAAGAAGTAATCACGCTTATTCGGCTTTTCGGGGTGGCTCGAAAATTAAAAAGTTTATTCCCCCGGTAGGGAAAAGGGAAGAGCGGCCATCTTGTTTTTCTAATAGTCAACTCTGGAAATCGCGTTTTGACGGTACAAATCGACCAAGTTGAGCATCCTGAACAGCTTTCGTGTGTGGAGTCATGCAAAATTCGCAAAACCTTGGGAATTACAACTTTTTGTTGCAAAAGTGACGTCATAATTTGACCAATAATCGTCGATTACCGCCAAAATAAAACAGTGACGGAGATAAATTTGCACCGGCACACTCGGGTGGGGTATCCTCAAGAAGTAATCACGCTAATTCGGCTTTTCGGGGTGGCTCGAAAATTAAAAAGTTGATTCCCCCGGAAGGGAAAAGGGAAGAGCGGCCATCTTGTTTTTCTAATAGTCAACTCTGGAAATCGCGTTTTGACGGTACAAATCGACCAAGTTGAGCATCCTGAACAACTTTCCTGTGTGGAGTCATGCAAAATTCGCAAAACCTTGGGAATTACAACTTTTTGGTGCAAAAGTGACGTCATAATTTGACCAATAATCGTCGATTACCATCAAAATATAACAATGACGGAGTTCAAATTTGCACCGGCACACTCGGGTTGGGTATCCTCAAGAAGTAATCACGCTAATTCGGCTTTTCGGGGTGGCTCGAAAATTAAAAAGTTTATTCCCCCGGTAGGGAAAAGGGAAGAGCGGCCATCTTGTTTTTCTAATAGTCAACTCTGGAAATCGAGTTTTGACGGTACAAATCGACCAAGTTGAGCATCCTGAACAACTTTCCTGTGTGGAGTCATGCAAAATTCGCAAAACCTTGGGAATAACAACTTTTTGTTGCAAAAGTGACGTCATAATTTGACTAAAAATCGTCAATTACCGCCAAAATATAACAGTGACGGAGTTCAAATTTGCACCGGCACACTCGGGTGGGGTATCCGCAAGAAGTAATCACGCTAATTCGGCTTTTCGGGGTGGCTCGAAAATTAAAATTTTATTCCCCGGTTAGGGAAAAGGGAAGAGCGGCCATCTTGTTTTTCTAATAGTCAACTCTGGAAATCGCGTTTTGACGGTGCAAATCGACCAAGTTGAGCATCCTGAACAGCTTTCCTGTGTGGAGTCATGCAAAATTCGCAAAACCTTGGGAATTACAACTTTTTGTTGCAAAAGTGACGTCATAATTTGACCAATAATCGTCGATTACCGCCAAAATATAACAGTGACGGAGATAAATTTGCACCGGCACACTCGGGTGGGGTATCCTCAAGAAGTAATCACGCTTATTCGGTATTCGGGGTGGCTCGAAAATTAAAAAGTTTATTCCCCCGGTAGGGAAAAGGGAAGAGCGGCCATCTTGTTTTTCTAATAGTCAACTCTGGAAATCGCGTTTTGACGGTACAAATCGACCAAGTTGAGCATCCTGAACAACTTTCCTGTGTGGAGTCATGCAAAATTCGCAAAACCTTGGGAATTACAACTTTTTGGTGCAAAAGTGACGTCATAATTTGACCAATAATCGTCGATTACCGCCAAAATATAACAGTGACGGAGTTCAAATTTGCACCGGCACACTCGGGTGGGGTATCCTCAAGAAGTAATCACGCTAATTCGGCTTTTCGGGGTGGCTCGAAAATTAAAAAGTTTATTCCCCCGGTAGGGAAAAGGGAAGAGCGGCCATCTTGTTTTTCTAATAGTCAACTCTGGAAATCGCGTTTTGACGGTACAAATCGACCAAGTTGAGCATCCTGAACAACTTTCCTGTGTGGAGTCATGCAAAATTCGCAAAACCTTGGGAATTACTACTTTTTGGTGCAAAGGTGACGTCATAATTTGACCAATAATCGTCGATTACCATCAAAATATAACAATGACGGAGTTCAAATTTGCACCGGCACACTCGGGTGGGGTATCCTCAAGAAGTAATCACGCTTATTCGGCTTTTCGGGGTGGCTCGAAAATTAAAAAGTTTATTCCCCCGGTAGGGAAAAGGGAAGAGCGGCCATCTTGTTTTTCTAATAGTCAACTCTGGAAATCGCGTTTTGACGGTACAAATCGACCAAGTTGAGCATCCTGAACAACTTTCCTGTGTGGAGTCATGCAAAATTCGCAAAATCTTGGGAATAACAACTTTTTGTTGCAAAAGTGACGTCATAATTTGACCAATAATCGTCGATTACCGTCAAAATATAACATCGACGGAGTTCAAATTTGCACCGGCACACTCGGGTGGGGTATCCTCAAGAAGTAATCACGCTTATTCGGCTTTTCGGGGTGGCTCGAAAATTAAAAAGTTTATTCCCCCGGTTAGGGAAAAGGGAAGAGCGGCCATCTTGTTGTTCTAATAGTCAACTCTGGAAATCGCGTTTTGACGGTACAAATCGACCAAGTTGAGCATCCTGAACAACTTTCCTGTGTGGAGTCATGCAAAATTCGCAAAACCTTGGGAATAACAACTTTTTGTTGCAAAAGTGACGTCATAATTTGACCAAAAATCGTCAATTACCGCCAAAATATAACAGTGACGGAGTTCAAATTTGCACCGGCACACTCGGGTGGGGTATCCGCAAGAAGTAATCACGCTAATTCGGCTTTTCGGGGTGGCTCGAAAATTAAAATTTTATTCCCCGGTTAGGGAAAAGGGAAGAGCGGCCATCTTGTTTTTCTAATAGTCAACTCTGGAAATCGCGTTTTGACGGTGCAAATCGACCAAGTTGAGCATCCTGAACAGCTTTCCTGTGTGGAGTCATGCAAAATTCGCAAAACCTTGGGAATTACAACTTTTTGTTGCAAAAGTGACGTCATAATTTGACCAATAATCGTCGATTACCGCCAAAATATAACAGTGACGGAGATAAATTTGCACCGGCACACTCGGGTGGGGTATCCTCAAGAAGTAATCACGCTTATTCGGCTTTTCGGGGTGGCTCGAAAATTAAAAAGTTTATTCCCCCGGTAGGGAAAAGGGAAGAGCGGCCATCTTGTTTTTCTAATAGTCAACTCTGGAAATCGCGTTTTGACGGTACAAATCGACCAAGTTGAGCATCCTGAACAACTTTCCTGTGTGGAGTCATGCAAAATTCGCAAAATCTTGGGAATAACAACTTTTTGTTGCAAAAGTGACGTCATAATTTGACCAAAAATCGTCAATTACCGCCAAAATATAACAGTGACGGAGTTCAAATTTGCACCGGCACACTCGGGTGGGGTATCCGCAAGAAGTAATCACGCTAATTCGGCTTTTCGGGGTGGCTCGAAAATTAAAATTTTATTCCCCGGTTAGGGAAAAGGGAAGAGCGGCCATCTTGTTGTTTTAATAGTCAACTCTTGAAATCGCGTTTTGACGGTACAAATCGACCAAGTTGAGCATCCTGAACAACTTTCCTGTGTGGAGTCATGCAAAATTTGCAAAACCTTGGGAATTACAACTTTTTGTTGCAAAAGTGACGTCATAATTTGACCAATAATCGTCAATTACCGCCAAAATATAACAGTGACGGAGTTTAAATTTGCACCGGCACACTCGGGTGGGGTATCCGCAAGAAGTAATCACGGTAATTCGGCTTTTCGGGGTGGCTCGAAAATTAAAATTTTATTCCCCGGTTAGGGAAAAGGGAAGAGCGGCCATCTTGTTTTTCTAATAGTCAACTCTGGAAATCGCGTTTTGACGGTGCAAATCGACCAAGTTGAGCATCCTGAACAGCTTTCCTGTGTGGAGTCATGCAAAATTCGCAAAACCTTGGGAATTACAACTTTTTGTTGCAAAAGTGACGTCATAATTTGACCAATAATCGTCGATTACCGCCAAAATATAACAGTGACGGAGATAAATTTGCACCGGCACACTCGGGTGGGGTATCCTCAAGAAGTAATCACGCTTATTCGGCTTTTCGGGGTGGCTCGAAAATTAAAAAGTTTATTCCCCCGGTTAGGGAAAAGGGAAGAGCGGCCATCTTGTTTTTCTAATAGTCAACTCTGGAAATCGCGTTTTGACGGTACAAATCGACCAAGTTGAGCATCCTGAACAACTTTCCTGTGTGGAGTCATGCAAAATTCGCAAAATCTTGGGAATAACAACTTTTTGTTGCAAAAGTGACGTCATAATTTGACCAAAAATCGTCAATTACCGCCAAAATATAACAGTGACGGAGTTCAAATTTGCACCGGCACACTCGGGTGGGGTATCCGCAAGAAGTAATCACGCTAATTCGGCTTTTCGGGGTGGCTCGAAAATTAAAATTTTATTCCCCGGTTAGGGAAAAGGGAAGAGCGGCCATCTTGTTGTTTTAATAGTCAACTCTTGAAATCGCGTTTTGACGGTACAAATCGACCAAGTTGAGCATCCTGAACAACTTTCCTGTGTGGAGTCATGCAAAATTTGCAAAACCTTGGGAATTACAACTTTTTGTTGCAAAAGTGACGTCATAATTTGACCAATAATCGTCGATTACCGTCAAAATATAACAATGACGGAGTTCAAATTTGCACCGGCACACTCGGGTGGGGTATCCTCAAGAAGTAATCACGCTAATTCGGCTTTTCGGGGTGGCTCGAAAATTAAAAAGTTTATTCCCCCGGTAGGGAAAAGGGAAGAGCGGCCATCTTGTTTTTCTAATAGTCAACTCTGGAAATCGCGTTTTGACGGTACAAATCGACCAAGTTGAGCATCCTGAACAACTTTCCTGTGTGGAGTCATGCAAAATTCGCAAAACCTTGGGAATTACAACTTTTTGGTGCAAAAGTGACGTCATAATTTGACCAATAATCGTCGATTACCGCCAAAATATAACAGTGACGGAGTTCAAATTTGCACCGGCACACTCGGGTGGGGTATCCTCAAGAAGTAATCACGCTAATTCGGCTTTTCGGGGTGGCTCGAAAATTAAAAAGTTTATTCCCCCGGTAGGGAAAAGGGAAGAGCGGCCATCTTGTTTTTCTAATAGTCAACTCTGGAAATCGCGTTTTGACGGTACAAATCGACCAAGTTGAGCATCCTGAACAGCTTTCGTGTGTGGAGTCATGCAAAATTCGCAAAACCTTGGGAATTACAACTTTTTGTTGCAAAAGTGACGTCATAATTTGACCAATAATCGTCGATTACCGCCAAAATATAACAGTGACGGAGATAAATTTGCACCGGCACACTCGGGTGGGGTATCCTCAAGAAGTAATCACGCTAATTCGGCTTTTCGGGGTGGCTCGAAAATTAAAAAGTTTATTCCCCCGGTAGGGAAAAGGGAAGAGCGGCCATCTTGTTTTTCTAATAGTCAACTCTGGAAATCGCGTTTTGACGGTACAAATCGACCAAGTTGAGCATCCTGAACAACTTTCGTGTGTGGAGTCATGCAAAATTCGCAAAACCTTGGGAATTACAACTTTTTGTTGCAAAAGTGACGTCATAATTTGACCAATAATCGTCGATTACCGCCAAAATATAACAGTGACGGAGATAAATTTGCACCGGCACACTCGGGTGGGGTATCCTCAAGAAGTAATCACGCTAATTCGGCTTTTCGGGGTGGCTCGAAAATTAAAAAGTTTATTCCCCCGGTAGGGAAAAGGGAAGAGCGGCCATCTTGTTTTTCTAATAGTCAACTCTGGAAATCGCGTTTTGACGGTACAAATCGACCAAGTTGAGCATCCTGAACAACTTTCCTGTGTGGAGTCATGCAAAATTCGCAAAACCTTGGGAATTACAACTTTTTGGTGCAAAAGTGACGTCATAATTTGACCAATAATCGTCGATTACCATCAAAATATAACAATGACGGAGTTCAAATTTGCACCGGCACACTCGGGTGGGGTATCCTCAAGAAGTAATCACGCTTATTCGGCTTTTCGGGGTGGCTCGAAAATTAAAAAGTTTATTCCCCCGGTAGGGAAAAGGGAAGAGCGGCCATCTTGTTTTTCTAATAGTCAACTCTGGAAATCGCGTTTTGACGGTACAAATCGACCAAGTTGAGCATCCTGAACAACTTTCCTGTGTGGAGTCATGCAAAATTCGCAAAACCTTGGGAATTACAACTTTTTGGTGCAAAAGTGACGTCATAATTTGACCAATAATCGTCGATTACCGCCAAAATATAACAGTGACGGAGTTCAAATTTGCACCGGCACACTCGGGTGGGGTATCCTCAAGAAGTAATCACGCTAATTCGGCTTTTCGGGGTGGCTCGAAAATTAAAAAGTTTATTCCCCCGGTAGGGAAAAGGGAAGAGCGGCCATCTTGTTTTTCTAATAGTCAACTCTGGAAATCGCGTTTTGACGGTACAAATCGACCAAGTTGAGCATCCTGAACAACTTTCCTGTGTGGAGTCATGCAAAATTCGCAAAACCTTGGGAATTACTACTTTTTGGTGCAAAGGTGACGTCATAATTTGACCAATAATCGTCGATTACCATCAAAATATAACAATGACGGAGTTCAAATTTGCACCGGCACACTCGGGTGGGGTATCCTCAAGAAGTAATCACGCTTATTCGGCTTTTCGGGGTGGCTCGAAAATTAAAAAGTTTATTCCCCCGGTAGGGAAAAGGGAAGAGCGGCCATCTTGTTTTTCTAATAGTCAACTCTGGAAATCGCGTTTTGACGGTGCAAATCGACCAAGTTGAGCATCCTGAACAGCTTTCCTGTGTGGAGTCATGCAAAATTCGCAAAACCTTGGGAATTACAACTTTTTGTTGCAAAAGTGACGTCCTAATTTGACCAATAATCGTCGATTACCGCCAAAATATAACAGTGACGGAGATAAATTTGCACCGGCACACTCGGGTGGGGTATCCTCAAGAAGTAATCACGCTTATTCGGCTTTTCGGGGTGGCTCGAAAATTAAAAAGTTTATTCCCCCGGTAGGGAAAAGGGAAGAGCGGCCATCTTGTTTTTCTAATAGTCAACTCTGGAAATCGCGTTTTGACGGTACAAATCGACCAAGTTGAGCATCCTGAACAACTTTCCTGTGTGGAGTCATGCAAAATTCGCAAAATCTTGGGAATAACAACTTTTTGTTGCAAAAGTGACGTCATAATTTGACCAAAAATCGTCAATTACCGCCAAAATATAACAGTGACGGAGTTCAAATTTGCACCGGCACACTCGGGTGGGGTATCCGCAAGAAGTAATCACGCTAATTCGGCTTTTCGGGGTGGCTCGAAAATTAAAATTTTATTCCCCGGTTAGGGAAAAGGGAAGAGCGGCCATCTTGTTGTTTTAATAGTCAACTCTTGAAATCGCGTTTTGACGGTACAAATCGACCAAGTTGAGCATCCTGAACAACTTTCCTGTGTGGAGTCATGCAAAATTCGCAAAACCTTGGGAATTACAACTTTTTGTTGCAAAAGTGACGTCATAATTTGACCAATAATCGTCAATTACCGCCAAAATATAACAGTGACGGAGTTCAAATTTGCACCGGCACACTCGGGTGGGGTATCCGCAAGAAGTAATCACGGTAATTCGGCTTTTCGGGGTGGCTCGAAAATTAAAATTTTATTCCCCGGTTAGGGAAAAGGGAAGAGCGGCCATCTTGTTTTTCTAATAGTCAACTCTGGAAATCGCGTTTTGACGGTGCAAATCGACCAAGTTGAGCATCCTGAACAGCTTTCCTGTGTGGAGTCATGCAAAATTCGCAAAACCTTGGGAATTACAACTTTTTGTTGCAAAAGTGACGTCATAATTTGACCAATAATCGTCGATTACCGCCAAAATATAACAGTGACGGAGATAAATTTGCACCGGCACACTCGGGTGGGGTATCCTCAAGAAGTAATCACGCTAATTCGGCTTTTCGGGGTGGCTCGAAAATTAAAAAGTTTATTCCCCCGGTAGGGAAAAGGGAAGAGCGGCCATCTTGTTTTTCTAATAGTCAACTCTGGAAATCGCGTTTTGACGGTACAAATCGACCAAGTTGAGCATCCTGAACAACTTTCCTGTGTGGAGTCATGCAAAATTCGCAAAATCTTGGGAATAACAACTTTTTGTTGCAAAAGTGACGTCATAATTTGACCAAAAATCGTCAATTACCGCCAAAATATAACAGTGACGGAGTTCAAATTTGCACCGGCACACTCGGGTGGGGTATCCGCAAGAAGTAATCACGCTAATTCGGCTTTTCGGGGTGGCTCGAAAATTAAAATTTTATTCCCCGGTTAGGGAAAAGGGAAGAGCGGCCATCTTGTTTTTCTAATAGTCAACTCTGGAAATCGCGTTTTGACGGTACAAATCGACCAAGTTGAGCATCCTGAACAACTTTCCTGTGTGGAGTCATGCAAAATTCGCAAAATCTTGGGAATAACAACTTTTTGTTGCAAAAGTGACGTCATAATTTGACCAAAAATCGTCAATTACCGCCAAAATATAACAGTGACGGAGTTCAAATTTGCACCGGCACACTCGGGTGGGGTATCCGCAAGAAGTAATCACGCTAATTCGGCTTTTCGGGGTGGCTCGAAAATTAAAATTTTATTCCCCGGTTAGGGAAAAGGGAAGAGCGGCCATCTTGTTGTTTTAATAGTCAACTCTTGAAATCGCGTTTTGACGGTACAAATCGACCAAGTTGAGCATCCTGAACAACTTTCCTGTGTGGAGTCATGCAAAATTTGCAAAACCTTGGGAATTACAACTTTTTGTTGCAAAAGTGACGTCATAATTTGACCAATAATCGTCGATTACCGTCAAAATATAACAATGACGGAGTTCAAATTTGCACCGGCACACTCGGGTGGGGTATCCTCAAGAAGTAATCACGCTAATTCGGCTTTTCGGGGTGGCTCGAAAATTAAAAAATTTATTCCCCCGGTAGGGAAAAGGGAAGAGCGGCCATCTTGTTTTTCTAATAGTCAACTCTGGAAATCGCGTTTTGACGGTACAAATCGACCAAGTTGAGCATCCTGAACAACTTTCCTGTGTGGAGTCATGCAAAATTCGCAAAACCTTGGGAATTACAACTTTTTGGTGCAAAAGTGACGTCATAATTTGACCAATAATCGTCGATTACCGCCAAAATATAACAGTGACGGAGTTCAAATTTGCACCGGCACACTCGGGTGGGGTATCCTCAAGAAGTAATCACGCTAATTCGGCTTTTCGGGGTGGCTCGAAAATTAAAAAGTTTATTCCCCCGGTAGGGAAAAGGGAAGAGCGGCCATCTTGTTTTTCTAATAGTCAACTCTGGAAATCGCGTTTTGACGGTACAAATCGACCAAGTTGAGCATCCTGAACAGCTTTCGTGTGTGGAGTCATGCAAAATTCGCAAAACCTTGGGAATTACAACTTTTTGTTGCAAAAGTGACGTCATAATTTGACCAATAATCGTCGATTACCGCCAAAATATAACAGTGACGGAGATAAATTTGCACCGGCACACTCGGGTGGGGTATCCTCAAGAAGTAATCACGCTAATTCGGCTTTTCGGGGTGGCTCGAAAATTAAAAAGTTTATTCCCCCGGTAGGGAAAAGGGAAGAGCGGCCATCTTGTTTTTCTAATAGTCAACTCTGGAAATCGCGTTTTGACGGTACAAATCGACCAAGTTGAGCATCCTGAACAACTTTCGTGTGTGGAGTCATGCAAAATTCGCAAAACCTTGGGAATTACAACTTTTTGTTGCAAAAGTGACGTCATAATTTGACCAATAATCGTCGATTACCGCCAAAATATAACAGTGACGGAGATAAATTTGCACCGGCACACTCGGGTGGGGTATCCTCAAGAAGTAATCACGCTAATTCGGCTTTTCGGGGTGGCTCGAAAATTAAAAAGTTTATTCCCCCGGTAGGGAAAAGGGAAGAGCGGCCATCTTGTTTTTCTAATAGTCAACTCTGGAAATCGCGTTTTGACGGTACAAATCGACCAAGTTGAGCATCCTGAACAACTTTCCTGTGTGGAGTCATGCAAAATTCGCAAAACCTTGGGAATTACAACTTTTTGGTGCAAAAGTGACGTCATAATTTGACCAATAATCGTCGATTACCATCAAAATATAACAATGACGGAGTTCAAATTTGCACCGGCACACTCGGGTTGGGTATCCTCAAGAAGTAATCACGCTAATTCGGCTTTTCGGGGTGGCTCGAAAATTAAAAAGTTTATTCCCCCGGTAGGGAAAAGGGAAGAGCGGCCATCTTGTTTTTCTAATAGTCAACTCTGGAAATCGCGTTTTGACGGTACAAATCGACCAAGTTGAGCATCCTGAACAACTTTCCTGTGTGGAGTCATGCCAAATTCGCAAAACCTTGGGAATAACAACTTTTTGTTGCAAAAGTGACGTCATAATTTGACCAAAAATCGTCAATTACCGCCAAAATATAACAGTGACGGAGTTCAAATTTGCACCGGCACACTCGGGTGGGGTATCCGCAAGAAGTAATCACGCTAATTCGGCTTTTCGGGGTGGCTCGAAAATTAAAATTTTATTCCCCGGTTAGGGAAAAGGGAAGAGCGGCCATCTTGTTTTTCTAATAGTCAACTCTGGAAATCGCGTTTTGACGGTGCAAATCGACCAAGTTGAGCATCCTGAACAGCTTTCCTGTGTGGAGTCATGCAAAATTCGCAAAACCTTGGGAATTACAACTTTTTGTTGCAAAAGTGACGTCATAATTTGACCAATAATCGTCGATTACCGCCAAAATATAACAGTGACGGAGATAAATTTGCACCGGCACACTCGGGTGGGGTATCCTCAAGAAGTAATCACGCTTATTCGGCTTTTCGGGGTGGCTCGAAAATTAAAAAGTTTATTCCCCCGGTAGGGAAAAGGGAAGAGCGGCCATCTTGTTTTTCTAATAGTCAACTCTGGAAATCGCGTTTTGACGGTACAAATCGACCAAGTTGAGCATCCTGAACAACTTTCCTGTGTGGAGTCATGCAAAATTCGCAAAATCTTGGGAATAACAACTTTTTGTTGCAAAAGTGACGTCATAATTTGACCAAAAATCGTCAATTACCGCCAAAATATAACAGTGACGGAGTTCAAATTTGCACCGGCACACTCGGGTGGGGTATCCGCAAGAAGTAATCACGCTAATTCGGCTTTTCGGGGTGGCTCGAAAATTAAAATTTTATTCCCCGGTTAGGGAAAAGGGAAGAGCGGCCATCTTGTTGTTTTAATAGTCAACTCTTGAAATCGCGTTTTGACGGTACAAATCGACCAAGTTGAGCATCCTGAACAACTTTCCTGTGTGGAGTCATGCAAAATTCGCAAAACCTTGGGAATTACAACTTTTTGGTGCAAAAGTGACGTCATAATTTGACCAATAATCGTCGATTACCGTCAAAATATAACAATGACGGAGTTCAAATTTGCACCGGCACACTCGGGTGGGGTATCCTCAAGAAGTAATCACGCTAATTCGGCTTTTCGGGGTGGCTCGAAAATTAAAAAGTTTATTCCCCCGGTAGGGAAAAGGGAAGAGCGGCCATCTTGTTTTTCTAATAGTCAACTCTGGAAATCGCGTTTTGACGGTACAAATCGACCAAGGTGAGCATCCTGAACAACTTTCCTGTGTGGAGTCATGCAAAATTCGCAAAACCTTGGGAATTACAACTTTTTGGTGCAAAAGTGACGTCATAATTTGACCAATAATCGTCGATTACCGCCAAAATATAACAGTGACGGAGTTCAAATTTGCACCGGCACACTCGGGTGGGGTATCCTCAAGAAGTAATCACGCTAATTCGGCTTTTCGGGGTGGCTCGAAAATTAAAAAGTTTATTCCCCCGGTAGGGAAAAGGGAAGAGCGGCCATCTTGTTTTTCTAATAGTCAACTCTGGAAATCGCGTTTTGACGGTACAAATCGACCAAGTTGAGCATCCTGAACAACTTTCCTGTGTGGAGTCATGCAAAATTCGCAAAACCTTGGGAATTACAACTTTTTGGTGCAAAAGTGACGTCATAATTTGACCAATAATCGTCGATTACCATCAAAATATAACAATGACGGAGTTCAAATTTGCACCGGCACACTCGGGTGGGGTATCCTCAAGAAGTAATCACGCTTATTCGGCTTTTCGGGGTGGCTCGAAAATTAAAAAGTTTATTCCCCCGGTAGGGAAAAGGGAAGAGCGGCCATCTTGTTTTTCTAATAGTCAACTCTGGAAATCGCGTTTTGACGGTACAAATCGACCAAGTTGAGCATCCTGAACAGCTTTCGTGTGTGGAGTCATGCAAAATTCGCAAAACCTTGGGAATTACAACTTTTTGTTGCAAAAGTGACGTCATAATTTGACCAATAATCGTCGATTACCGCCAAAATAAAACAGTGACGGAGATAAATTTGCACCGGCACACTCGGGTGGGGTATCCTCAAGAAGTAATCACGCTAATTCGGCTTTTCGGGGTGGCTCGAAAATTAAAAAGTTTATTCCCCCGGTAGGGAAAAGGGAAGAGCGGCCATCTTGTTTTTCTAATAGTCAACTCTGGAAATCGCGTTTTGACGGTACAAATCGACCAAGTTGAGCATCCTGAACAACTTTCCTGTGTGGAGTCATGCAAAATTCGCAAAACCTTGGGAATTACAACTTTTTGGTGCAAAAGTGACGTCATAATTTGACCAATAATCGTCGATTACCATCAAAATATAACAATGACGGAGTTCAAATTTGCACCGGCACACTCGGGTTGGGTATCCTCAAGAAGTAATCACGCTAATTCGGCTTTTCGGGGTGGCTCGAAAATTAAAAAGTTTATTCCCCCGGTAGGGAAAAGGGAAGAGCGGCCATCTTGTTTTTCTAATAGTCAACTCTGGAAATCGAGTTTTGACGGTACAAATCGACCAAGTTGAGCATCCTGAACAACTTTCCTGTGTGGAGTCATGCAAAATTCGCAAAACCTTGGGAATAACAACTTTTTGTTGCAAAAGTGACGTCATAATTTGACCAAAAATCGTCAATTACCGCCAAAATATAACAGTGACGGAGTTCAAATTTGCACCGGCACACTCGGGTGGGGTATCCGCAAGAAGTAATCACGCTAATTCGGCTTTTCGGGGTGGCTCGAAAATTAAAATTTTATTCCTCGGTTAGGGAAAAGGGAAGAGCGGCCATCTTGTTTTTCTAATAGTCAACTCTGGAAATCGCGTTTTGACGGTGCAAATCGACCAAGTTGAGCATCCTGAACAGCTTTCCTGTGTGGAGTCATGCAAAATTCGCAAAACCTTGGGAATTACAACTTTTTGTTGCAAAAGTGACGTCATAATTTGACCAATAATCGTCGATTACCGCCAAAATATAACAGTGACGGAGATAAATTTGCACCGGCACACTCGGGTGGGGTATCCTCAAGAAGTAATCACGCTTATTCGGCTTTTCGGGGTGGCTCGAAAATTAAAAAGTTTATTCCCCCGGTAGGGAAAAGGGAAGAGCGGCCATCTTGTTTTTCTAATAGTCAACTCTGGAAATCGCGTTTTGACGGTACAAATCGACCAAGTTGAGCATCCTGAACAACTTTCCTGTGTGGAGTCATGCAAAATTCGCAAAACCTTGGGAATTACAACTTTTTGGTGCAAAAGTGACGTCATAATTTGACCAATAATCGTCGATTACCGCCAAAATATAACAGTGACGGAGTTCAAATTTGCACCGGCACACTCGGGTGGGGTATCCTCAAGAAGTAATCACGCTAATTCGGCTTTTCGGGGTGGCTCGAAAATTAAAAAGTTTATTCCCCCGGTAGGGAAAAGGGAAGAGCGGCCATCTTGTTTTTCTAATAGTCAACTCTGGAAATCGCGTTTTGACGGTACAAATCGACCAAGTTGAGCATCCTGAACAACTTTCCTGTGTGGAGTCATGCAAAATTCGCAAAACCTTGGGAATTACTACTTTTTGGTGCAAAGGTGACGTCATAATTTGACCAATAATCGTCGATTACCATCAAAATATAACAATGACGGAGTTCAAATTTGCACCGGCACACTCGGGTGGGGTATCCTCAAGAAGTAATCACGCTTATTCGGCTTTTCGGGGTGGCTCGAAAATTAAAAAGTTTATTCCCCCGGTAGGGAAAAGGGAAGAGCGGCCATCTTGTTTTTCTAATAGTCAACTCTGGAAATCGCGTTTTGACGGTACAAATCGACCAAGTTGAGCATCCTGAACAACTTTCCTGTGTGGAGTCATGCAAAATTCGCAAAATCTTGGGAATAACAACTTTTTGTTGCAAAAGTGACGTCATAATTTGACCAATAATCGTCGATTACCGTCAAAATATAACAATGACGGAGTTCAAATTTGCACCGGCACACTCGGGTGGGGTATCCTCAAGAAGTAATCACGCTTATTCGGCTTTTCGGGGTGGCTCGAAAATTAAAAAGTTTATTCCCCCGGTTAGGGAAAAGGGAAGAGCGGCCATCTTGTTGTTCTAATAGTCAACTCTTGAAATCGCGTTTTGACGGTACAAATCGACCAAGTTGAGCATCCTGAACAACTTTCCTGTGTGGAGTCATGCAAAATTCGCAAAACCTTGGGAATTACAACTTTTTGGTGCAAAAGTGACGTCATAATTTGACCAATAATCGTCGATTACCGTCAAAATATAACAATGACGGAGTTCAAGTTTGCACCGGCACACTCGGGTGGGGTATCCTCAAGAAGTAATCACGCTAATTCGGCTTTTCGGGGTGGCTCGAAAATTAAAAAGTTTATTCCCCCGGTAGGGAAAAGGGAAGAGCGGCCATCTTGTTTTTCTAATAGTCAACTCTGGAAATCGCGTTTTGACGGTACAAATCGACCAAGTTGAGCATCCTGAACAACTTTCCTGTGTGGAGTCATGCAAAATTCGCAAAACCTTGGGAATTACAACTTTTTGTTGCAAAAGTGACGTCATAATTTGACCAAAAATTGTCGATTACCGCCAAAATATAACAGTGACGGAGTTCAAATTTGCACCGGCACACTCGGGTGGGTTATCCTCAAGAAGTAATCACGCTAATTCGGCTTTTCGGGGTGGCTTGAGAATTAAAAAGTTTATTCCCCCGGTAGGGAAAAGGGAAGAGCGGCCGTCTTGTTTTTCTAATAGTCAACTCTGGAAATCGCGTTTTGACGGTACAAATCGACCAAGTTGAGCATCCTGAACAACTTTCCTGTGTGGAGTCATGCAAAATTCGCAAAACCTTGGGAATTACAACTTTTTGGTGCAAAAGTGACGTCATAATTTGACCAATAATCGTCGATTACCATCAAAATATAACAATGACGGAGTTCAAATTTGCACCGGCACACTCGGGTGGGGTATCCTCAAGAAGTAATCACGCTAATTCGGCTTTTCGGAATGGCTCGAAAATTAAAAAGTTTATTCCCCCGGTAGGGAAAAGGGAAGAGCGGCCATCTTGTTTTTCTAATAGTCAACTCTGGAAATCGCGTTTTGACGGTGCAAATCGACCAAGTTGAGCATCCTGAACCGCTTTCCTGTGTGGAGTCATGCAAAATTCGCAAAACCTTGGGAATTACAACTTTTTGTTGCAAAAGTGACGTCATAATTTGACCAATAATCGTCGATTACCGCCAAAATATAACAGTGACGGAGATAAATTTGCACCGGCACACTCGGGTGGGGTATCCTCAAGAAGTAATCACGCTAATTCGGCTTTTCGGGGTGGCTCGAAAATTAAAAAGTTTATTCCCCCGGTAGGGAAAAGGGATGAGCGGCCATCTTGTTTTTCTAATAGTCAACTCTGGAAATCGCGTTTTGACGGTACAAATCGACCAAGTTGAGCATCCTGAACAACTTTCCTGTGTGGAGTCATGCAAAATTCGCAAAACCTTGGGAATTACAACTTTTTGTTGCAAAAGTGACGTCATAATTTGACCAAAAATTGTCGATTACCGCCAAAATATAACAGTGACGGAGTTCAAATTTGCACCGGCACACTCGGGTGGGTTATCCTCAAGAAGTAATCACGCTAATTCGGCTTTTCGGGGTGGCTCGAAAATTAAAAAGTTTATTCCCCCGGTAGGGAAAAGGGAAGAGCGGCCATCTTGTTTTTCTAATAGTCAACTCTGGAAATCGCGTTTTGACGGTACAAATCGACCAAGTTGAGCATCCTGAACAACTTTCCTGTGTGGAGTCATGCAAAATTCGCAAAACCTTGGGAATTACAACTTTTTGGTGCAAAAGTGACGTCATAATTTGACCAATAATCGTCGATTACCGTCAAAATATAACAATGACGGAGTTCAAATTTGCACCGGCACACTCGGGTGGGGTATCCTCAAGAAGTAATCACGCTAATTCGGCTTTTCGGGGTGGCTCGAAAATTAAAAAGTTTATTCCCCCGGTAGGGAAAAGGGAAGAGCGGCCATCTTGTTTTTCTAATAGTCAACTCTGGAAATCGCGTTTTGACGGTACAAATCGACCAAGTTGAGCATCCTGAACAACTTTCCTGTGTGGAGTCATGCAAAATTCGCAAAACCTTGGGAATTACAACTTTTTGGTGCAAAAGTGACGTCATAATTTGACCAATAATCGTCGATTACCATCAAAATATAACAATGACGGAGTTCAAATTTGCACCGGCACACTCGGGTTGGGTATCCTCAAGAAGTAATCACGCTAATTCGGCTTTTCGGGGTGGCTCGAAAATTAAAAAGTTTATTCCCCCGGTAGGGAAAAGGGAAGAGCGGCCATCTTGATTTTCTAATAGTCAACTCTGGAAATCGCGTTTTGACGGTACAAATCGACCAAGTTGAGCGTCCTGAACAACTTTCCTGTGTGGAGTCATGCAAAATTCGCAAAACCTTGGGAATAACAACTTTTTGTTGCAAAAGTGACGTCATAATTTGACCAAAAATCGTCAATTACCGCCAAAATATAACAGTGACGGAGTTCAAATTTGCACCGGCACACTCGGGTGGGGTATCCGCAAGAAGTAATCACGCTAAATCGGCTTTTCGGGGTGGCTCGAAAATTAAAATTTTATTCCCCGGTTAGGGAAAAGGGAAGAGCGGCCATCTTGTTTTTCTAATAGTCAACTCTGGAAATCGCGTTTTGACGGTGCAAATCGACCAAGTTGAGCATCCTGAACAGCTTTCCTGTGTGGAGTCATGCAAAATTCGCAAAACCTTGGGAATTACAACTTTTTGTTGCAAAAGTGACGTCATAATTTGACCAATAATCGTCGATTACCGCCAAAATATAACAGTGACGGAGATAAATTTGCACCGGCACACTCGGGTGGGGTAACCTCAAGAAGTAATCACGCTAATTCGGCTTTTCGGGGTGGCTCGAAAATTAAAAAGTTTATTCCCCCGGTAGGGAAAAGGGAAGAGCGGCCATCTTGTTTTTCTAATAGTCAACTCTGGAAATCGCGTTTTGACGGTACAAATCGACCAAGTTGAGCATCCTGAACAACTTTCCTGTGTGGAGTCATGCAAAATTCGCAAAACCTTGGGAATTACAACTTTTTGGTGCAAAAGTGACGTCATAATTTGACCAATAATCGTCGATTACCGCCAAAATATAACAGTGACGGAGATAAATTTGCACCGGCACACTCGGGTGGGGTATCCTCAAGAAGTAATCACGCTAATTCGGCTTTTCGGGGTGGCTCGAAAATTAAAAAGTTTATTCCCCCGGTAGGGAAAAGGGAAGAGCGGCCATCTTGTTTTTCTAATAGTCAACTCTGGAAATCGCGTTTTGACGGTACAAATCGACCAAGTTGAGCATCCTGAACAACTTTCCTGTGTGGAGTCATGCAAAATTCGCAAAACCTTGGGAATTACAACTTTTTGGTGCAAAGGGCCGTCATAATTTGACCAATAATCGTCGATTACCATCAAAATATAACAATGACGGAGTTCAAATTTGCACCGGCACACTCGGGTGGGGTATCCTCAAGAAGTAATCACGCTTATTCGGCTTTTCGGGGTGGCTCGAAAATTAAAAAGTTTATTCCCCCGGTAGGGAAAAGGGAAGAGCGGCCATCTTGTTTTTCTAATAGTCAACTCTGGAAATCGCGTTTTGACGGTACAAATCGACCAAGTTGAGCATCCTGAACAGCTTTCCTGTGTAGAGTCATGCAAAATTCGCAAAACCTTGGGAATTACAACTTTTTGGTGCAAAAGTGACGTCATAATTTGACCAATAATCGTCGATTACCGCCAAAATATAACAGTGACGGAGTTCAAGTTTGCACCGGCACACTCGGGTGGGGTATCCTCAAGAAGTAATCACGCTAATTCGGCTTTTCGGGGTGGCTCGAAAATTAAAAAGTTTTTTCCCCGGTAGGGAAAAGGGAAGAGCGGCCATCTTGTTTTTCTAATAGTCAACTCTGGAAATCGCGTTTTGACGGTACAAATCGACCAAGTTGAGCATCCTGAACAACTTTCCTGTGTGGAGTCATGCAAAATTCGCAAAACCTTGGGAATTACAACTTTTTGTTGCAAAAGTGACGTCATAATTTGACCAAAAATTGTCGATTACCGCCAAAATATAACAGTGACGGAGTTCAAATTTGCACCGGCACACTCGGGTGGGTTATCCTCAAGAAGTAATCACGCTAATTCGGCTTTTCGGTGTGGCTCGAAAATTAAAAAGTTTATTCCCCCGGTAGGGAAAAGGGAAGAGCGGCCATCTTGATTTTCTAATAGTCAACTCTGGAAATCGCGTTTTGACGGTACAAATCGACCAAGTTGAGCATCCTGAACAACTTTCCTGTGTGGAGTCATGCAAAATTCGCAAAACCTTGGGAATTACAACTTTTTGGTGCAAAAGTGACGTCATAATTTGACCAATAATCGTCGATTACCATCAAAATATAACAATGACGGAGTTCAAATTTGCACCGGCACACTCGGGTGGGGTATCCTCAAGAAGTAATCACGCTAATTCGGCTTTTCGGAATGGCTCGAAAATTAAAAAGTTTATTCCCCCGGTAGGGAAAAGGGAAGAGCGGCCATCTTGATTTTCTAATAGTCAACTCTGGAAATCGCGTTTTGACGGTGCAAATCGACCAAGTTGAGCATCCTGAACCGCTTTCCTGTGTGGAGTCATGCAAAATTCGCAAAACCTTGGGAATTACAACTTTTTGTTGCAAAAGTGACGTCATAATTTGACCAATAATCGTCGATTACCGCCAAAATATAACAGTGACGGAGATAAATTTGCACCGGCACACTCGGGTGGGGTATCCTCAAAAGTAATCACGCTAATTCGGCTTTTCGGGGTGGCTCGAAAATTAAAAAGTTTATTCCCCCGGTAGGGAAAAGGGAAGAGCGGCCATCTTGTTTTTCTAATAGTCAACTCTGGAAATCGCGTTTTGACGGTACAAATCGACCAAGTTGAGCATCCTGAACAACTTTCCTGTGTGGAGTCATGCAAAATTCGCAAAACCTTGGGAATTACAACTTTTTGTTGCAAAAGTGACGTCATAATTTGACCAAAAATTGTTGATTACCGCCAAAATATAACAGTGACGGAGTTCAAATTTGCACCGGCACACTCGGGTGGGTTATCCTCAAGAAGTAATCACGCTAATTCGGCTTTTCGGGGTGGCTCGAAAATTAAAAAGTTTATTCCCCCGGTAGGGAAAAGGGAAGAGCGGCCATCTTGATTTTCTAATAGTCAACTCTGGAAATCGCGTTTTGACGGTACAAATCGACCAAGTTGAGCATCCTGAACAACTTTCCTGTGTGGTGTCATGCAAAATTCGCAAAACCTTGGGAATTACAACTTTTTGGTGCAAAAGTGACGTCATAATTTGACCAATAATCGTCGATTACCATCAAAATATAACAATGACGGAGTTCAAATTTGCACCGGCACACTCGGGTGGGGTATCCTCAAGAAGTAATCACGCTAATTCGGCTTTTCGGAATGGCTCGAAAATTAAAAAGTTTATTCCCCCGGTAGGGAAAAGGGAAGAGCGGCCATCTTGTTTTTCTAATAGTCAACTCTGGAAATCGCGTTTTGACGGTGCAAATCGACCAAGTTGAGCATCCTGAACCGCTTTCCTGTGTGGAGTCATGCAAAATTCGCAAAACCTTGGGAATTACAACTTTTTGTTGCAAAAGTGACGTCATAATTTGACCAATAATCGTCGATTACCGCCAAAATATAACAGTGACGGAGATAAATTTGCACCGGCACACTCGGGTGGGGTATCCTCAAGAAGTAATCACGCTAATTCGGCTTTTCGGGGTGGCTCGAAAATTAAAAAGTTTATTCCCCCGGTAGGGAAAAGGGAAGAGCGGCCATCTTGTTTTTCTAATAGTCAACTCTGGAAATCGCGTTTTGACGGTACAAATCGACCAAGTTGAGCATCCTGAACAACTTTCCTGTGTGGAGTCATGCAAAATTCGCAAAACCTTGGGAATTACAACTTTTTGTTGCAAAAGTGACGTCATAATTTGACCAATAATCGTCGATTACCATCAAAATATAACAATGACGGAGTTCAAATTTGCACCGGCACACTCGGGTGGGTTATCCTCAAGAAGTAATCACGCTTATTCGGCTTTTCGGGGTGGCTCGAAAATTAAAAAGTTTATTCCCCCGGTAGGGAAAAGGGAAGAGCGGCCATCTTGATTTTCTAATAGTCAACTCTGGAAATCGCGTTTTGACGGTACAAATCGACCAAGTTGAGCATCCTGAACAACTTTCCTGTGTGGTGTCATGCAAAATTCGCAAAACCTTGGGAATTACAACTTTTTGGTGCAAAAGTGACGTCATAATTTGACCAATAATCGTCGATTACCATCAAAATATAACAATGACGGAGTTCAAATTTGCACCGGCACACTCGGGTGGGGTATCCTCAAGAAGTAATCACGCTAATTCGGCTTTTCGGAATGGCTCGAAAATTAAAAAGTTTATTCCCCCGGTAGGGAAAAGGGAAGAGCGGCCATCTTGTTTTTCTAATAGTCAACTCTGGAAATCGCGTTTTGACGGTGCAAATCGACCAAGTTGAGCATCCTGAACCGCTTTCCTGTGTGGAGTCATGCAAAATTCGCAAAACCTTGGGAATTACAACTTTTTGTTGCAAAAGTGACGTCATAATTTGACCAATAATCGTCGATTACCGCCAAAATATAACAGTGACGGAGATAAATTTGCACCGGCACACTCGGGTGGGGTATCCTCAAGAAGTAATCACGCTAATTCGGCTTTTCGGGGTGGCTCGAAAATTAAAAAGTTTATTCCCCCGGTAGGGAAAAGGGAAGAGCGGCCATCTTGTTTTTCTAATAGTCAACTCTGGAAATCGCGTTTTGACGGTACAAATCGACCAAGTTGAGCATCCTGAACAACTTTCCTGTGTGGAGTCATGCAAAATTCGCAAAACCTTGGGAATTACAACTTTTTGGTGCAAAAGTGACGTCATAATTTGACCAATAATCGTCGATTACCATCAAAATATAACAATGACGGAGTTCAAATTTGCACCGGCACACTCGGGTGGGTTATCCTCAAGAAGTAATCACGCTTATTCGGCTTTTCGGGGTGGCTCGAAAATTAAAAAGTTTATTGGTACAAATCGACCAAGTTGAGCATCCTGAACAACTTTACTGTGTGGAGTCATGCAAAATTCGCAAAACCTTGGGAATTACAACTTTTTGTTGCAAAAGTGACGTCATAATTTGACCAAAAATTGTCGATTACCGCCAAAATATAACAGTGACGGAGTTCAAATTTGCACCGGCACACTCGGGTGGGTTATCCTCAAGAAGTAATCACGCTAATTCGGCTTTTCGGGGTGGCTCGAAAATTAAAAAGTTTATTCCCCCGGTAGGGAAAAAGGAAGAGCGGCCATCTTGTTTTTCTAATAGTCAACTCTGGAAATCGCGTTTTGACGGTACAAATCGACCAAGTTGAGCATCCTGAACAACTTTCCTGTGTGGAGTCATGCAAAATTCGCAAAACCTTGGGAATTACAACTTTTTGGTGCAAAAGTGACGTCATAATTTGACCAATAATCGTCGATTACCGTCAAAATATAACAATGACGGAGTTCAAATTTGCACCGGCACACTCGGGTGGGGTATCCTCAAGAAGTAATCACGCTAATTCGGCTTTTCGGGGTGGCTCGAAAATTAAAAAGTTTATTCCCCCGGTAGGGAAAAGGGAAGAGCGGCCATCTTGTTTTTCTAATAGTCAACTCTGGAAATCGCGTTTTGACGGTACAAATCGACCAAGTTGAGCATCCTGAACAGCTTTCGTGTGTGGAGTCATGCAAAATTCGCAAAACCTTGGGAATTACAACTTTTTGTTGCAAAAGTGACGTCATAATTTGACCAATAATCGTCGATTACCGCCAAAATATAACAGTGACGGAGATAAATTTGCACCGGCACACTCGGGTGGGGTATCCTCAAGAAGTAATCACGCTAATTCGGCTTTTCGGGGTGGCTCGAAAATTAAAAAGTTTATTCCCCCGGT
Organism: Asterias amurensis; assembly: GCF_032118995.1. Lineage (NCBI taxonomy): Eukaryota > Metazoa > Echinodermata > Asteroidea > Forcipulatida > Asteriidae > Asterias > Asterias amurensis. The sequence goes on along the minus strand of NC_092669.1, from coordinate 7,421,587 downwards.
AGGGAAAAGGGAAGAGCGGCCATCTTGTTTTTCTAATAGTCAACTCTGGAAATCGCGTTTTGACGGTACAAATCGACCAAGTTGAGCATCCTGAACAACTTTCCTGTGTGGAGTCATGCAAAATTCGCAAAACCTTGGGAATTACAACTTTTTGGTGCAAAAGTGACGTCATAATTTGACCAATAATCGTCGATTACCATCAAAATATAACAATGACGGAGTTCAAATTTGCACCGGCACACTCGGGTTGGGTATCCTCAAGAAGTAATCACGCTAATTCGGCTTTTCGGGGTGGCTCGAAAATTAAAAAGTTTATTCCCCCGGTAGGGAAAAGGGAAGAGCGGCCATCTTGTTTTTCTAATAGTCAACTCTGGAAATCGCGTTTTGACGGTACAAATCGACCAAGTTGAGCATCCTGAACAACTTTCCTGTGTGGAGTCATGCAAAATTCGCAAAACCTTGGGAATTACAACTTTTTGTTGCAAAAGTGACGTCATAATTTGACCAAAAATTGTCGATTACCGCCAAAATATAACAGTGACGGAGTTCAAATTTGCACCGGCACACTCGGGTGGGTTATCCTCAAGAAGTAATCACGCTAATTCGGCTTTTCGGGGTGGCTCGAAAATTAAAAAGTTTATTCCCCCGGTAGGGAAAAGGGAAGAGCGGCCATCTTGTTTTTCTAATAGTCAACTCTGGAAATCGCGTTTTGACGGTACAAATCGACCAAGTTGAGCATCCTGAACAACTTTCCTGTGTGGAGTCATGCAAAATTCGCAAAACCTTGGGAATTACAACTTTTTGGTGCAAAAGTGACGTCATAATTTGACCAATAATCGTCGATTACCATCAAAATATAACAATGACGGAGTTCAAATTTGCACCGGCACACTCGGGTGGGGTATCCTCAAGAAGTAATCACGCTAATTCGGCTTTTCGGAATGGCTCGAAAATTAAAAAGTTTATTCCCCCGGTAGGGAAAAGGGAAGAGCGGCCATCTTGTTTTTCTAATAGTCAACTCTGGAAATCGCGTTTTGACGGTGCAAATCGACCAAGTTGAGCATCCTGAACCGCTTTCCTGTGTGGAGTCATGCAAAATTCGCAAAACCTTGGGAATTACAACTTTTTGTTGCAAAAGTGACGTCATAATTTGACCAATAATCGTCGATTACCGCCAAAATATAACAGTGACGGAGATAAATTTGCACCGGCACACTCGGGTGGGGTATCCTCAAGAAGTAATCACGCTAATTCGGCTTTTCGGGGTGGCTCGAAAATTAAAAAGTTTATTCCCCCGGTAAGGAAAAGGGAAGAGCGGCCATCTTGTTTTTCTAATAGTCAACTCTGGAAATCGCGTTTTGACGGTACAAATCGACCAAGTTGAGCATCCTGAACAACTTTCCTGTGTGGAGTCATGCAAAATTCGCAAAACCTTGGGAATTACAACTTTTTGGTGCAAAAGTGACGTCATAATTTGACCAATAATCGTCGATTACCATCAAAATATAACAATGACGGAGTTCAAATTTGCACCGGCACACTCGGGTGGGGTATCCTCAAGAAGTAATCACGGCTATTCGGCTTTTCGGGGTGGCTCGAAAATTAAAAAGTTTATTCCCCCGGTAGGGAAAAGGGAAGAGCGGCCATCTTGTTTTTCTAATAGTCAACTCTGGAAATCGCGTTTTGACGGTACAAATCGACCAAGTTGAGCATCCTGAACAGCTTTCCTGTGTAGAGTCATGCAAAATTCGCAAAACCTTGGGAATTACAACTTTTTGGTGCAAAAGTGACGTCATAATTTGACCACTAATCGTCGATTACCGCCAAAATATAACAGTGACGGAGTTCAAGTTTGCACCGGCACACTCGGGTGGGGTATCCTCAAGAAGTAATCACGCTAATTCGGCTTTTCGGGGTGGCTCGAAAATTAAAAAGTTTATTCCCCCGGTAGGGAAAAGGGAAGAGCGGCCATCTTGTTTTTCTAATAGTCAACTCTGGAAATCGCGTTTTGACGATACAAATCGACCAAGTTGAGCATCCTGAACAACTTTACTGTGTGGAGTCATGCAAAATTCGCAAAACCTTGGGAATTACAACTTTTTGTTGCAAAAGTGACGTCATAATTTGACCAAAAATTGTCGATTACCGCCAAAATATAACAGTGACGGAGTTCAAATTTGCACCGGCACACTCGGGTGGGTTATCCTCAAGAAGTAATCACGCTAATTCGGCTTTTCGGGGTGGCTCGAAAATTAAAAAGTTTATTCCCCCGGTAGGGAAAAGGGAAGAGCGGCCATCTTGTTTTTCTAATAGTCAACTCTGGAAATCGCGTTTTGACGGTACAAATCGACCAAGTTGAGCATCCTGAACAACTTTCCTGTGTGGAGTCATGCAAAATTCGCAAAACCTTGGGAATTACAACTTTTTGGTGCAAAAGTGACGTCATAATTTGACCAATAATCGTCGATTACCGTCAAAATATAACAATGACGGAGTTCAAATTTGCACCGGCACACTCGGGTGGGGTATCCTCAAGAAGTAATCACGCTAATTCGGCTTTTCGGGGTGGCTCGAAAATTAAAAAGTTTATTCCCCCGGTAGGGAAAAGGGAAGAGCGGCCATCTTGTTTTTCTAATAGTCAACTCTGGAAATCGCGTTTTGACGGTACAAATCGACCAAGTTGAGCATCCTGAACAGCTTTCGTGTGTGGAGTCATGCAAAATTCGCAAAACCTTGGGAATTACAACTTTTTGTTGCAAAAGTGACGTCATAATTTGACCAATAATCGTCGATTACCGCCAAAATATAACAGTGACGGAGATAAATTTGCACCGGCACACTCGGGTGGGGTATCCTCAAGAAGTAATCACGCTAATTCGGCTTTTCGGGGTGGCTCGAAAATTACAAGTTTATTCCCCCGGTAGGGAAAAGGGAAGAGCGGCCATCTTGTTTTTCTAATAGTCAACTCTGGAAATCGCGTTTTGACGGTACAAATCGACCAAGTTGAGCATCCTGAACAACTTTCCTGTGTGGAGTCATGCAAAATTCGCAAAACCTTGGGAATTACAACTTTTTGGTGCAAAAGTGACGTCATAATTTGACCAATAATCGTCGATTACCATCAAAATATAACAATGACGGAGTTCAAATTTGCACCGGCACACTCGGGTTGGGTATCCTCAAGAAGTAATCACGCTAATTCGGCTTTTCGGGGTGGCTCGAAAATTAAAAAGTTTATTCCCCCGGTAGGGAAAAGGGAAGAGCGGCCATCTTGTTTTTCTAATAGTCAACTCTGGAAATCGCGTTTTGACGGTACAAATCGACCAAGTTGAGCGTCCTGAACAACTTTCCTGTGTGGAGTCATGCAAAATTCGCAAAACCTTGGGAATAACAACTTTTTGTTGCAAAAGTGACGTCATAATTTGACCAAAAATCGTCAATTACCGCCAAAATATAACAGTGACGGAGTTCAAATTTGCACCGGCACACTCGGGTGGGGTATCCGCAAGAAGTAATCACGCTAAATCGGCTTTTCGGGGTGGCTCGAAAATTAAAATTTTATTCCCCGGTTAGGGAAAAGGGAAGAGCGGCCATCTTGTTTTTCTAATAGTCAACTCTGGAAATCGCGTTTTGACGGTGCAAATCGACCAAGTTGAGCATCCTGAACAGCTTTCCTGTGTGGAGTCATGCAAAATTCGCAAAACCTTGGGAATTACAACTTTTTGTTGCAAAAGTGACGTCATAATTTGACCAATAATCGTCGATTACCGCCAAAATATAACAGTGACGGAGATAAATTTGCACCGGCACACTCGGGTGGGGTAACCTCAAGAAGTAATCACGCTAATTCGGCTTTTCGGGGTGGCTCGAAAATTAAAAAGTTTATTCCCCCGGTAGGGAAAAGGGAAGAGCGGCCATCTTGTTTTTCTAATAGTCAACTCTGGAAATCGCGTTTTGACGGTACAAATCGACCAAGTTGAGCATCCTGAACAACTTTCCTGTGTGGAGTCATGCAAAATTCGCAAAACCTTGGGAATTACAACTTTTTGGTGCAAAAGTGACGTCATAATTTGACCAATAATCGTCGATTACCGCCAAAATATAACAGTGACGGAGATAAATTTGCACCGGCACACTCGGGTGGGGTATCCTCAAGAAGTAATCACGCTAATTCGGCTTTTCGGGGTGGCTCGAAAATTAAAAAGTTTATTCCCCCGGTAGGGAATAGGGAAGAGCGGCCATCTTGTTTTTCTAATAGTCAACTCTGGAAATCGCGTTTTGACGGTACAAATCGACCAAGTTGAGCATCCTGAACAACTTTCCTGTGTGGAGTCATGCAAAATTCGCAAAACCTTGGGAATTACAACTTTTTGGTGCAAAGGGCCGTCATAATTTGACCAATAATCGTCGATTACCATCAAAATATAACAATGACGGAGTTCAAATTTGCACCGGCACACTCGGGTGGGGTATCCTCAAGAAGTAATCACGGCTATTCGGCTTTTCGGGGTGGCTCGAAAATTAAAAAGTTTATTCCCCCGGTAGGGAAAAGGGAAGAGCGGCCATCTTGTTTTTCTAATAGTCAACTCTGGAAATCGCGTTTTGACGGTACAAATCGACCAAGTTGAGCATCCTGAACAGCTTTCCTGTGTAGAGTCATGCAAAATTCGCAAAACCTTGGGAATTACAACTTTTTGGTGCAAAAGTGACGTCATAATTTGACCACTAATCGTCGATTACCGCCAAAATATAACAGTGACGGAGTTCAAGTTTGCACCGGCACACTCGGGTGGGGTATCCTCAAGAAGTAATCACGCTAATTCGGCTTTTCGGGGTGGCTCGAAAATTAAAAAGTTTATTCCCCCGGTAGGGAAAAGGGAAGAGCGGCCATCTTGTTTTTCTAATAGTCAACTCTGGAAATCGCGTTTTGACGATACAAATCGACCAAGTTGAGCATCCTGAACAACTTTACTGTGTGGAGTCATGCAAAATTCGCAAAACCTTGGGAATTACAACTTTTTGTTGCAAAAGTGACGTCATAATTTGACCAAAAATTGTCGATTACCGCCAAAATATAACAGTGACGGAGTTCAAATTTGCACCGGCACACTCGGGTGGGTTATCCTCAAGAAGTAATCACGCTAATTCGGCTTTTCGGGGTGGCTCGAAAATTAAAAAGTTTATTCCCCCGGTAGGGAAAAGGGAAGAGCGGCCATCTTGTTTTTCTAATAGTCAACTCTGGAAATCGCGTTTTGACGGTACAAATCGACCAAGTTGAGCATCCTGAACAACTTTCCTGTGTGGAGTCATGCAAAATTCGCAAAACCTTGGGAATTACAACTTTTTGGTGCAAAAGTGACGTCATAATTTGACCAATAATCGTCGATTACCGTCAAAATATAACAATGACGGAGTTCAAATTTGCACCGGCACACTCGGGTGGGGTATCCTCAAGAAGTAATCACGCTAATTCGGCTTTTCGGGGTGGCTCGAAAATTAAAAAGTTTATTCCCCCGGTAGGGAAAAGGGAAGAGCGGCCATCTTGTTTTTCTAATAGTCAACTCTGGAAATCGCGTTTTGACGGTACAAATCGACCAAGTTGAGCATCCTGAACAGCTTTCGTGTGTGGAGTCATGCAAAATTCGCAAAACCTTGGGAATTACAACTTTTTGTTGCAAAAGTGACGTCATAATTTGACCAATAATCGTCGATTACCGCCAAAATATAACAGTGACGGAGATAAATTTGCACCGGCACACTCGGGTGGGGTATCCTCAAGAAGTAATCACGCTAATTCGGCTTTTCGGGGTGGCTCGAAAATTACAAGTTTATTCCCCCGGTAGGGAAAAGGGAAGAGCGGCCATCTTGTTTTTCTAATAGTCAACTCTGGAAATCGCGTTTTGACGGTACAAATCGACCAAGTTGAGCATCCTGAACAACTTTCCTGTGTGGAGTCATGCAAAATTCGCAAAACCTTGGGAATTACAACTTTTTGGTGCAAAAGTGACGTCATAATTTGACCAATAATCGTCGATTACCATCAAAATATAACAATGACGGAGTTCAAATTTGCACCGGCACACTCGGGTTGGGTATCCTCAAGAAGTAATCACGCTAATTCGGCTTTTCGGGGTGGCTCGAAAATTAAAAAGTTTATTCCCCCGGTAGGGAAAAGGGAAGAGCGGCCATCTTGTTTTTCTAATAGTCAACTCTGGAAATCGCGTTTTGACGGTACAAATCGACCAAGTTGAGCGTCCTGAACAACTTTCCTGTGTGGAGTCATGCAAAATTCGCAAAACCTTGGGAATAACAACTTTTTGTTGCAAAAGTGACGTCATAATTTGACCAAAAATCGTCAATTACCGCCAAAATATAACAGTGACGGAGTTCAAATTTGCACCGGCACACTCGGGTGGGGTATCCGCAAGAAGTAATCACGCTAAATCGGCTTTTCGGGGTGGCTCGAAAATTAAAATTTTATTCCCCGGTTAGGGAAAAGGGAAGAGCGGCCATCTTGTTTTTCTAATAGTCAACTCTGGAAATCGCGTTTTGACGGTGCAAATCGACCAAGTTGAGCATCCTGAACAGCTTTCCTGTGTGGAGTCATGCAAAATTCGCAAAACCTTGGGAATTACAACTTTTTGTTGCAAAAGTGACGTCATAATTTGACCAAAAATTGTCGATTACCGCCAAAATATAACAGTGACGGAGTTCAAATTTGCACCGGCACACTCGGGTGGGTTATCCTCAAGAAGTAATCACGCTAATTCGGCTTTTCGGGGTGGCTCGAAAATTAAAAAGTTTATTCCCCCGGTAGGGAAAAGGGAAGAGCGGCCATCTTGATTTTCTAATAGTCAACTCTGGAAATCGCGTTTTGACGGTACAAATCGACCAAGTTGAGCATCCTGAACAACTTTCCTGTGTGGAGTCATGCAAAATTCGCAAAACCTTGGGAATTACAACTTTTTGTTGCAAAAGTGACGTCATAATTTGACCAATAATCGTCGATTACCATCAAAATATAACAATGACGGAGTTCAAATTTGCACCGGCACACTCGGGTGGGGTATCCTCAAGAAGTAATCACGCTAATTCGGCTTTTCGGAATGGCTCGAAAATTAAAAAGTTTATTCCCCCGGTAGGGAAAAGGGAAGAGCGGCCATCTTGTTTTTCTAATAGTCAACTCTGGAAATCGCGTTTTGACGGTGCAAATCGACCAAGTTGAGCATCCTGAACCGCTTTCCTGTGTGGAGTCATGCAAAATTCGCAAAACCTTGGGAATTACAACTTTTTGTTGCAAAAGTGACGTCATAATTTGACCAATAATCGTCGATTACCGCCAAAATATAACAGTGACGGAGATAAATTTGCACCGGCACACTCGGGTGGGGTATCCTCAAGAAGTAATCACGCTAATTCGGCTTTTCGGGGTGGCTCGAAAATTAAAAAGTTTATTCCCCCGGTAGGGAAAAGGGAAGAGCGGCCATCTTGTTTTTCTAATAGTCAACTCTGGAAATCGCGTTTTGACGATACAAATCGACCAAGTTGAGCATCCTGAACAACTTTACTGTGTGGAGTCATGCAAAATTCGCAAAACCTTGGGAATTACAACTTTTTGTTGCAAAAGTGACGTCATAATTTGACCAAAAATTGTCGATTACCGCCAAAATATAACAGTGACGGAGTTCAAATTTGCACCGGCACACTCGGGTGGGTTATCCTCAAGAAGTAATCACGCTAATTCGGCTTTTCGGGGTGGCTCGAAAATTAAAAAGTTTATTCCCCCGGTAGGGAAAAGGGAAGAGCGGCCATCTTGTTTTTCTAATAGTCAACTCTGGAAATCGCGTTTTGACGGTACAAATCGACCAAGTTGAGCATCCTGAACAACTTTCCTGTGTGGAGTCATGCAAAATTCGCAAAACCTTGGGAATTACAACTTTTTGGTGCAAAAGTGACGTCATAATTTGACCAATAATCGTCGATTACCGTCAAAATATAACAATGACGGAGTTCAAATTTGCACCGGCACACTCGGGTGGGGTATCCTCAAGAAGTAATCACGCTAATTCGGCTTTTCGGGGTGGCTCGAAAATTAAAAAGTTTATTCCCCCGGTAGGGAAAAGGGAAGAGCGGCCATCTTGTTTTTCTAATAGTCAACTCTGGAAATCGCGTTTTGACGGTACAAATCGACCAAGTTGAGCATCCTGAACAGCTTTCGTGTGTGGAGTCATGCAAAATTCGCAAAACCTTGGGAATTACAACTTTTTGTTGCAAAAGTGACGTCATAATTTGACCAATAATCGTCGATTACCGCCAAAATATAACAGTGACGGAGATAAATTTGCACCGGCACACTCGGGTGGGGTATCCTCAAGAAGTAATCACGCTAATTCGGCTTTTCGGGGTGGCTCGAAAATTACAAGTTTATTCCCCCGGTAGGGAAAAGGGAAGAGCGGCCATCTTGTTTTTCTAATAGTCAACTCTGGAAATCGCGTTTTGACGGTACAAATCGACCAAGTTGAGCATCCTGAACAACTTTCCTGTGTGGAGTCATGCAAAATTCGCAAAACCTTGGGAATTACAACTTTTTGGTGCAAAAGTGACGTCATAATTTGACCAATAATCGTCGATTACCATCAAAATATAACAATGACGGAGTTCAAATTTGCACCGGCACACTCGGGTTGGGTATCCTCAAGAAGTAATCACGCTAATTCGGCTTTTCGGGGTGGCTCGAAAATTAAAAAGTTTTTTCCCCGGTAGGGAAAAGGGAAGAGCGGCCATCTTGTTTTTCTAATAGTCAACTCTGGAAATCGCGTTTTGACGGTACAAATCGACCAAGTTGAGCATCCTGAACAACTTTCCTGTGTGGAGTCATGCAAAATTCGCAAAACCTTGGGAATTACAACTTTTTGGTGCAAAAGTGACGTCATAATTTGACCAATAATCGTCGATTACCATCAAAATATAACAATGACGGAGTTCAAATTTGCACCGGCACACTCGGGTGGGTTATCCTCAAGAAGTAATCACGCTTATTCGGCTTTTCGGGGTGGCTCGAAAATTAAAAAGTTTATTCCCCCGGTAGGGAAAAGGGAAGAGCGGCCATCTTGTTTTTCTAATAGTCAACTCTGGAAATCGCGTTTTGACGGTACAAATCGACCAAGTTGAGCATCCTGAACAACTTTACTGTGTGGAGTCATGCAAAATTCGCAAAACCTTGGGAATTACAACTTTTTGTTGCAAAAGTGACGTCATAATTTGACCAAAAATTGTCGATTACCGCCAAAATATAACAGTGACGGAGTTCAAATTTGCACCGGCACACTCGGGTGGGTTATCCTCAAGAAGTAATCACGCTAATTCGGCTTTTCGGGGTGGCTCGAAAATTAAAAAGTTTATTCCCCCGGTAGGGAAAAGGGAAGAGCGGCCATCTTGTTTTTCTAATAGTCAACTCTGGAAATCGCGTTTTGACGGTACAAATCGACCAAGTTGAGCATCCTGAACAACTTTCCTGTGTGGAGTCATGCAAAATTCGCAAAACCTTGGGAATTACAACTTTTTGGTGCAAAAGTGACGTCATAATTTGACCAATAATCGTCGATTACCGTCAAAATATAACAATGACGGAGTTCAAATTTGCACCGGCACACTCGGGTGGGGTATCCTCAAGAAGTAATCACGCTAATTCGGCTTTTCGGGGTGGCTCGAAAATTAAAAAGTTTATTCCCCCGGTAGGGAAAAGGGAAGAGCGGCCATCTTGTTTTTCTAATAGTCAACTCTGGAAATCGCGTTTTGACGGTACAAATCGACCAAGTTGAGCATCCTGAACAGCTTTCGTGTGTGGAGTCATGCAAAATTCGCAAAACCTTGGGAATTACAACTTTTTGTTGCAAAAGTGACGTCATAATTTGACCAATAATCGTCGATTACCGCCAAAATATAACAGTGACGGAGATAAATTTGCACCGGCACACTCGGGTGGGGTATCCTCAAGAAGTAATCACGCTAATTCGGCTTTTCGGGGTGGCTCGAAAATTAAAAAGTTTATTCCCCCGGTAGGGAAAAGGGAAGAGCGGCCATCTTGTTTTTCTAATAGTCAACTCTGGAAATCGCGTTTTGACGGTACAAATCGACCAAGTTGAGCATCCTGAACAACTTTCCTGTGTGGAGTCATGCAAAATTCGCAAAACCTTGGGAATTACAACTTTTTGGTGCAAAAGTGACGTCATAATTTGACCAATAATCGTCGATTACCATCAAAATATAACAATGACGGAGTTCAAATTTGCACCGGCACACTCGGGTTGGGTATCCTCAAGAAGTAATCACGCTAATTCGGCTTTTCGGGGTGGCTCGAAAATTAAAAAGTTTATTCCCCCGGTAGGGAAAAGGGAAGAGCGGCCATCTTGTTTTTCTAATAGTCAACTCTGGAAATCGCGTTTTGACGGTACAAATCGACCAAGTTGAGCATCCTGAACAACTTTCCTGTGTGGAGTCATGCAAAATTCGCAAAACCTTGGGAATTACAACTTTTTGGTGCAAAAGTGACGTCATAATTTGACCAATAATCGTCGATTACCGTCAAAATATAACAATGACGGAGTTCAAATTTGCACCGGCACACTCGGGTGGGGTATCCTCAAGAAGTAATCACGCTAATTCGGCTTTTCGGGGTGGCTCGAAAATTAAAAAGTTTATTCCCCCGGTAGGGAAAAGGGAAGAGCGGCCATCTTGTTTTTCTAATAGTCAACTCTGGAAATCGCGTTTTGACGGTACAAATCGACCAAGTTGAGCATCCTGAACAACTTTCCTGTGTGGAGTCATGCAAAATTCGCAAAACCTTGGGAATTACAACTTTTTGGTGCAAAAGTGACGTCATAATTTGACCAATAATCGTCGATTACCGTCAAAATATAACAATGACGGAGTTCAAATTTGCACCGGCACACTCGGGTTGGGTATCCTCAAGAAGTAATCACGCTAATTCGGCTTTTCGGGGTGGCTCGAAAATTAAAAAGTTTATTCCCCCGGTAGGGAAAAGGGAAGAGCGGCCATCTTGTTTTTCTAATAGTCAACTCTGGAAATCGCGTTTTGACGGTACAAATCGACCAAGTTGAGCATCCTGAACAGCTTTCGTGTGTGGAGTCATGCAAAATTCGCAAAACCTTGGGAATTACAACTTTTTGTTGCAAAAGTGACGTCATAATTTGACCAATAATCGTCGATTACCGTCAAAATATAACAATGACGGAGTTCAAATTTGCACCGGCACACTCGGGTGGGGTATCCTCAAGAAGTAATCACGCTAATTCGGCTTTTCGGGGTGGCTCGAAAATTAAAAAGTTTATTCCCCCGGTAGGGAAAAGGGAAGAGCGGCCATCTTGTTTTTCTAATAGTCAACTCTGGAAATCGCGTTTTGACGGTACAAATCGACCAAGTTGAGCATCCTGAACAGCTTTCGTGTGTGGAGTCATGCAAAATTCGCAAAACCTTGGGAATTACAACTTTTTGGTGCAAAAGTGACGTCATAATTTGACCAATAATCGTCGATTACCATCAAAATATAACAATGACGGAGTTCAAATTTGCACCGGCACACTCGGGTTGGGTATCCTCAAGAAGTAATCACGCTAATTCGGCTTTTCGGGGTGGCTCGAAAATTAAAAAGTTTATTCCCCCGGTAGGGAAAAGGGAAGAGCGGCCATCTTGTTTTTCTAATAGTCAACTCTGCTAATCGCGTTTTGACGGTACAAATCGACCAAGTTGAGCATCCTGAACAACTTTCCTGTGTGGAGTCATGCAAAATTCGCAAAACCTTGGGAATTACAACTTTTTGGTGCAAAAGTGACGTCATAATTTGACCAATAATCGTCGATTACCGTCAAAATATAACAATGACGGAGTTCAAATTTGCACCGGCACACTCGGGTGGGGTATCCTCAAGAAGTAATCACGCTAATTCGGCTTTTCGGGGTGGCTCGAAAATTAAAATTTTATTCCCCGGTTAGGGAAAAGGGAAGAGCGGCCATCTTGTTTTTCTAATAGTCAACTCTGGAAATCGCGTTTTGACGGTGCAAATCGACCAAGTTGAGCATCCTGAACAGCTTTCCTGTGTGGAGTCATGCAAAATTCGCAAAACCTTGGGAATTACAACTTTTTGGTTGCAAAAGTGACGTCATAATTTGACCAATAATCGTCGATTACCGCCAAAATATAACAGTGACGGAGATAAATTTGCACCGGCACACTCGGGTGGGGTAACCTCAAGAAGTAATCACGCTAATTCGGCTTTTCGGGGTGGCTCGAAAATTAAAAAGTTTATTCCCCCGGTAGGTAAAAGGGAAGAGCGGCCATCTTGTTTTTCTAATAGTCAACTCTGGAAATCGCGTTTTGACGGTACAAATCGACCAAGTTGAGCATCCTGAACAACTTTCCTGTGTGGAGTCATGCAAAATTCGCAAAACCTTGGGAATTACAACTTTTTGGTGCAAAGGGCCGTCATAATTTGACCAATAATCGTCGATTACCGCCAAAATATAACAGTGACGGAGATAAATTTGCACCGGCACACTCGGGTGGGGTATCCTCAAGAAGTAATCACGCTAATTCGGCTTTTCGGGGTGGCTCGAAAATTAAAAAGTTTATTCCCCCGGTAGGGAAAAGGGAAGAGCGGCCATCTTGTTTTTCTAATAGTCAACTCTGGAAATCGCGTTTTGACGGTACAAATCGACCAAGTTGAGCATCCTGAACAACTTTCCTGTGTGGAGTCATGCAAAATTCGCAAAACCTTGGGAATTACAACTTTTTGGTGCAAAAGTGACGTCATAATTTGACCAATAATCGTCGATTACCGTCAAAATATAACAATGACGGAGTTCAAATTTGCACCGGCACACTCGGGTGGGGTATCCTCAAGAAGTAATCACGCTAATTCGGCTTTTCGGGGTGGCTCGAAAATTAAAAAGTTTATTCCCCCGGTAGGGAAAAGGGAAGAGCGGCCATCTTGTTTTTCTAATAGTCAACTCTGGAAATCGCGTTTTGACGGTACAAATCGACCAAGTTGAGCATCCTGAACAGCTTTCGTGTGTGGAGTCATGCAAAATTCGCAAAACCTTGGGAATTACAACTTTTTGTTGCAAAAGTGACGTCATAATTTGACCAATAATCGTCGATTACCGTCAAAATATAACAATGACGGAGTTCAAATTTGCACCGGCACACTCGGGTGGGGTATCCTCAAGAAGTAATCACGCTAATTCGGCTTTTCGGGGTGGCTCGAAAATTAAAAAGTTTATTCCCCCGGTAGGGAAAAGGGAAGAGCGGCCATCTTGTTTTTCTAATAGTCAACTCTGGAAATCGCGTTTTGACGGTACAAATCGACCAAGTTGAGCATCCTGAACAGCTTTCGTGTGTGGAGTCATGCAAAATTCGCAAAACCTTGGGAATTACAACTTTTTGTTGCAAAAGTGACGTCATAATTTGACCAATAATCGTCGATTACCGCCAAAATATAACAGTGACGGAGATAAATTTGCACCGGCACACTCGGGTGGGGTATCCTCAAGAAGTAATCACGCTAATTCGGCTTTTCGGGGTGGCTCGAAAATTAAAAAGTTTATTCCCCCGGTAGGGAAAAGGGAAGAGCGGCCATCTTGTTTTTCTAATAGTCAACTCTGGAAATCGCGTTTTGACGGTACAAATCGACCAAGTTGAGCATCCTGAACAACTTTCCTGTGTGGAGTCATGCAAAATTCGCAAAACCTTGGGAATTACAACTTTTTGGTGCAAAAGTGACGTCATAATTTGACCAATAATCGTCGATTACCGTCAAAATATAACAATGACGGAGTTCAAATTTGCACCGGCACACTCGGGTGGGGTATCCTCAAGAAGTAATCACGCTAATTCGGCTTTTCGGGGTGGCTCGAAAATTAAAAAGTTTATTCCCCCGGTAGGGAAAAGGGAAGAGCGGCCATCTTGTTTTTCTAATAGTCAACTCTGGAAATCGCGTTTTGACGGTACAAATCGACCAAGTTGAGCATCCTGAACAGCTTTCGTGTGTGGAGTCATGCAAAATTCGCAAAACCTTGGGAATTACAACTTTTTGTTGCAAAAGTGACGTCATAATTTGACCAATAATCGTCGATTACCGTCAAAATATAACAATGACGGAGTTCAAATTTGCACCGGCACACTCGGGTGGGGTATCCTCAAGAAGTAATCACGCTAATTCGGCTTTTCGGGGTGGCTCGAAAATTAAAAAGTTTATTCCCCCGGTAGGGAAAAGGGAAGAGCGGCCATCTTGTTTTTCTAATAGTCAACTCTGGAAATCGCGTTTTGACGGTACAAATCGACCAAGTTGAGCATCCTGAACAGCTTTCGTGTGTGGAGTCATGCAAAATTCGCAAAACCTTGGGAATTACAACTTTTTGTTGCAAAAGTGACGTCATAATTTGACCAATAATCGTCGATTACCGTCAAAATATAACAATGACGGAGTTCAAATTTGCACCGGCACACTCGGGTGGGGTATCCTCAAGAAGTAATCACGCTAATTCGGCTTTTCGGGGTGGCTCGAAAATTAAAAAGTTTATTCCCCCGGTAGGGAAAAGGGAAGAGCGGCCATCTTGTTTTTCTAATAGTCAACTCTGGAAATCGCGTTTTGACGGTACAAATCGACCAAGTTGAGCATCCTGAACAACTTTCCTGTGTGGAGTCATGCAAAATTCGCAAAACCTTGGGAATTACAACTTTTTGGTGCAAAAGTGACGTCATAATTTGACCAATAATCGTCGATTACCATCAAAATATAACAATGACGGAGTTCAAATTTGCACCGGCACACTCGGGTTGGGTATCCTCAAGAAGTAATCACGCTAATTCGGCTTTTCGGGGTGGCTCGAAAATTAAAAAGTTTATTCCCCCGGTAGGGAAAAGGGAAGAGCGGCCATCTTGTTTTTCTAATAGTCAACTCTGCTAATCGCGTTTTGACGGTACAAATCGACCAAGTTGAGCATCCTGAACAACTTTCCTGTGTGGAGTCATGCAAAATTCGCAAAACCTTGGGAATTACAACTTTTTGGTGCAAAAGTGACGTCATAATTTGACCAATAATCGTCGATTACCGTCAAAATATAACAATGACGGAGTTCAAATTTGCACCGGCACACTCGGGTGGGGTATCCTCAAGAAGTAATCACGCTAATTCGGCTTTTCGGGGTGGCTCGAAAATTAAAAAGTTTATTCCCCCGGTAGGGAAAAGGGAAGAGCGGCCATCTTGTTTTTCTAATAGTCAACTCTGGAAATCGCGTTTTGACGGTACAAATCGACCAAGTTGAGCATCCTGAACAGCTTTCGTGTGTGGAGTCATGCAAAATTCGCAAAACCTTGGGAATTACAACTTTTTGTTGCAAAAGTGACGTCATAATTTGACCAATAATCGTCGATTACCGTCAAAATATAACAATGACGGAGTTCAAATTTGCACCGGCACACTCGGGTGGGGTATCCTCAAGAAGTAATCACGCTAATTCGGCTTTTCGGGGTGGCTCGAAAATTAAAAAGTTTATTCCCCCGGTAGGGAAAAGGGAAGAGCGGCCATCTTGTTTTTCTAATAGTCAACTCTGGAAATCGCGTTTTGACGGTACAAATCGACCAAGTTGAGCATCCTGAACAGCTTTCGTGTGTGGAGTCATGCAAAATTCGCAAAACCTTGGGAATTACAACTTTTTGTTGCAAAAGTGACGTCATAATTTGACCAATAATCGTCGATTACCGTCAAAATATAACAATGACGGAGTTCAAATTTGCACCGGCACACTCGGGTGGGGTATCCTCAAGAAGTAATCACGCTAATTCGGCTTTTCGGGGTGGCTCGAAAATTAAAAAGTTTATTCCCCCGGTAGGGAAAAGGGAAGAGCGGCCATCTTGTTTTTCTAATAGTCAACTCTGGAAATCGCGTTTTGACGGTACAAATCGACCAAGTTGAGCATCCTGAACAACTTTCCTGTGTGGAGTCATGCAAAATTCGCAAAACCTTGGGAATTACAACTTTTTGGTGCAAAAGTGACGTCATAATTTGACCAATAATCGTCGATTACCATCAAAATATAACAATGACGGAGTTCAAATTTGCACCGGCACACTCGGGTTGGGTATCCTCAAGAAGTAATCACGCTAATTCGGCTTTTCGGGGTGGCTCGAAAATTAAAAAGTTTATTCCCCCGGTAGGGAAAAGGGAAGAGCGGCCATCTTGTTTTTCTAATAGTCAACTCTGCTAATCGCGTTTTGACGGTACAAATCGACCAAGTTGAGCATCCTGAACAACTTTCCTGTGTGGAGTCATGCAAAATTCGCAAAACCTTGGGAATTACAACTTTTTGGTGCAAAAGTGACGTCATAATTTGACCAATAATCGTCGATTACCGTCAAAATATAACAATGACGGAGTTCAAATTTGCACCGGCACACTCGGGTGGGGTATCCTCAAGAAGTAATCACGCTAATTCGGCTTTTCGGGGTGGCTCGAAAATTAAAATTTTATTCCCCGGTTAGGGAAAAGGGAAGAGCGGCCATCTTGTTTTTCTAATAGTCAACTCTGGAAATCGCGTTTTGACGGTGCAAATCGACCAAGTTGAGCATCCTGAACAGCTTTCCTGTGTGGAGTCATGCAAAATTCGCAAAACCTTGGGAATTACAACTTTTTGGTTGCAAAAGTGACGTCATAATTTGACCAATAATCGTCGATTACCGCCAAAATATAACAGTGACGGAGATAAATTTGCACCGGCACACTCGGGTGGGGTAACCTCAAGAAGTAATCACGCTAATTCGGTTTTTCGGGGTGGCTCGAAAATTAAAAAGTTTATTCCCCCGGTAGGGAAAAGGGAAGAGCGGCCATCTTGTTTTTCTAATAGTCAACTCTGGAAATCGCGTTTTGACGGTACAAATCGACCAAGTTGAGCATCCTGAACAACTTTCCTGTGTGGAGTCATGCAAAATTCGCAAAACCTTGGGAATTACAACTTTTTGTTGCAAAAGTGACGTCATAATTTGACCAATAATCGTCGATTACCGCCAAAATATAACAGTGACGGAGTTCAAGTTTGCACCGGCACACTCGGGTGGGGTATCCTCAAGAAGTAATCACGCTAATTCGGCTTTTCGGGGTGGCTCGAAAATTAAAAAGTTTTTTCCCCGGTAGGGAAAAGGGAAGAGCGGCCATCTTGTTTTTCTAATAGTCAACTCTGGAAATCGCGTTTTGACGGTACAAATCGACCAAGTTGAGCATCCTGAACAACTTTCCTGTGTGGAGTCATGCAAAATTCGCAAAACCTTGGGAATTACAACTTTTTGGTTGCAAAAGTGACGTCATAATTTGACCAATAATCGTCGATTACCGCCCACGGCTGTTTCACTCCCGTTGCATGTGCGTAAACAAAGTAGGCTAAATGTATTTGTTCGTTTTTGCATACCTCCAATGACGAGCTGGTGGTTAAGAAACAAAATGGCGTCGCTTCCGTTCGTAAACGACGCGGTGGCCATACAAAACAATCCTAATTTAAAGCGGTAAACAAACCAATATGTCCTTTCTATAATTGTTTATGTTTGGTAAAGTTAATATTCTTTGAATAAATATAACAAAAGCCGACTATTTTGCGGCGGAAATTATAAAAAACAATTTTTTTGTGGTTGCCTGCCATTGTTTTAAAGTTTTTCTTTAGTTTTAATTTTCGTTAGAAATTGCACTATAAAAGTGAAACGCCGGTGGTCTGGTAACCAACACTATTATTATTATCTTAACTGTCTTGTATTTTATTCAAACACAGTAAAATTGGTTGTGGGACATTGCACAAATTTTCAGAATCAGAGAAAACAAAAACGATTATTTCCTAGTCCGTCATTGTTTTTACCTAATTTCAGACACAAAGTTTTGTTTATTTCACGCTGGTACGCATGTAAACGCGTAGTATCACCGCTCACAAGGCTGTACCGGGTACCAACCCGTGAGCATTTATCCTGCGCGTACGTGTACTACTGCTATATCCAGGGCAGTGTACAAACAACGAGTGTGCGAGTTCGTAAAACTTTAACGGATTTAAATTGTAGTTTTCTCCAAAACTAAAGCTCCATTTATTCGCAAACTTCACCAAGTACTAGAAAAATGTACTTTCAATAGCTTCCATTTACTCATGTATTTATATTTTTGTAAATTTAATTTATAATATTTTTTAAAGATGGGACATTAACTCTCGCTGAATGCTAAACCTTCGCCGCTGTTCGCGTTTTTGCAATATTGTACTGGGTCAGTACGACATGTACATGTCCTTTCTCTATGGTGCAAGGGTTGTTAAATTAATTCGTAGTCAATAAATTATGAAAATACACGATTAAAGCTGCTGATCACATACTTAATTAGTTAATCCTCCAAAAACGAAAAAAATAACCTACTTCAAGACATGTTTGGGGGTAACCAATTACACACAAAAAATGATGTGGCTCCACACACATTTTATACAGCAATGAGGTAATATATTGGAGGTAGTGGCTGCACAGTACACATTTCAGGAATTTGAACATCATTATTATACCAAATCCCCCCCCCAAAAAAAAACCTCATATTCTGAATTAAAACAAATACCCTTCAGCACCAGGGGCCAAATGTCATGGCTCTGCTTACCGTTAGCACGGAAGCTTGTGCCTAAAGTACTCTGACATTAATAGGCCTTCGGCAGTTAGCAGAGCCATGACAATGGGGCTTACGAAAACATGTATTTACGCCCTTGCCTGTGCGCTTGTTTACTCCATAAGGTTATCTACGATTTAGCTTCAAATAATGATCAGCGCAGATTTTTGGTGCATATCAAAGAATGGTAAAGGCAAACGCTAATTTGGCAATTAAGAACCATGTACTTGAGCATAGAACTACCCACTAGCTGTGTAAAGCCCGGTTCATACTTCATGCGAATGCGAAGCGAATGTTGACGTCACAAATTCACAACGAATAATTCGCAGCAGTTAAACTCTGCTCTACTCACTTGCGAATATCGCTGCGGAAGGAGGGTCGTGACGTCAAATTCACGTCAAATGACGTCAAATACGCTTCGCATTCGCAGGAAGTATGAACCAGGCGTAAAATACAAATTGCGCAAGTAAAAATTCCCTGCCACCCTGATGGGACGGACCCCTCCGGAGGTAGATGTCTCCAATACATGGATTTGGATCAAATTGACATGCGACAAGTCTATCTAATAGCCATCTACACTGGAGACCAAGTAAGTTAACTGGACTCGAGGTTAGAAAAAAACGATTTAATTTAATATCCAATCCATTTTCAAAAACTTGATTTATTTTTCACGTTTAATTTTTAACAAAGTATAAATAAATCACACAATTTGAATGAAACTGCTTCATCTCATTACGCTGAACATTTTTTTTTAAACACAAAAGTAACTGTAATCTTAATTGTCACACTAGCTGCAGGAGCATTCAAATTTATTGTGAATAATTGGTGTGCGCTTTGATTGGCATTCCACAATAGTGACATGACGTTCGTTCAAGATAAAGGCTGGCTTTCAGACAAATATTCCGCCACTACAAAATTACGCGTCATGTGATGTGCCTAACTGCACTGGTAGTAAAATTATTACTTGTGAGTAAATAGCTTGGACAGGTACGCAAAACAAATCGGCACGTCTTATGATATAGACACAGGGCTTTACTATTACTTACTTCCTTAAATCAATAACTAATCTTTATCAATAACTAATTTTTTTTTGGTACATCAGCCAGCTTATGATGGAAAGACCGACTTCGCCGTGCAATCAGAAGATGGTACACCCAAGGTATCTCAGCCAATGACAGCAGACATGGCTCTAGCAATGATCAGAGAATGCCTCCTAGAGCAGGATTGCCTCGGTAAACTGCAACGGTATCTGTAAATTGAAACAATCAAAATTATCAATGATGGACTACACTGATGACATATATTATAGAAGGATAGATACAAATGTACATTGTAAATAGATAGATAAAAATTTGGATAAAATAAAATGGCCTCGACAGTGAGTGAAATGTATGGGTGGCGAAAAATTCACTTATATCAACAGTCTATTTGGCAGGTACCTTTATCGCTCTGTAAATCTCTCTGACTGGTGATACAAATTGCAGGAGCTGTGCCGACTGCCGAGTATAAATTGAGACCTGAAGCTCACTGTCATAATGAGACGTCATCCAACAGATCATCTACCGGAGGTCTGCATAAACATGGGGAAATTAACAAGCAATAAATAACGTAGCAAATTTTGTACTTTTCTTCGAAAAAACATTTTATTTGATGCAACATGCATAATAAAAGCAATACAAAAAAATATACACACAACCTAGATTTGCCATCATTAAAACAAAGTGCAGGTCTGCTGCCGCAGTGTTCCTTCAAATGTAATTTAAGTCAGCTGAGAAGACTGAGACGACTGACATGAGGTGACCGGTTTACCAGGGACACTGTACTCGTAGAACCATGTATGAGGTTTGTACCGCTATCGTCTCCCTCCATGAGAGACGATAGCGGAACCAACCTCAAAGTTCTAAGTAGGAGTAAGGGATCGACACAGTACCTCTCCATCAACTCACCGTAAACGGTTTGAAGCACGCACACACTCTGCGTGACCTTTGGCTTTGGCTTGATAATTGTTGACTCATTCTTGTACCGCATCCTCGATGTGTGCACACTGCATCTAACGATGATAATGACACATATTTTGTAACAGACATTCGATAAATCTTTAAAAATGTTGTCCTTGGTAATTGGTATTGTCATCAAAGATTCAGAAAGCTTTTATTGCAAACTGATTTTATGAAATTATGTCATAATTATTTGAAAACAAATATCCAAAATTATATGTAAATAAAGGAAGGGGTGCTTGATCCCTGATATGAACTGTATAAGTAAATAATCAATGAATTATGTGTAAATAATGATGTGTTTTTTAATTGTGGATCTGGTTTGATCATGAGCAATGAGATAAAAAAATAAAGCATGAAACAGCCGTACATACAACTTTTAACGTATACATTCGTGTATGTTCTTTTTCAACCGACGACTGTTTTTCTACAAAAACGTTCTTTGAAAGTGAAACAATGAGGACATATTTTCCACTAAAATATACATAATTTCCAGTAATTGTGATTTAATCTCACAACACAACTTACCCAATAATCCAGTGATGTCTCGATAATTGGTTGATAACGATGGATGTAGGCAGGGAATGACTTCAAACGAAGGCATCGCGACGACGAAAAGCCACACGTAAACACATGCACAAACACACGTGTGACGTTAAAAACAAGCCACAAAAGACTTTCAGCCATGGTAAAATGGTGATTTTAAAATCACATTTTTTCGAATACTACCAATGTCCCACAAATGATTACATTCCCAGTGATTACATAATTGTTCAATAGTAAACTGTTAATCATCGTCACCCATGAACCACCGGATCTTTTAAAATATAAACGATTTTCGAATAGTGGCAAAAAAAAGTCAAAAATTTGCGTAGAATCCTTCCGCGTTGTGAATGCACCTGGTAATCTCGTTTATCCATTAATTTTCAAGCCCTTGGGGCTTGAGGACCAGTTATTTGTCTGTTTTAAATAATAAAAAAACTATATATGAATATTCATTGCTTCTTGAGGTCTTTAACCAATCAAAAACCAATCTTATTCATAGCCTCCCACTACGTCAACAATTGTATGTCTGCATACCACGCCCATTCCGTTCGCGAATTTGATGCAGTGACGTCATTTCTTCACTAACCACTAGTGGTCAACAGAGGGCGCACTTTATTTGGCAGTGAAACAGCCGTGCGCCAAAATATAACAGTGACGGAGATAAATTTGCACCGGCACACTCGGGTGGGGTAACCTCAAGAAGTAATCACGCTAATTCGGTTTTTCGGGGTGGCTCGAAAATTAAAAAGTTTATTCCCCCGGTAGGGAAAAGGGAAGAGCGGCCATCTTGTTTTTCTAATAGTCAACTCTGGAAATCGCGTTTTGACGGTACAAATCGACCAAGTTGAGCATCCTGAACAACTTTCCTGTGTGGAGTCATGCAAAATTCGCAAAACCTTGGGAATTACAACTTTTTGTTGCAAAAGTGACGTCATAATTTGACCAATAATCGTCGATTACCGCCAAAATATAACAGTGACGGAGATAAATTTGCACCGGCACACTCGGGTGGGGTATCCTCAAGAAGTAATCACGCTAATTCGGCTTTTCGGGGTGGCTCGAAAATTAAAAAGTTTATTCCCCCGGTAGGTAAAAGGGAAGAGCGGCCATCTTGTTTTTCTAATAGTCAACTCTGGAAATCGCGTTTTGACGGTACAAATCGACCAAGTTGAGCATCCTGAACAACTTTCCTGTGTGGAGTCATGCAAAATTCGCAAAACCTTGGGAATTACAACTTTTTGGTGCAAAGGGCCGTCATAATTTGACCAATAATCGTCGATTACCGCCAAAATATAACAGTGACGGAGATAAATTTGCACCGGCACACTCGGGTGGGGTATCCTCAAGAAGTAATCACGCTAATTCGGCTTTTCGGGGTGGCTCGAAAATTAAAAAGTTTATTCCCCCGGTAGGGAAAAGGGAAGAGCGGCCATCTTGTTTTTCTAATAGTCAACTCTGGAAATCGCGTTTTGACGGTACAAATCGACCAAGTTGAGCATCCTGAACAACTTTCCTGTGTGGAGTCATGCAAAATTCGCAAAACCTTGGGAATTACAACTTTTTGGTGCAAAAGTGACGTCATAATTTGACCAATAATCGTCGATTACCGTCAAAATATAACAATGACGGAGTTCAAATTTGCACCGGCACACTCGGGTGGGGTATCCTCAAGAAGTAATCACGCTAATTCGGCTTTTCGGGGTGGCTCGAAAATTAAAAAGTTTATTCCCCCGGTAGGGAAAAGGGAAGAGCGGCCATCTTGTTTTTCTAATAGTCAACTCTGGAAATCGCGTTTTGACGGTACAAATCGACCAAGTTGAGCATCCTGAACAGCTTTCGTGTGTGGAATCATGCAAAATTCGCAAAACCTTGGGAATTACAACTTTTTGTTGCAAAAGTGACGTCATAATTTGACCAATAATCGTCGATTACCGTCAAAATATAACAATGACGGAGTTCAAATTTGCACCGGCACACTCGGGTGGGGTATCCTCAAGAAGTAATCACGCTAATTCGGCTTTTCGGGGTGGCTCGAAAATTAAAAAGTTTATTCCCCCGGTAGGGAAAAGGGAAGAGCGGCCATCTTGTTTTTCTAATAGTCAACTCTGGAAATCGCGTTTTGACGGTACAAATCGACCAAGTTGAGCATCCTGAACAGCTTTCGTGTGTGGAGTCATGCAAAATTCGCAAAACCTTGGGAATTACAACTTTTTGTTGCAAAAGTGACGTCATAATTTGACCAATAATCGTCGATTACCGCCAAAATATAACAGTGACGGAGATAAATTTGCACCGGCACACTCGGGTGGGGTATCCTCAAGAAGTAATCACGCTAATTCGGCTTTTCGGGGTGGCTCGAAAATTAAAAAGTTTATTCCCCCGGTAGGGAAAAGGGAAGAGCGGCCATCTTGTTTTTCTAATAGTCAACTCTGGAAATCGCGTTTTGACGGTACAAATCGACCAAGTTGAGCATCCTGAACAACTTTCCTGTGTGGAGTCATGCAAAATTCGCAAAACCTTGGGAATTACAACTTTTTGGTGCAAAAGTGACGTCATAATTTGACCAATAATCGTCGATTACCATCAAAATATAACAATGACGGAGTTCAAATTTGCACCGACACACTCGGGTTGGGTATCCTCAAGAAGTAATCACGCTAATTCGGCTTTTCGGGGTGGCTCGAAAATTAAAAAGTTTATTCCCCCGGTAGGGAAAAGGGAAGAGCGGCCATCTTGTTTTTCTAATAGTCAACTCTGCTAATCGCGTTTTGACGGTACAAATCGACCAAGTTGAGCATCCTGAACAACTTTCCTGTGTGGAGTCATGCAAAATTCGCAAAACCTTGGGAATTACAACTTTTTGGTGCAAAAGTGACGTCATAATTTGACCAATAATCGTCGATTACCGTCAAAATATAACAATGACGGAGTTCAAATTTGCACCGGCACACTCGGGTGGGGTATCCTCAAGAAGTAATCACGCTAATTCGGCTTTTCGGGGTGGCTCGAAAATTAAAATTTTATTCCCCGGTTAGGGAAAAGGGAAGAGCGGCCATCTTGTTTTTCTAATAGTCAACTCTGGAAATCGCGTTTTGACGGTGCAAATCGACCAAGTTGAGCATCCTGAACAGCTTTCCTGTGTGGAGTCATGCAAAATTCGCAAAACCTTGGGAATTACAACTTTTTGGTTGCAAAAGTGACGTCATAATTTGACCAATAATCGTCGATTACCGCCAAAATATAACAGTGACGGAGATAAATTTGCACCGGCACACTCGGGTGGGGTAACCTCAAGAAGTAATCACGCTAATTCGGTTTTTCGGGGTGGCTCGAAAATTAAAAAGTTTATTCCCCCGGTAGGGAAAAGGGAAGAGCGGCCATCTTGTTTTTCTAATAGTCAACTCTGGAAATCGCGTTTTGACGGTACAAATCGACCAAGTTGAGCATCCTGAACAACTTTCCTGTGTGGAGTCATGCAAAATTCGCAAAACCTTGGGAATTACAACTTTTTGTTGCAAAAGTGACGTCATAATTTGACCAATAATCGTCGATTACCGCCAAAATATAACAGTGACGGAGTTCAAGTTTGCACCGGCACACTCGGGTGGGGTATCCTCAAGAAGTAATCACGCTAATTCGGCTTTTCGGGGTGGCTCGAAAATTAAAAAGTTTTTTCCCCGGTAGGGAAAAGGGAAGAGCGGCCATCTTGTTTTTCTAATAGTCAACTCTGGAAATCGCGTTTTGACGGTACAAATCGACCAAGTTGAGCATCCTGAACAACTTTCCTGTGTGGAGTCATGCAAAATTCGCAAAACCTTGGGAATTACAACTTTTTGTTGCAAAAGTGACGTCATAATTTGACCAAAAATTGTCGATTACCGCCAAAATATAACAGTGACGGAGTTCAAATTTGCACCGGCACACTCGGGTGGGTTATCCTCAAGAAGTAATCACGCTAATTCGGCTTTTCGGGGTGGCTCGAAAATTAAAAAGTTTATTCCCCCGGTAGGGAAAAGGGAAGAGCGGCCATCTTGTTTTTCTAATAGTCAACTCTGGAAATCGCGTTTTGACGGTACAAATCGACCAAGTTGAGCATCCTGAACAACTTTCCTGTGTGGAGTCATGCAAAATTCGCAAAACCTTGGGAATTACAACTTTTTGGTGCAAAAGTGACGTCATAATTTGACCAATAATCGTCGATTACCATCAAAATATAACAATGACGGAGTTCAAATTTGCACCGGCACACTCGGGTTGGGTATCCTCAAGAAGTAATCACGCTAGTTCGGCTTTTCGGGGTGGCTCGAAAATTAAAAAGTTTATTCCCCCGGTAGGGAAAAGGGAAGAGCGGCCATCTTGTTTTTCTAATAGTCAACTCTGCTAATCGCGTTTTGACGGTACAAATCGACCAAGTTGAGCATCCTGAACAACTTTCCTGTGTGGAGTCATGCAAAATTTGCAAAACCTTGGGAATTACAACTTTTTGGTGCAAAAGTGACGTCATAATTTGACCAATAATCGTCGATTACCGTCAAAATATAACAATGACGGAGTTCAAATTTGCACCGGCACACTCGGGTGGGGTATCCTCAAGAAGTAATCACGCTAATTCGGCTTTTCGGGGTGGCTCGAAAATTAAAATTTTATTCCCCGGTTAGGGAAAAGGGAAGAGCGGCCATCTTGTTTTTCTAATAGTCAACTCTGGAAATCGCGTTTTGACGGGGCAAATCGACCAAGTTGAGCATCCTGAACAGCTTTCCTGTGTGGAGTCATGCAAAATTCGCAAAACCTTGGGAATTACAACTTTTTGGTTGCAAAAGTGACGTCATAATTTGACCAATAATCGTCGATTACCGCCAAAATATAACAGTGACGGAGATAAATTTGCACCGGCACACTCGGGTGGGGTAACCTCAAGAAGTAATCACGCTAATTCGGTTTTTCGGGGTGGCTCGAAAATTAAAAAGTTTATTCCCCCGGTAGGGAAAAGGGAAGAGCGGCCATCTTGTTTTTCTAATAGTCAACTCTGGAAATCGCGTTTTGACGGTACAAATCGACCAAGTTGAGCATCCTGAACAACTTTCCTGTGTGGAGTCATGCAAAATTCGCAAAACCTTGGGAATTACAACTTTTTGTTGCAAAAGTGACGTCATAATTTGACCAATAATCGTCGATTACCGCCAAAATATAACAGTGACGGAGATAAATTTGCACCGGCACACTCGGGTGGGGTATCCTCAAGAAGTAATCACGCTAATTCGGCTTTTCGGGGTGGCTCGAAAATTAAAAAGTTTATTCCCCCGGTAGGGAAAAGGGAAGAGCGGCCATCTTGTTTTTCTAATAGTCAACTCTGGAAATCGCGTTTTGACGGTACAAATCGACCAAGTTGAGCATCCTGAACAACTTTCCTGTGTGGAGTCATGCAAAATTCGCAAAACCTTGGGAATTACAACTTTTTGGTGCAAAGGGCCGTCATAATTTGACCAATAATCGTCGATTACCATCAAAATATAACAATGACGGAGTTCAAATTTGCACCGGCACACTCGGGTGGGGGTATCCTCAAGAAGTAATCACGCTTATTCGGCTTTTCGGGGTGGCTCGAAAATTAAAAAGTTTATTCCCCCGGTAGGGAAAAGGGAAGAGCGGCCATCTTGTTTTTCTAATAGTCAACTCTGGAAATCGCGTTTTGACGGTACAAATCGACCAAGTTGAGCATCCTGAACAGCTTTCCTGTGTAGAGTCATGCAAAATTCGCAAAACCTTGGGAATTACAACTTTTTGGTGCAAAAGTGACGTCATAATTTGACCAATAATCGTCGATTACCGCCAAAATATAACAGTGACGGAGTTCAAGTTTGCACCGGCACACTCGGGTGGGGTATCCTCAAGAAGTAATCACGCTAATTCGGCTTTTCGGGGTGGCTCGAAAATTAAAAAGTTTTTTCCCCGGTAGGGAAAAGGGAAGAGCGGCCATCTTGTTTTTCTAATAGTCAACTCTGGAAATCGCGTTTTGACGGTACAAATCGACCAAGTTGAGCATCCTGAACAACTTTCCTGTGTGGAGTCATGCAAAATTCGCAAAACCTTGGGAATAACAACTTTTTGTTGCAAAAGTGACGTCATAATTTGACCAAAAATTGTCGATTACCGCCAAAATATAACAGTGACAGAGTTCAAATTTGCACCGGCACACTCGGGTGGGTTATCCTCAAGAAGTAATCACGCTAATTCGGCTTTTCGGGGTGGCTCGAAAATTAAAAAGTTTATTCCCCCGGTAGGGAAAAGGGAAGAGCGGCCATCTTGTTTTTCTAATAGTCAACTCTGGAAATCGCGTTTTGACGGTACAAATCGACCAAGTTGAGCATCCTGAACAACTTTCCTGTGTGGAGTCATGCAAAATTCGCAAAACCTTGGGAATTACAACTTTTTGGTGCAAAAGTGACGTCATATTTGACAAAAAAAATCGTCGATTACCGTCAAAATATAACAGTGACGGAGTTCAAATTTGCACCGGCACACTCGGGTGGGGTATCCGCAAGAAGTAATCACGCTAATTCGGCTTTTCGGGGTGGCTCGAAAATTAAAAAGTTTATTCCCCCGGTAGGGAAAAGGGAAGAGCGGCCATCTTGTTTTTCTAATAGTCAACTCTGGAAATCGCGTTTTGACGGTGCAAATCGACCAAGTTGAGCATTCTGAACAACTTTCCTGTGTGGAGTCTTGCAAAATTCGCAAAACCTTGGGAATTACAACTTTTTGTTGCAAAAGTGACGTCATAATTTGACCAAAAATCGTCGATTACCGCCAAAATATAACAGTGACGGAGTTCAAATTTGCACCGGCACACTCGGGTGGGGTATCTTCAAGAAGTAATCACGCTAATTCGGCTTTTCGGGGTGGCTCGAAAATTAAAAAGTTTATTCCCCCGGTAGGGAAAAGGGAAGAGCGGCCATCTTGTTTTTCTAATAGTCAACTCTGGAAATCGCGTTTTGACGGTGCAAATCGACCAAGTTGAGCATTCTGAACAACTTTCCTGTGTGGAGTCTTGCAAAATTCGCAAAACCTTGGGAATTACAACTTTTTGTTGCAAAAGTGACCTCATAATTTGACCAAAAATCGTCGATTACCGCCAAAATATAACAGTGACGGAGTTCAAATTTGCACCGGCACACTCGGGTGGGGTATCTTCAAGAAGTAATCACGCTAATTCGGCTTTTCGGGGTGGCTCGAAAATAAAAAAGTTTATTCCCCCGGTAGGGAAAAGGGAAGAGCGGCCATCTTGTTTTTCTAATAGTCAACTCTGGAAATCGCGTTTTGACGGTACAAATCGACCAAGTTGAGCATCCTGAACAACTTTCCTGTGTGGAGTCGTGCAAAATTCGCAAAACCTTGGGAATTACAACTTTTTGGTGCAAAAGTGACGTCATAATTTGACCAATAATCGTCGATTACCGCCAAAATATAACAATGACGGAGTTCAAATTTGCACCGGCACACTCGGGTGGAGTATCCGCAAGAAATAATCACGCTAATTCGGCTTTTCGGGGTTGCTCGAAAATTAAAATTTTATTCCCCGGTTAGGGAAAAGGGAAGAGCGGCCATCTTGTTTTTCTAATAGTCAACTCTGGAAATCGCGTTTTGACGGTGCAAATCGACCAAGTTGAGCATTCTGAACAACTTTCCTGTGTGGAGTCTTGCAAAATTCGCAAAACCTTGGGAATTACAACTTTTTATTGCAAAAGTGACGTCATAATTTGACCAAAAATCGTCGATTACCGCCAAAATATATGAGTGACGGAGTTCAATTTTGCACCGGCACACTCGGGTGGGGTATCTTCAAGAAGTAATCACTCTAATTCGGGTTTTCGGGGTTGCTCGAAAATTAAAATTTTATTCCCCGGTTAGGGAAAAGGGAAGAGCGGCCATCTTGTTTTTCTAATAGTCAACTGTGGAAATCGCGTTTTGACGGTGCAAATCGACCAAGTTGAGCATTCTTAACAACTTTCCTGTGTGGAGTCATGCAAAATTCGCAACACCTTGGGAATTACAATTTTTTGTTGCAAAAGTGACGTCATATTTGACAAAAAAATCGTCGATTACCGCCAAAAAATAACAGTGACGGAGTTCAAATTTGCACCGGCACACTCGGGTGGGGTATCCTCAAGAAGTAATCACGCTAATTCGGCTTTTCGGGGTTGTTCGAAAATTAAAAAGTTTATTCCCCCGGTAGGGAAAAGGGAAGAGCGGCCATCTTGTTTTTCTAATAGTCAAATCTGGAAATCGCGTTTTGACGGTGCAAATCGACCAAGTTGAGCATTCTGAACAACTTTTACTGTGTGGAGTCATGCAAAATTCGCAAAACCTTGGGAGTTACAACTTTTTGTTGCAAAAGTGACGTCATAATTTGACCAAAAATCGTCGATTACCGCCAAAATATAACAGTGACGGAGTTCAAATTTGCACCGGCACACTCGGGTGGGGTATCTTCAAGAAGTAATCACGCTAATTCGGCTTTTCGGGGTGGCTCGAAAATTAAAAAGTTTATTCCCCCGGTTAGGGAAAAGGGAAGAGCGGCCATCTTGTTTTTCTAATAGTCAACTGTGGAAATCGCGTTTTGACGGTGCAAATCGACCAAGTTGAGCATTCAGAACAACTTTCCTGTGTGGAGTCATGCAAAATTCGCAAAACCTTGGGAATTACAATTTTTTGTTGCAAAAGTGACGTCATATTTGACAAAAAAATCGTCGATTACCGCCAAAAAATAACAGTGACGGAGTTCAAATTTGCACCGGCACACTCGGGTGGGGTATCCTCAAGAAGTAATCACGCTAATTCGGCTTTTCGGGGTTGTTCGAAAATTAAAAAGTTTATTCCCCCGGTAGGGAAAAGGGAAGAGCGGCCATCTTGTTTTTCTAATAGTCAACTCTGGAAATCGCGTTTTGACGGTGCAAATCGACCAAGTTGAGCATTCTGAACAACTTTTACTGTGTGGAGTCATGCAAAATTCGCAAAACCTTGGGAGTTACAACTTTTTGTTGCAAAAGTGACGTCATAATTTGACCAAAAATCGTCGATTACCGCCAAAATATAACAGTGACGGAGTTCAAATTTGCACCGGCACACTCGGGTGGGGTATCCTCAAGAAGTAATCACGCTAATTCGGCTTTTCGGGGTGGCTCGAAAATTAAAAAGTTTATTCCCCCGGTAGGGAAAAGGGAAGAGCGGCCATCTTGTTTTTCTAACAGTCAACTCTGGAAATCGCGTTTTGACGGTACAAATCGACCAAGTTGAGCATCCTGAACAACTTTCCTGTGTGGAGTCATGCAAAATTCGCAAAACCTTGGGAATAACAACTTTTTGTTGCAAAAGTGACGTCATAATTTGACCGATAATCGTCGATTACCGCCAAAATATAACAGTGACGGAGTTCAAATTTGCACCGGCACACTTGGGTGGAGTATCCGCAAGAAGTAATCACGCTAATTCGGCTTTTCGGGGTTGCTCGAAAATTAAAATTTTATTCCCCGGTTAGGGAAAAGGGAAGAGCGGCCATCTTGTTTTTCTAATAGTCAACTCTGGAAATCGCGTTTTGACGGTGCAAATCGACCAAGTTGAGCATTCTGAACAACTTTCCTGTGTGGAGTCTTGCAAAATTCGCAAAACCTTGGGAATTACAACTTTTTATTGCAAAAGTGACGTCATAATTTGACCAAAAATCGTCGATTACCGCCAAAATATAACAGTGACGGAGTTCAATTTTGCACCAGCACTCGGGTGGGGTATCTTCAAGAAGTAATCACGCTAATTCGGCTTTTCGGGGTGGCTCGAAAATTAAAAAGTTTATTCCCCCGGTAGGGAAAAGGGAAGAGCGGCCATCTTGTTTTTCTAATAGTCAACTCTGGAAATCGCGTTTTGACGGTACAAATCGACCAAGTTGAGCTTCCTGAACAACTTTGCTGTGTGGAGTCATGCAAAATTCGCAAAACCTTGGGAATTACAACTTTTTGGTGCAAAAGTGACGTCAAAATTTGACCAATAATCGTCGAATACCGCCAAAATATAACAATGACGGAGTTCAAATTTGCACCGGCACACTCGGGTGGAGTATCCGCAAGAAGTAATCACGCTAATTCGGCTTTTCGGGGTGGCTCGAAAATTAAAAAGTTTATTCCCCCGGTAGGGAAAAGGGAAGAGCGGCCATCTTGTTTTTCTAATAGTCAACTCTGGAAATCGCGTTTTGACGGTACAAATCGACCAAGTTGAGCATCCTGAACAACTTTCCTGTGTGGAGTCTTGCAAAATTCGCAAAACCTTGGGAATTACAACTTTTTATTGCAAAAGTGACGTCATAATTTGACCAATAATCGTCGATTACCGCCAAAATATAACAATGACGGAGTTCAAATTTGCACCGGCACACTCGGGTGGAGTATCCGCAAGAAGTAATCACGCTAATTCGGCTTTTCGGGGTTGCTCGAAAATTAAAATTTTATTCCCCGGTTAGGGAAAAGGGAAGAGCGGCCATCTTGTTTTTCTAATAGTCAACTCTGGAAATCGCGTTTTGACGGTGCAAATCGACCAAGTTGAGCATCCTGAACTGCTTTCCTGTGTGGAGTCATGCAAAATTCGCAAAACCTTGGGAATTACAACTTTTTGTTGCAAAAGTGACGTCATAATTTGACCAAAAATCGTCGATTACCGCCAAAATATAACAGTGACGGAGTTCAAATTTGCACCGGCACACTCGGGTGGGGTATCCTCAAGAAGTAATCACGCTAATTCGGCTTTTCGGGGTGGCTCGAAAATTAAAAAGTTTATTCCCCCGGTAGGGAAAAGGGAAGAGCGGCCATCTTGTTTTTCTAACAGTCAACTCTGGAAATCGCGTTTTGACGGTACAAATCGACCAAGTTGAGCATCCTGAACAACTTTCCTGTGTGGAGTCATGCAAAATTCGCAAAACCTTGGGAATAACAACTTTTTGTTGCAAAAGTGACGTCATAATTTGACCGATAATCGTCGATTACCGCCAAAATATAACAGTGACGGAGTTCAAATTTGCACCGGCACACTCGGGTGGAGTATCCGCAAGAAGTAATCACGCTAATTCGGCTTTTCGGGGTTGCTCGAAAATTAAAATTTTATTCCCCGGTTAGGGAAAAGGGAAGAGCGGCCATCTTGTTTTTCTAATAGTCAACTCTGGAAATCGCGTTTTGACGGTGCAAATCGACCAAGTTGAGCATTCTGAACAACTTTCCTGTGTGGAGTCTTGCAAAATTCGCAAAACCTTGGGAATTACAACTTTTTATTGCAAAAGTGACGTCATAATTTGACCAAAAATCGTCGATTACCGCCAAAATATAACAGTGACGGAGTTCAATTTTGCACCAGCACTCGGGTGGGGTATCTTCAAGAAGTAATCACGCTAATTCGGCTTTTCGGGGTGGCTCGAAAATTAAAAAGTTTATTCCCCCGGTAGGGAAAAGGGAAGAGCGGCCATCTTGTTTTTCTAATAGTCAACTCTGGAAATCGCGTTTTGACGGTACAAATCGACCAAGTTGAGCTTCCTGAACAACTTTCCTGTGTGGAGTCATGCAAAATTCGCAAAACCTTGGGAATTACAACTTTTTGGTGCAAAAGTGACGTCAAAATTTGACCAATAATCGTCGATTACCGCCAAAATATAACAATGACGGAGTTCAAATTTGCACCGGCACACTCGGGTGGAGTATCCGCAAGAAGTAATCACGCTAATTCGGCTTTTCGGGGTGGCTCGAAAATTAAAAAGTTTATTCCCCCGGTAGGGAAAAGGGAAGAGCGGCCATCTTGTTTTTCTAATAGTCAACTCTGGAAATCGCGTTTTGACGGTACAAATCGACCAAGTTGAGCATCCTGAACAACTTTCCTGTGTGGAGTCGTGCAAAATTCGCAAAACCTTGGGAATTACAACTTTTTGGTGCAAAAGTGACGTCATAATTTGACCAATAATCGTCGATTACCGCCAAAATATAACAATGACGGAGTTCAAATTTGCACCGGCACACTCGGGTGGAGTATCCGCACGAAATAATCACGCTAATTCGGCTTTTCGGGGTTGCTCGAAAATTAAAATTTTATTCCCCGGTTAGGGAAAAGGGAAGAGCGGCCATCTTGTTTTTCTAATAGTCAACTCTGGAAATCGCGTTTTGACGGTGCAAATCGACCAAGTTGAGCATTCTGAACAACTTTCCTGTGTGGAGTCTTGCAAAATTCGCAAAACCTTGGGAATTACAACTTTTTATTGCAAAAGTGACGTCATAATTTGACCAAAAATCGTCGATTACCGCCAAAATATATGAGTGACGGAGTTCAATTTTGCACCGGCACACTCGGGTGGGGTATCTTCAAGAAGTAATCACGCTAATTCGGCTTTTCGGGGTGGCTCGAAAATTAAAATTTTATTCCCCGGTTAGGGAAAAGGGAAGAGCGGCCATCTTGTTTTTCTAATAGTCAACTGTGGAAATCGCGTTTTGACGGTGCAAATCGACCAAGTTGAGCATTCTTAACAACTTTCCTGTGTGGAGTCATGCAAAATTCGCAAAACCTTGGGAATTACAATTTTTTGTTGCAAAAGTGACGTCATAATTTGACCAATAATCGTCGATTACCGCCAAAATATAACAGTGACGGAGTTCAAATTTGCACCGGCACACTCGGGTGGGGTATCTTCAAGAAGTAATCACGCTAATTCGGCTTATCGGGGTGGCTCCAAAATTAAAAAGTTTATTCCCCCGGTAGGGAAAAGGGAAGAGCGAACATCTTGGTTTTTCTAATAGTCAACTCTGGAAATCGCGTTTTGACGGTACAAATCGACCAAGTTGAGCATCCTGAACAGCTTTCCTGTGTGGAGTCATGCAAAATTCGCAAAACCTTGGGAATTACAACTTTTTGTTGCAAAAGTGACGTCATAATTTGACCAATAATCGTCGATTACCGCCAAAATATAACAGTGACGGAGTTCAAATTTGCACCGGCACACTCGGGTG